>NC_082386.1:19761350-20081350 GCF_031168955.1 Gadus macrocephalus | reverse complement strand
TAAATTCCAGAGAACTGGGCGAGCCTTGGCTCATGTCCCTGTGGAGTGCACTCTGTTGGTCTGGGGCCCCTGAGTGGGCACAGGGGGCCCACAAACGGCAGCATGCATACCTGTAACACAGCCATTATACACACCTGGCACACACCCACACACACTTATAATACACCGAACAGCACACATCACACATACCTGTAACACAGCCATAATACACACCTGGCACACACCCACACACACTTATAATACACCCAACAGCACACATCACACATACCTGTAACACAGCCATAATACAAACCGAAACAAACCTGTAATACACACAACAGCGCACATAATGTAACCCACCCATAACCCACACCCACACACACAACAGCGGACATTCCTGTAACACACCCATGATACAAACCAAACACACACCTGTAATACACACAACGGCGCACGTAGCTGTACGCACACACATTTGAAGCACAGAGCGCCACCTGGTGTACACGCCTCTGTACTGTGGGATGAGTTACTGTTCTTAAAGTTAGGTTGAACCCCTCACCTGTCAGTCACATGGAGACTCAGGATGCCACAGCCTGGACCAGGGTACCCCATCCAGCACTCTGCCAGCTACACACACACACACACACACACACACACACACACACACACACACACACACACACACACACACACACACACACACACACACACACACACACACACACACACACGTAAGTCCTGCTCTGACCCACCTGGTCTCTCCCACCTTGTCTCCCCCCCCTGGTCTCCCCCCTGGTCTCCCCCCCTGGTCTCCCCCCCCTGGTCTCCCCCCCCTAGTATCCCCCTCCTGGTCTCACCCCCCTGGTCTCCCCAGATCCCACCTGGTCTCCCCCTCCTGGTCTCACCCCCCTGGTCTCCCTCCCCTGGTCTCCCTCCCCTGGTCTCCCCCCCCCTGGTCTCCCTCCCCTGGTCTCCCCCCATGGTCTCCCTCCCCTGGTCCCCCCTGGTCTCCCCCCCCCCTGGTCTCCCCCCCTGGTCTCCCTCCCCTGGTCTCCCTCCCCTGGTCTCCCTCCCCTGGTCTCCCCCCCTGGTCTCCCCAGGCCCCACCTGGTCTCCTTTCGGTGACCGCTGGTCCTCCTCGGCCGGCCCCCCCGGGGGCCCCCCGGGGCGGCAGTACCCCGGCTCTCCACCGGGGGGCGCTCCGCTGCAGCGGTAGATGTCCTCCTCCTCGTCGCTGGCCTCGGGGTCCAGGGTGGACACGGTGGAGTGGAACAGGGGGTCCTCCCGGCCACAGGGGGGCGCCGCGTCCTGCCGGACCACAGGGGCTCAGTCAGCCCCCTAGTAAAATATGGGTTGCCAGATTGGGCCAGATTTTCCTGCCCAATCTGGCAACCCTGGCTGCAGCACGCTGCAGCCAGGGTTGCCAGATTGGGCAGGAAAATCTGGGGCGGACACTTCTGTCCCGACTGTAACCCACAATGCATTGCAACATGACATTATTTTTTTTACTTAGTGACCAGCTGGCCCGCTCTACCTTCTGAGCTACTGCTGCCCGCGTCATAACAGAACATAACATCTTTCCCAACTTTCCCTGTGTGGGACGGATGAAGTATTATCTTATTTGACGGGGTGTTAACATGGCCCGCCGGCCAGGGTTGCCAGATTGGCCCAGATCTCCCTCCCAAGTTACTGGGAACCCGAGTTACTGGCTGCAGCATGCATAGTCAAATCTGTGTTGCCAGATTGGGCCAGATTTTCCTGCCCAATTTGGCAACCCTGGCGCCAGCCCGGTGAAAAATCGGGCCCAATCTGGCAACCCTGGCGCCAGCCCGGAGCACAACACCGCAGGAGGTCCAGTTCATCCCCTCCCTTCGTCTCCCCTCTCCCACCCACCTCCTCCTCCTCCTCCTCCTCTGGTCCAATGAGAGGGCTGAGGAACTCCTCGTCGCCCTCCCCATTGGGCAGCAGGTCGGGGCCGGGGGGCGGGTCCTGGGACGCCTGCAGGTAGGAGAAGCTGCACTCCAGCAGGAGGTCCACGTCCGGGGTGGGGGGGACGGCGGGGTCGGGGGGGTCCCCCAGCAGGAGGGGAGGGAGGGAGAGGGGGCCGGCCTCTGAGCTGAGGGAGGGTGAGGGAGGGTAAGAGAGGGTGAGGGAGGGTGAGGGAGGGTGAGGGAGGGTAGGAGAGGGAGGGAGGATAAGAGAGGGTAAGAGGGGGTGAGGGAGGGAGGGAGGGCAAGAAGGTAAGAGGGGGTGAGGGAGGGAGGGAGGATAAGAGAGGGTAAGGGAGGGAGGGAGGGCAAGAAGGTAAGAGGGGGTAAGAGGGGGTGAGGGAGGGTAGGAGAGGGTGAGAGAGGGTAAGGGAGGGTGAGAGAGGGTGAGTGAATTATAATCAATTCTTCATTAAAACTTTTCTCAAAATGGTAATCAAGGTAATCTCTTAAATTCAGAAGAACCGGGAGACAATCTAACACATGGACCTCCGTAGGACCTGACACATTAGTGACATTATACGTTATACATCCGTGTCTAAGAGACTTGGCTGTCCAGCTGTGCTGTGAGAGAAACCATCCAGCTTGATAAGCAGCCGGCACACACACGCGCTGCGTTAAGGTGCAGCCTCTCCGGGCTGTGAGGGGGCGCCGTTTACCCCGACGTGGTCCGCAGGTCCTGGGTTCGGCTGGGCTCAGGCTCGGGGGGGCGGTGCTCCAGGAGGGGCTGCTGGGTTTGAGGGTTACCGTGGCTACCGGCCCCGTCCTGCACACCCGCCATGGGCTCGGACCAGCCCCCGTCTGAAACGGTCCTCCTGCTGCAGCTGTCTGCAGACACGCAGAGAGACGGGCGCAGGGGTTAACACGGGCAGACAGACGGGTACAGGGAGTTACACGGGCAGAGAGAGAGACAGGTATAGGGGTTTACACGGGCAGAGAGAGAGACAGGTAGAGGGCTTTACAGGGGCAGAGAGAGTGATTCACACACAGGCAGAGATACAGGTAGGATGATTTATGCACAAGTAGAGAGACAGGTGGATGGATCGTCACACAAGCAGAGAGACAGGTAGAGGGTGAGACACATGCTTGTGTTACTTTTACAACAATGACCAAGCACTCATGCTAAACTCATTCAAGACCTGAACCTTTGGTAGTTTCAGGCTTTGTTCACAACTACAGTATTACTTACTTTGAACATATCTAGATACACCCCTGAGAGACTATCATGGTTTAAGGCTTAAAACATGAAAGGCTCTCAAGGTGTTATTATGGGTCCACAAAGGGGTTTACGGACCCATTACGATGAATTATGAAATTTGAATGTGAATTTTTTTGGGACCAGATCTGAGCCTTTTGTCAGGGTCTCTGAGCGGGGGGGAGACAGCCCCGCAGTGAGACAGGGCAGCAGACAGACAGGCTTCCGACCTTTGCGTCCCCTCCTCATCCTCTTCTTCACGCGGATGGCCTTCACCACCAGCTCCTGCTGCAGCTCCTCCGGGTCCAGGGAGGCGCTGTAGCGCTTGGAGCCCAGCTCAGAGAGGTCGGGGGTCAGCGAGGTGGAGCCGCTGTCCCAGGAGGTGACGGAGCTGCTGCGGCTGTGGGTGGAGCCGCGCTGGGGGGAGTGCTCCCCGACCGGCAGGAGGAAGAGCAGCTGCAGGTCCCGTCGGGAGCCGACGGCGTGGGGCGCGGAACCCTCGACCGCCTCCGGCTCCACCTCCTCCTCCACCTCCTCCTCCTCCACCTCCTCCTCCGGCTCCTCCTCCTCCTCCCCGGCGCTCCTCGCTCCTACGCCCGCGTCCTGCTTCTCCATGACGATGGCCATGGTTCTGATGGGCTGGGCCGTTTCCACCGAACCGATTGGTGGAGAGAGAACAGTGGGCGTGGTCAAAGGCGACGCGAGGCCGGCGGACGAATCAGACGCTACGAGAGGAGGAGAGAGAGAGAAGAGAAAAGAGCGGTACTGGTTACCAGTAGAGCGGTACTGGTAACCAGTAGTTGGGTGCAGCAGTAGAGGGGTTGCAGCAGTAGAGGGGTGCGGCTAAACTGGGAAGCCCCGCCCATTCTGGCGGCGATTTGAACTCGCCCTGCAGAAGGGTCTTGGAGAAGTGCAATACATTTCTTCCTGCTTCCGATCCGCTCTTACGGGAGCCAATCACCGAGCTGGCTTTTCCCCCTGGTGCGCTATTGGCTGGTTTAACACAATGACGACAGGGAAGCGACGGCAGGCAGCCAATTGCGGTACAGAGTCGTTTGAACTCCGCCTGTTGATCCCGCCTCTGGTGCTGAAGAAAATCGTAGATTGCGCGTTGGTCTGGCAATAGGCAGGCTAGGGTGCACCAGGAGAGGGGGTCCAGCAGTAGAGGTGTAGGGGGTCTTACAGGGGGTCTGTCCCTCGGGGCAGCTGGAGACCCGGATGATGTCTCGGTCTCCCTTCAGGATGAACACCTCGTTCTGGCACGAGGACACGGCCACGATGTCCCCACAGCTCTCCAGAGCTCCGATCACCACCTGGACGCCACACACGAGTTTAACCACACGGACAACCCACACCAGTACCTCAACCCAGACCAGTACCTCAACCAGTACCCTGACAATACCAGTACCTCAACCCATACCCTGGCAATACCAGTACCTTAACCCATACCCTGGCAATACCAGTACCTTAACCCATACCTTGACGATACCAGTACCTTAACTAATACCCTTACACCAGTACAAATACCTTACATCTAATAGATCACTATAGAGGAGTTATTATAGATCCGGTACTATCGCTAATGAAAGCTAATTATCAGTTAGCAAAAAACGAAGAGGATAATGGAGGCACCTCGTTAAGACAGTCGACGACATAGACGCTGTATTCGTTCCAGCTGAGCAGCCAGCCGTCTCTATGGAAACAGGACAGCAGACCCAGCTGTCTCTCTGCCGGGTGGTAAGCACCGGCTGTGGACGGCCGGGGGAACAACTGGAACTCCGGGACCTGACAGACGGACGGATAGGTGAACAGACAGGTAGACGTATTCGCCTGGCTCCATGCTAAGAGGACCATGCTGTAATGTGCCCGGATATGACTTTTGTGATTTCTACTTAGCGCTAATGAGGACCAGATTACAATGTTACCCTATTACCCTAGTATGCACGAATGCCTATCTTTATGCTCATATTAGCCTAGTTGCATGCTATTGTAAGCCTAGCTCAGTACTTAATTTTAGCAGAGCTGGTTGTTAAAATGTTTGCGGATATCTTTGCTAATGTAAGCCTAGCTTTATAATGTCAGCCTGGTTCTGTGCTAAAGTGAGGCTAGCTTTGTGCTAAATTTTACCTTGCTGTGTGCTATAATGTTAGCCTAGCTTTGTGCTCATTTTAGCCTAGCTTTGTGCTAATGTGAGTCTAGCCGTGTGCTATAATGTTAGCCTAGCTATGTGCTATAATGTTAGCCTAGCTTTGTGCTAATTTTAGCCTAGCTTTGTGCTAATGTGAGTCTAGCCGTGTGCTATAATGCTAGCCTAGCCGTGTGCTATAATGTTAGCCTAGCTTTGTGCTAATGTGTTAGCCTAGCTGTGTGCTAACGTGTTAGCCTAGCTGTGTGCTAACAGGAGCCTACGGGAGTGCTGGAGAGGTCTTTGAAGAGCTGCGCGTCCTCCGCCAGGCCCTGGATGTCGGCCCTCCACAGCCTGAAGCCAGGCCGCGCAGCCAGCACCTGGAGGTCGCTCTGCTTACACAGAGCGGGCAGGAAGCAAGCCCCGAACCGCCCACTGCGCCCACGCACACACACACACGCAGTCAGGACACACACACACACACACACACACACACACAGACGTATAGTCACAATATGAATAATAATTCTAACTATATTAGATAAGGCTTGTGTAGCGATTTTGGGTTCAGAATTATTAGGATCCGAAGGTTTATGTATTTAATTAGGTCTATAAATAAAGAAGGGGCAGGGGGATAGCCCAGAGAAAACCGGGTCTCTGACCTCTTCCTTGGCTTGGTCCCCATCTGCTGCAGGACCTGCTGCTGGGTGGAAAAGAACAGCGCCCTCTGCTGGCTGCACACCAACAGCACCGTGTGGCTGTACTCCAGCTGGACGATCCCAGACGCCTCCTCCAGGAATATCACCGGCTTACACTCCCCCTACCACAGAGACAGAGACAGAGACAGAGACAGAGACAGAGACAGAGACAGAGACAGAGACAGAGACAGAGACAGAGACACAGACAGACAGACAGACAGACAGACAGACAGACAGACAGACAGACAGACAGACAGACAGACAGACAGACAGACAGACAGACAGACAGACAGACAGACGGACGGACAGACACGCGCACACACACAAACGTTATGGTTGGGATCTTGGGTAAAATGGATCTCATTTAAAATGGATGTTTTCTTGTGTTTGATAATGCCGTCATACAGTGTATCAAATATGTATTGGCATTGTTTTCTGTCGTGAAGTCATGTTGTGTACTGTTGTGGTACATTGTGTTGTGTTTCTGTTGCGTTACGTTGTGCTGCGTTATGTTGTGTTAAATTATGTTGTTGTTGTGTGATGCTTTGTATCTTGCTATGTTTGTAAAGTGCGTGCGTGCCTCTGTGTGCGTCCATGCCCTTGCGTGTGTGTGTGTGTGTGTGTGTGTGTGTGTGTGTGTGCCCGTGCGCGTGCGGCTGTGTTGTAGCTGGACCTTGTCGAGCTCCAGGGCGGTGAAGACCACCCGGCCCTTGTCGTCCCCGGAGAAGAGCTTGGCCCCGTTGGTGCTCCAGGCCAGGCAGGTCACGGTGCTCTTGTGGAGGCCCAGCACATCGAAGCGCCGCAGCTAGGGAGACAGCCAGCGGTCAGCCTGCCTTTTTAACCAGCGACTGCACTACCAACCCTCTGATCACTGCAGGGCCTAGCAGGGTCCCAGGCTGGTCGCAGTCTGGGCCCTGCTAGTCTGGGCCTGCCAGGGCCCAGACAGCAGGGCGCAGTAAAATAAGTAACAAAATACTTCCTGAAAGTGGGATGATAAACATTTCTCTATTGGTAATTCGTGTTCCCCTTGTGAGACTTCAAACATTCTCAAGATCATCACTGACGTGACACACATCATCCACGTGGTGCCTTGCTTATTGGTCACGACCCACAGTTTGAAACGCACTGCTTCTTGTACTTCCTTCTAAACTTCCTACTGTACTTAATGTCCTTCCCACTGTACTTCCCGTCCTTCCCATTGTTTTTCCTGTCCATCCTACTGTACTTCCTTTCCTTCCCACGGTACTTTCTGTTCTTCCTACTGTACTTATTTTCCTACCCACTGTATTTCCTGACCTCCTCCTGCACTTCCTATACCTGCTTATTCCGGCCAGGAAGTTGAGATACGAGCTGGAACACCGTAACCCGTCCTGATGCCGTTCCCACAGCAACAAGATCGTCAAAACAGCTGAGGAGTTTCACTGCTGTAATAGCTTCAGATTTTCCCTGTACACGCCCACACACACACACACACACACACACACACACACACACACACACACACACACACACACACACACACACACACACACACACACACACACACACACACACACACACACACACACACACACGCACACAAGATTAAGTATGAGACCATATAGAATGAGAATATATACATGATTTCTGGGGGAAATTCTGACCGTGCCTCGAGAGATGATTTTTCTAAATAATTAGTTTCATGTTTATATCATATGTATATCATTATTATAATTCAAGTATTCATATCAAATTAAAAATAATTTCCTATATCCAAGATATTATGAATGATTTGTAAGGAATATGGAATAAGGAATATGATAAGGCATTATCATATTCCTATATGATAATGCCTTAAATATCAAAAAAAATAAATACATATATATACAGTATATATTAACGGTTTGAAGGGAAAGCATCCCAATATTTTCTAGTGTAGTGTTAGGGTTAACCTAACGCACCTTGATGAGGTGTTTGTCCATGTGACTGATACAGTACAGACAGCTCACCTTGATGTGGTGTGCAGTACAGACAGCTCACCCCGATGCGGTGTGCAGTACAGAAAGCTAACTCCGATGTGGTGTGCAGTACAGACAGCTAACCCTGATGCGGGGTGCAGTACAGACAGCTAACCCTGATGCGGGGTGCAGTACAGACAGCTCCCCTTGATGCGGTGTGCAGTACAGAAAGCTAACTCCGATGTGGTGTGCAGTACAGACAGCTAACCCTGATGCGGGGTGCAGTACAGACAGCTCACCTTGATGTGGTGTGCAGTGCAGAAAGCTAACTCCGATGTGGTGTGCAGTACAGACAGCTAACCCTGATGCGGGGTGCAGTACAGACAGCTAACCCTGATGCGGGGTGCAGTACAGACAGCTCCCCTTGATGTGGGGTGCAGTACAGACAGCTAACCCCGATGTGGTAAGCAGTACAGACAGCTCACCCTGATGCGGTGTGCAGTACAGCCAGCTAACCCTGATGAGGTGTGCAGTACAGACAGCTAACCCTGATGCGGGGTGCAGTACAGACAGCTCCCCTTGATGTGGGGTGCAGTACAGACAGCTCACCCCGATGCGGTGTGCAGTACAGACAGCTAACCCTGATGAGGTGTGCAGTACAGACAGCTAACTCCGATGTGGTGTGCAGTACAGACAGCTAACCCTGATGCGGTGTGCAGTACAGACAGCTAACCCTGATGCGGGGTGCAGTACAGACAGCTAACCTTGATGTGGTGTGCAGTACAGACAGCTAACCCTGATGCGGTGTCCAGTACAGAGAGCTAACCCTGATGTGGTGTGCAGTACAGACAGCTAACCCTGATGTGGTGTGCAGTACAGACAGCTAACCCTGATGTGGTGTGCAGTACAGACAGCTAACCCTGATGTGGGGTGCAGTACAGACAGCTAACCCCGATGCGGTGTGCAGTACAGACAGCTCACCTTGATGTGGTGTGCAGTACAGACAGCTCACCTTGATGTGGTGCTTGTCCATGTGACTGAGCCGGCGGGAGTACAGATAGAGGACTCCGATGCTGCTGCCCACAGCGATGAAGTCCCGGCTGCTGTCCAGCGCAGTCAGGTACACCAACACGGAGCGGAAACCCTTCTGGACCTGGAGCCGTACAGAAACACGGTACAACCAGGGACGGACCATCTTTGAGGACATTCATTTGTAAAGGTATCACCTTCACCTTAAAAATAAATAATGACCTTGTTGAGGTATACAAAATCTCAATCCTTCATATGACTATACTAATCCTTCTGATCTGTATGTGATGTGCGTGTGTGTGTGTGTGTGTTTGTGTGTGGGGGGGGGGGGGGGGTCGGGGTACCTTTTCTGGGATGCTGTTCAGCAAGTAGTACAGAGGGCAGAACTCCCTCAGGATGGACTGTGGGGGGGTCGGCGTTGCCATGGCTCAAAGCGAGGATGGGCCAGCTAAATAGCTTGTGCTAAACAATAAAAAAAAGCTTTACTAGAATATTGACAAACCAATCTTATGTCTGCATTATACATATCATGTTGTGTGATGACTATGCTCCGTTGTTGGGCAAGTATATTAATGTTATATCAATATTAACTATGCACTATAAAAATGTCATTCTACTCTGAGTGACACGCATATATCTATCAACCACACAGGCTGGTGCAGTTTGCAGTAACGCAGTATACACAGTTGATTAGAGTAATTTAAAAGACAACATTTGATTATTTGGGCTGTGCATGGCACAGGATGGGCGGAAGGCTAGCATTATTAGCCCGGATAGCAGCAGGAAACCCTTATCGCTACCAATAATGACCCAGATATAAAACAAACTTACAGAATGTGTCTTTCTAATAGGATGATACCGTGGATGATATTTGGATTCAAAACGACACGGATGACATTGCTCAGCTTCAACATTGTGTCTTGAAAGACAAACATTGCAGCGTTTCAGAGGCTGTTCCGATGTCAACAAACCGCACGTCCTTGCTGAACTGCGCCACCAATTGGCGACCAATGAGAAGGCAGAACATAACGAATGACTCATTCATGGCATTTATATTTTTACTTTATTTATTGTATATACATTATGGATAAATTGTTGTTATTTAAACAAATAAAGGTAGCAGTGACTTGATAATAATAGTAAGGAAAAATAACGATTTTGTTTTCCCCCTGTCGAGAAAAAAAAATAGCCGGATACGGAAACAACGTCACTGAGATAACTCGGGTGTTGGCAATCCCCGGCGGTGGAGTCGGAACGGAGTGACGACCGTATTGTCCGATACTGCCAGTCGTATTCTCGGATGTACTGTATGTATTAATGGAATTATAACAGCACATTCGCCGAGATAGGTTCGCGATGTAGTTATAACGCTTATCTATTTAGGGATTTAGAGCATAGCGTGCCACGTGTATATGTAGTGTCTAATTCCTCGCAGTGAAGCCAAAGCCATGTCACATCTCTGCCGCTCGGCCAGTTTGTTGTCGATCCAGTCCGGGAACCATTTCCTCTTGACTCCGTCGAAGGAAAACGCTAGGCTAGTAAAAAAATCTTCGCGGTCCGTTATCTTTTCGTGTTTTAATTTTACAAGTTGATGTTTTCAAACATTAAATGCGTCTATTTTATCGATTATTAATGCTAACATTTATTTGAGCACGTTTTTGCTGGTTACAATTCATTTTTCTAATCGATCGAGCGGCTCCGTTTATTGCACATTATTTTTAGCTTGTGACGCTGGTGGCTAGTCTTCTCGAGCCAAAATGGCGGACAACGAGGAGGAGAATAAATTGTGTTCGGCGGAGGCGGCAGAACATGATGTCGAGTGTGTTCCACCGCCTGCACCCCAGATAGACTCGACCGAAGGTCCCTCGGATGACCCGACCGAGAAGAGCCAAATAACCGCGGGAGTGACAGTTGCTGAGGGCTTGACGGACTTCCTGCAGACCTGCACCGCCAAGACGGAGGGAGATAGCCCCCTCGTCACAACCAGCGTGGACGATGGCTCCATAGTCACACACACCGTGGGAGAGGGTTCACTAGTCTCGCGCACGGTGGAAGATGGTTCAATAGTCACACACACCGTGGAAGATGGTTCATTAGTCACGCACAGCGTGGACGACGGTTCACTAGTAACACACAGCGTGGACAACGGTTCACTAGTAACACACAGCGTGGACGATGGTGCACTAGTAACACACAGCGTGGACGACGGTTCACTAGTAACACACACCGTGGACGATGGTTCCATCATCACACACAGCGTGGACGATGGTTCCATAGTCACACACACCGTGGACGGCGGCCAGGTGGAACAGGCGGTGTACGCCGGCACCTCCACGGAGTACACTACGGTCAGTGCCGAGCTAGTCAACGCGCTGTCCTCAAACACCACCATCATATACGTCCAGCCGGACGGGAGCTTCGTGGAGGGATCGGGTCTGACAGCCGAAGAGCATCAGGCTTTGGTGGAGCAGTTGACCAAACAGCAGATCGTCCAGGTCTCGGACAGCGAGGCAGCCCGCCTGTTTGACAACCAGATCATCAAAACAATCCCTGCGAGTAGCACGCAGTTCGCGACCCTGGCGCCCAGCGAACTCCAGCAAGTTATTGACCAAGTCACCAAATCCCAGCTGCAGCAGAGCCCGCCCGTCCCGGCCCAGCAGAAGGCGGTGGCCGCCAAGCCGGCGGAGCAGCTCGGGGGTGCTGGGGACGCCGGTGGGCTGTTCACGCTGAAAGCCAACCCGGTGGAAGCGGCGGGAAGCGGGGTCAAGCACCAGGTCCACGCGTCTCAGCAGCTGAAGAACGTGGCCAAGCAGGTGGCAATACAGTCCAGCAATACCGTCAGACTGTCTCCAAAGAAGGTCAGAGTCCACTTGTATTCGTTTTATACTATCCTAGAGTTTACGTACTATATAAATACTATCCTACAGTTTACCCACTGTCCTATATTTATAATGTGTATAGTACAGTCCTATACGCTGAAACGGTACTAGACTACTGTACAGGTGCATAAACATATATTTATCATATATTGTATTGTGCCGTGCTGGGTCTTTCCTCTCTCTGAAGTAGGGGCCAGTGTGTGATGGGGTTAGAATAATGCATTCATAATGATGGACAGATGTTCAATCAAATATTCAAAGTCTATTCAAATTAGTCATATATACTCATAAATGAATGTTTTTTTGCGTCTCCAGCCTGAGCCAATCAGAATCCAGATCCAGGTTCCTCCAAAACAGGAGTTGAAGCCCATGACCACCATCACCTTCCCCCAGCAGAACAACATGGCTGTCAATCAGCAGCACATCAAGGTCTCAGCCAATGGCAGCGTGAGCGGCTCCCAGATCATCCACATCCAGCCAATAGTGACCCAGCAGGGCCAGCAGTTCTACCTGCAGCAGAACCCCGGGGAACCGCCCATCCAGCTGCTGCTCCAGGGCCCAAACCCCGTGGTGGGCTCCCTGGTGCCCATGCTGCAGAAGATGGCGGGGCAGACCACCACCACGCTCACCCTCCCCGTGCACAAGATCACCGCCACGCAAGCTCCGGTCGCCATGACGGTCCCCAAGGTGGTCCCCTCCCCCGTACGCCTTCTGAAGACCACGCCCACTTCCGCCGTCAAGCCTCCGACCAACGGGAAGACGGTCGCCGTCAAATGTCCCGCCAAGTCTCCCGTGGCGGTCGCCGTGCCGACGACGGTGGCTGTTGCGGCGGCGGCGGCGGCGGCGGGCGCGTCCCCCGCCGCTGCCGCCGCCGTGGCGAGCGCCCGCCCCCCCCCTCCGACGCCGGCCAAAGAGAAGGTGAAGGAGCGGGAGAAGAAGAGCAAGAGCCGCGAGAAGAAGCCGCTGAAGGTGCAGACGCGGTCGGGGCGCGTCTCCCGGCCCCCCAAGTACAAGGCCAAGGACTACAAGTTCATCAAGAACGAGGACCTGGCCGAGAGCCACCCCTCGGACTCGGACGACTACTCTGAGATGAGCGTGGAGGAGGAGGGCGAGGAGGGCCGCGAGGGAGCCCCCTCCTCCGGCAGCGGACACAAGTCCAAGGCCTTCCAGTGCAAGAGCTGCGACAAGGCCTACATCGGCCACGGGGGGCTCAACCGCCACTTCAAGCTGAACCCCACCCACGGAGTGCCTGTACCCCTCCCCAGCACCGCCCCGGCAGCGGCCGCGGCCCCGGCCGGCGCCACCCAGGAGCCGGCCGGACCCCGCCCCGACGGCAAGGAGGAGGTGGAGGTGGACGGAGACCCCCTCACCAAGGAGGAGGAGAAAGGGGAGGAGAAGAAGAAGAAGAAGGAGGAGGAAGAGGAGGAGGAGGAGGAGGAGGAGGAAGATGCCGACGACGACTCATCGGTAAAGGTCTGCTCCACCTTCTACCGTCTGTCTGCTCCACCTTCTACTCTGTCTGCTCCACCTTCTACTCTCTGTCTGCTCCACCTTCTTCTCTCTGTCTGCTCCACCTTCTACTGTCTGTCTCGCTCCACCTTCTACTGTCTGTCTCGCTCCACCTTCTGCTGTCTGTCTGCTCCACCTTCTACTGTCTGTCTGCTCCACCTTCTACTGTCTGTCTGCTCCACCTTCTGTCTGTCTCTTCGTCCTTCTACTGTCTGTCTCCTCGTCCTTCTACTGTCTTTCTGCTCCACCTTCTACTGTCTGTCTGTCTCTATCTCCTCTCAAAAGGGCTTTATTGTGGAATGCATACATTTACATAAAGAAAATAATTATTGATGATAAATACAATTTAAATACAATACAAATTTAAGTAAAATTGTGTTTCAATTCAGCGGTCAAAAAGGACCTGACTAGGACCCCAAGTGGTCATTCATTAAAGGCAGTGGGGGGTCTAGACGTGGGGGGTCTAGACATGGAGGGTCTAGACGTTGGGGGGTCTAGACGTGGAGGGTCTAGCCGTGGAGGGTCTAGACGTGGGGGTCTAGACGTGGAGGGTCTAGACGTTGGGGGGTCTAGACGTGGAGGGTCTAGACGTTGGGGGGTCTAGACGTGGAGGGTCTAGACGTGGAGGGTCTAGACGTGGGGGGTCTAGACGTGGGGGGTCTAGACGTGGAGGGTCTAGACGTGGGGGGTCTAGACGTGGGGGGTCTAGACGTGGGGGGTCTAGACGTGGGGGGTCTAGACGTGGGGCGTCTAGACGTGGGGGGTCTAGACGTGGAGGGTCTAGCCGTGGAGGGTCTAGACGTGGGGGTCTAGACGTGGAGGGTCTAGACGTGGAGGGTCTAGACGTGGAGGGTCTAGACGTTGGGGGGTCTAGACGTGGAGGGTCTAGACGTGGAGGGTCTAGACGTGGGGGGTCTAGACGTGGGGGGTCTAGACGTGGAGGGTCTAGACGTGGGGCGTCTAGACGTGGGGCGTCTAGACGTGGGGCGTCTAGACGTGGGGGGTCTAGACGATGAGGGTCTAGACGTGGGGGTCTAGACGTGGGGCGTCTAGACGTGGGGGGTCTAGACGTTGGGGGGTCTCTTGCTGTGCACCAATGAAGTGTCCTGACGCCTGCTTCTCCTCCCCAGAGCGACGGAGGCCCGGCCGCATCCGTGGGCCTCAGGGGGGTCCAGTCCAGGGGCCCGGGTCGGCCCAGGGGCCGCGGGCGGGGACGGGGCCGCGGGAGAGGCCGGGGCCGCCCTCCCGGACCCCCACCCAAGGTGGGTACATCAGAGTCGTGTTAAGGGGGACACGTTATACCACCAGGTGTGTGAGTGTGATTAGCATTTACAATCTAGGTGGACACGCCCACTGGTGATGTCAGAAGACGCAGATTTTCAAAAGGGCTTGTAAATGCTAATCACACACACACCTGGTGGTATAATATCTCATGCACACACAATATGTGTGTATGAGTGTTGTGTACCCCATTCTAAAATATACTTTTAACCCCCCCCGTGTGCGAGTCGCGACCGGAGCTCCATGCATTTTGGGGGTCACTGGGGCTCATTCACACTACCTCCGTCCGGCGGCGGATCTCATTGGCTTTGCACGGGGCGCTTGCGTAATGCGCTGTGGGTCCGTCCGTCCATTCGGCTCCGTGGCCTGCGTCAAAAAGTTGAGTAATATTAAACTTTTCAGGCGGCCCCGGATCCGTCGGCCAATCAGATCGCGGTGACGCAAATACACTCCACGCGTCTACTGGACCCAATTTGCAATAAGAAGCAGGAAAAATCCGGCCGTTCTATTTTTTTTTTAAGGAAATTTGTCTCCTGTTTGCGTCACCTTTTAGTATTTATATCCACAAATCCCGTTGTAGCGGGAAGCGATTTGTTTGGCTGCAGTATGCGTCTGCGAAGACTAGTCCCCTGTAGGGCAGACGCGCCCTCGGTCATCCGTCGACGGACGCACGTCGTGTGAGCGAGGCGTTGTGGTTCTTTGAGGACCACGATGGTCATGAAGGTGTCCTGCCCCCCAGGTGCTGATCGGCGTCCCAGGCAGGCGGGGTCGCAGAGGCAGACCTCCAAAGCTGGGGGGCGCCAAAGCCAGCCTAGAGCAACAGACGGAGAGGAGGAAAGAGAGACTGCAAGAGGTCTGTCTGTCTCTGTCTGTCTGTCTGTGTCCGTCTGTCTATCTGTCTCTGTCTCTGTCTCTGTCTGTCTCTGTCTGTCTGTCTGTCTGTCTCTGTCTGTGTCCGTCTGTCTCTGTCTGTGTCGGTCTGTCTGGTGGAGAGGAAAAGAGAGATTGCAAGAGGTCTGTCTTTCTCTTCATGTGTGTGTTTTACGGCAGGTCCATTGGTGTGTATATTAAGTGTGTGTGTGTGTGTGTGTAGCTGGTGGAGCAGTGTGAGGACCAGGAGCTGTTGGAGGTGGTCCTGCCCCGCCTGGCCAAAGCCCTCACCCTCTGGGAGCTGCTGCTGGCCAAGGTACCGCCACTAAGAACCAGCACTGTTGACTCGTTAGTACCCTGGACTCATTAGTACCCTGGACTCATTAGTACCATTTACTCATAGTACTATTTACTCATTATTAATGATTACTATCACTATTTATTACTTTTACTATTTACTGATGATTACTATTACTTCTTTTACTATTTACTGATTACTATTAACAAATAATACAATGGCTAGTATTACTATTCCCAAATATAGGGTCATTTGGCAGACTCTCTTCTGAGCAAACTGAACAGTGAGTACGTCTGTAAGGAGTAGGTGGGGGTCAGTCTACTCGAAGGTTACCAAGTGCGTGGTGGGCGTTGTGGTTGTGTGTTGCTGCAGGTTGAAAAGGGTCCAGCCAAGCCCCATTTCCCTGACGTGTACCGCGAGTTTGAGTCTTTACAAGGGCAGGTCCGCAAGATGGCCCAGGAGTACATCTGCAACCCCCAGGGCATGAACACGGCCCTGGAAGTCCGCAATATAGAGGTACGCTTTCAAAATAAAGGTACACATTCAATATAGAGGTACGCTTTCAAAATAAAGGTACACATTCAATATAGAGGTACGCTTTCAAAATAAAGGTACACATTCAATATATAGGTATGCCTTTAATATAGAGGTAAGGTTTTAATATAGATGTACGACTTTAATATAGAGGTACACATTTAATATAGAGGTACACATTTAATATAGAGGTACAGCTTTAATATAAAGGGATGCCTTTGATATGGAGGTACGCTTTCAAAATAAAGGTACACATTTAATATAGAGGTATGCCTTTAATATAAAGGGACGCCTTTTAATATGGAGGTACGCTTTTAATATGGACGTAGGCTTTTAATATAAAGGGACACTTAATATAGAGGTACACTTTTAATATATATAGGACTGCTTTTGATATAGCGGTATGCCTTTTATTATAGGGGTATGCTTTTAATGTAGGGGTAAACCTTTAATACAATATATATACCTCTAGGATATAGGTTGTGAACCCAGTTAGTTAAGATTGGCACTTCTTCGGTTGAAAGATTGGGAAACATTGTAAAGAAAAACCTTGTTTTTCTTTACAATGATTAGAAATGCCCCTTGTGTTTCCCTACGGCTGCGTGGCAGACTTTACATCCCATCATAATGACTGCTTGTACTACAGGTCGCTAAATCACTGGGGATCTTCGACGAGGTGAACAAGCTCAAAGTGGTCCCTGGTTCAGCTCAAAGCTCGTCCAACCTGGCAACCAAGAACGTGCGCTATATGGAGGTAAACGAATATGGACATAATCTACAGACACAAATATTTTACACGTTGTACGATGAATGTAATATAGTAATCCATCTCATGTCTATCTATTGTCCGCTGTACTAAAATGAATACAGTGGGTCAGTTATTGTAGTACTTACCCTCTTCTCCATCTAAACACTGTAATATGTGAACGTATCGTAGAAATCCCTCTTCTGTATCCTCAATACTTGAGAATATACGACTAGTGTCCTGGAATCAGTGATGATCATTTCGTCCCTTGGTTCCAGAACACCAAGATGCTGCCCCCGTCCAAGAGGTTCAAGATGGAGAACAGAGTTCCTGTCCAGCAGAATGGAATAGAGAACCCCCCCAAAGGTACGGGCTACACAACGCTACACAACGCTACACAACGCTACACAACCAACCGTCAGATAGCTGCCGTTGGGACCAGCAACGCAGCCACAGGTTGGGATAGAGGTTTGGATTAGGCTAAGGGTTCTGACATGGTTAAGGGGTTCTGATGAGGCTAAGGATTCTGACATGGAAAAGGTTAAGGGGTTCTGATGAGGTTAAGGGGTTCTGATGAGGTTAGCGTTAAGAGGTTTTGATGAGGCTAAGGGTTCTGACATGGTAAAGGTTAAGGGGTTCCGATGAGGTTAAGGGGTTCCGATGAGATTGGGTACGGTTTTCTTGGGGGTAGAGGAGCTGGGGTTCGTATGTAATGTTGTATTTTTCACGTCATGTCCTTTTGTCTTCTTCAGTTACAGTTGGAACCAGGGTTCTCCCCCTCACCTCCCCCACCACCACCACCACACCCTCCTCCAGGTAGCTGCCGCCTGAATGTGACGGAGATATCTCCTCTCTCAGACCTCCATGTGACGGAGACAACTCCTCTCTCAGACCTCCATGTGACGGAGACAACTCCTCTCTCAGACCTCCATGTGACGGAGACAACTCCTCTCTCAGACCTCCATGTGACGGAGACAACTCCTCTCTCAGACCTCCATGTGACGGAGACAACTCCTCTCTCAGACCTCCATGTGACGGAGGCGACCTCCGATAGAACCTCATTTAATTGGAGAACCGTTGCAGCGTTTGGCGGTTCAGTAACACCGTCATGTTTCTCTTTGTTCCAGCTCCTCCACCCTGCTGCTTCCCACGCTCCCCCAGACCCTTGCTCCCTCCACCTCCCTGACCTCCATCACGCCCTCCTCCACCTCCCTGACCTCCATCACGCCCTCCTCCACCTCCCTGACCTCCATCACGCCCTCCTCCACCTCCCTGACCTCCATCACGCCCTCCTCCACCTCCCTGACCTCCATCACTTCCTCCTCCCTGACCTCCATCACTTCCTCCTCCCTGACCTCCATCACTTCCTCCTCCCTGACCTCCATCACTTCCTCCTCCTCCACCACCCCTTCCTTCTCCTCCTCCTCTCTGACCTCCACCACTCCCTCCTCCACCACCCCTTCCTCCTCCCTGACCTCCATCACTTCCTCCTCCTCCTCCCTGACCTCCATCACTTCCTCCTCCTCTCTGACCTCCATCACTTCCTCCTCCACCACTCCCTCCCTGACCTCCTCCACCCTCCTGAGCTCCATCACCCCCATGGAGCTGATCCAGGACCACCTGTCAAACAGCCTGGCCCCCGACAGCGAGGGGGAGCCCATGGACACGGAGGACGCGGCCCCGCCGACGCACCCGGAGACTGCGGGGCCACAGCCGGCTGTTGTCACGGTTACCGCCCCCACTCCAGTCGCCGCCTCGACCCTGCCCGTCACTCAGATCGTCGCCAGGGTCTCCGCGCCGACCCCGGCCGTCACTCAACAGCAGAGCGTCGCCGTGGTCACCACCCCGACTCCCGCCAGCGTCAAAGAGGACCCCGCCCCGCCCGCCGCCCCCCAGGGGCCCGGGGCTCCGGACCAGATCGTGATCGTGGAGGGGCCCGACGGGACCACCATGCACATCCAGACCCCAGAGGGGGTCCCACTGGAGGCGGTCCAGGCCCTGCTGGGCATCGAGGGCTCAGAGGAGAGCAGAGCCTAGCTCTGACCCGCACCGGTTCTGACCCGCACCGGTTCTGACCAGCTCTGAACCGGACCGGTTCTGACCAGCTTCTGACCCGGCCCGGACCAGCTCTGACCCGGCCCGGACCAGCTCTGAGCCAAACCGGTTCTGACCAGCTCTGACCCGGCCCAGACCAGCTCTGACCCGGCCCGGACCAGCTCTGACCCGGCCCGGACCAGCTCTGACCCGGCCCGGACCAGCTCTGACCCGGCCCGGACCAGCTCTGACCCGGCCCGGACCAGCTCTGACCCGGACCGGACCAGCTCTGAGAGGAGAGGAAGAACTCATCCACACACAAGTTGGATTTGACGTCTTGGATCCAAACTAGCAGATTGAACGGGGGCAGGAGGCGGGGGCAGGAGGCGGGGGCAGGAGGCGGGGGCAGGAGGCGGGGGCAGGAGGCGGGGGCAGGAGGCGGGGGCAGGAGGCGGGGGCAGGAGGCGGGGGCAGGAGGCGGGGGCGGGGTCCTCCCATCGGAAGGTTGGATGGAGGGTCGGACGAGGTGACCGGTGGGGTTGGAGATCCACCCCCACCACGTGTATAAATGCAAATGATCCACTTCCAGGGAACGTTAAACCAATTAAGTTCCCCAATCAGTTAAATTCCCTTCAAGTTCTTGAGAACCAGACTTCCTGGGCGTGGGTTGGATCTCCCCTGGTCTCTTGTTCCCCGCGCTCCATCCAGCCTTCTTGTACAGTAGTTCACTCAGAACACCGGTAGCAGGTTAGCTAACTAGCGCACGCCGGTTGACAGCTAAACAGTGTGCGGCGGCTACACGGTTGCTAGGTAATTAGTGTATGGTGGTTACCTGGTTGCTAGGAAACTGGTTTATGGCGGTTGCTAGGTAACTGTTGTACGGCAGTTACCTGGTTGCCAGATAGCTACCGTATGACAGTGACCAGGTTGCCAGCTTACTTGTATACCGTGGTAATCTGGTTACCGGGCAACCAGCGTACCGTGGTGATCAGGTTACCAGGCAACCGGCCAACGGTGCCAATACTTGTGTTTCAGGTGTTTCGGTGCGCCCAGTATGCTTTGTAAATTTGTAAACATTTTTCAATGTTTTCCTATCTATATATAGAGAAGTAGTCTTTCCTTTCCAATATGAAGTGTTTAGTTGGTTGTGATGTTTATATGTAGATACATATGAAAAGGATCTTTAAAAAAAGCTGCACTATTTTATTACTTTTTTATAATAAAAGACCCTGTAAGTGTCCACATGTAACCGGGGTTTGTACTACACATGGGAAAGGATGCAACATTGGACAAGAAAAGAGGCAGATGGTGTTATTTTATTCATTGTGATGCTGTACAACCGTTTTATAATCTGTTGAGGGGTTCTGTTCCTCTAATAAACGTGTGTGATCATAAAGAGTTGTCGTCACTACAGAGTGCTACTAAAAGCTTTCAGGGGTGAGGTCTGGAGTACACCCAGCTATATCCACAGGGCTCTGGAGTCTAGTACACCCACCTATATCCACAGGCCTCTGAAGTACACCCATCTATATCCACAGGCCTCTGTAGTCTGTCGTACACCGACCTATATCTACAGCGCTCTGTAGTACACCGAACTATATCTACAGCGATCTGTCGTACACGACCTATATCTACAGGGCTCTGGAGTCTCGTACACAACCTATATCTACAGCTCTCTGTCGTACACCGACCTATATCTACAGCTCTCTGTCGTACACCGACCTATATCTACAGCGCTCTGTAGTACACCGACATATCTACAGGGCTCTGTGGCCCGTCTCCAGCAGCAGGGCCTCCAGGGCCAGCCGGCTGTCTGCGGGGACGTAGGGTTGGTGCAGCCAGCAGGAGAGGTACACCATGCACAGGTCCGGGGGCCCGGTGTGGGCCAGCTCCTGCAGCACCCTCTGCTTCAGAGCCAGCTCCTTCTGGTAGCACTGCAGCAGGCCTGCCGACTGCTCCACTAGAGGGACCCGGGTGGACACGAAAACATATCCAAAGTTAAAACACATCGTTGGTCTGACAGGCTGCTACTACTACTTAACGTCATTGGCACGTTAGAGGAGGCCATGTCTAGTGTAGCAAAAACTTTCCATATTATATTGTCTCTATATTCTATAAACTATTGAGATGGTAGCGAAGCATCCTCTATTTTGATATTGTGATCGATATAAAATATATGACACTGGGCAGCTGTGAAGGGAGGCATTAAGTAGTCTCATCTGTGTGGTACGGACAAAACGTATCACGTACAGAGATACATTTTCAGTATTTTGTTCTAGTTTCTACTATTAATGTAAATGTTTGTCTGTCCCCTGTTGTGTCCCCCTAAACGTCCCGTCAGGGGTCCATAAAGCCCCCCTCCCCTCCCGTGAGGTCAACCCACCGAACAGCTGCGTCGGCCAGCTGTGGAACAGTGGGCCCCCCTGGCCAGCCGCGCCCCTCTGGAAGGCCTCCAGCTCCAGGACGCCCCGCTCAGACGAGGCCAGGCGCTCCATCTTGGCGACGATGGACGCCTGGTGGACAGACTCAGTACTTCATCACCACGCCCCGGCGCTCAACAACAACCAGCGTCTCAACTAGAGTCCTCGTGCATAATATTATTTATATTTATATTCGATGTTCTACTCTTATCTTTTATGTATATGTATTTATATTAGAGATATATATATATATATATATATATATTATATTATATTTTATTCTTAATATTTGTGTTTGTATATCTGGAGTTCGTGACAAAAATGATTTCCTCCTGGGATTATTAAAGTATCTATCTATCTAAAGTCTGTTTGTGTTCAATGTCGCCGACGGCTGTGTTGCCAGGGACTCCAGAGTGAAGCCCGTGCTAGACCATGCCTTTGATAGTACCGTGACGGTGAGAGGGCGACAGTAGCGCGGGAGTTAGAGCAGGTCGCTAGTTCGATCCCCGGCTCCTCCTAGCTGAATGTTGGGGTGTCCCTGAGCACCTCACCCTGACACCCCTAGATGGAGATGATGTGACGGGTAGCTACCCACCATCTTGCTGACCACACCCACAAGCTCGGAGCACGCCTGCTCCAGGGGACGGCCGCGGGCGGGGGGCGCAGAGCCTGGCGGGGGGGCCGCGGCCTCACCGGGAGACCTGGGGGGGGGGGGGGCACGGGGGGTCTTTAGTGTGTAGTGGTGTGTTAGTGTGTTAGTGTGTGTTAGTGTGTAGTGGTGTGTTAGTGTGTAGTGGTGTGTTAGTGTGTAGTGGTGTGTTAGTGTGTAGTGGTGTGTTAGTGTGTAGTGGTGTGTTAGTGTGTAGTGGTGTGTTAGTGTGTTAGTGTGTAGTGGTGTGTTAGTGTGTAGTGGTGTGTTAGTGTGTAGTGGTGTGTTAGTGTGTTAGTGTGTAGTGGTGTGTTAGTGTGTAGTGGTGTGTTAGTGTGTAGTGGTGTGTTAGTGTGTAGTGGTGTGTTAGTGTGTAGTGGTGTGTTAGTGTGTAGTGGTGTGTGGACGCACCGTTTGAGCCGCTGGTCGACGATCTTCTCGGCCACGCCCGAGCCCTCGTTGTTGAGCTTCTCCCAGCGGAGGATCAGGTTGTGCCAGTCGGCGGCGTTGTCCTTCAGCTTCCGCCCACTTCCTGTGACCGCACTGCACTTCCTGCCCTCCGACGATGGTGATTGGTCTGGAAGTAGGGAGAAGAATGGGATTATGACCCTAACCCTAACTAACTGACCCTAACCTACCCCTACCAAACTGACATACATACAGACCAAGTACGGTAGGTCTTCAATAAACCAGCGTAAATACATACTAAATGGATGATACAAATAATAATAGTACTATAATTGTAAATGACAACAGCATGTTACTGTCATGTTTGCCCTGCACAGTGAGTCCCACGCTACCTTCCATCCCGCCGGCTCAACTCAGGCACGTTTCTCTCCTGGACGTCAATCAAACGTCCCTCCTCCGTCCGCTGAGGACGGCTCAGCGGGCCAGGGTCTCTTGGTGTCTGGGGAACAAGTAACGTCCGACGGGTGGTTTTAAAAGTGTTTACAAACCACTTCCATGCCTCCGCTGCCGTGGCAGATGCTTTGGTTCCTAATACGTCACGTCCGTTTTCCTCTCCCCGATTGGTGTTGCTTGGACGACGCGTTCGAATCCTGTGGGATACGGGACTTACGTCGGGAGAGATTTAATACTGCCGTATTTACAATTTAGAGAAAACGATGTGATTGGTCCAAGATTGCATGGAACTATGATTTAGGTGCATTACATTAAGTGTCCAATGTTTGTGGGCCTTGTTGTGGTGTGCAGACAGTTCTGAATATTACATCTTACAGAAAGATACCAAATGCATGGCTGTAATTAGCTAATTACCAGCGCGAACGTGGATATTCAGAATCTCCCATAGCGCAGCAGAAGTGTCCGCGGTGAACTCTCGCAGGCAGCCACCAGGGAGCAGTGTTGCCAGATTGGGGCATATTTCCCGCCAAATCGGGCAATACTGGCTGCAGGCAGACACCGCTCCTTGTGGGGTAGCGCTGTTGGACATTCCGCGGTCCGGTCCATGGGTCACATGCCGCCTTCAAAACGCTCGGAGTTTCCGGGAAGTTCGGAGGTTTGGACCCTAAGCTCGGAGGAAAGTGCTCTGAACACTCTGTTGGGTCGGAGTTTTCACCTCACAACAATGGCTGCCCATTTCATTGAAAGACTGAAGTGAACTTGCAGCAAGCACTAAGAGGCGAACTTAACACCCATTCTAACATTTGCATTGCGATCAATTATAGCCTACAATTATAAACATCACCTGCTAAATTCTCGCTCATGTTCAACAATCGCAAGCAGTTCTAATTACTGATTCATCCGATTAAGCAAAGAAACGCAAAGAGGTCCCTGCGGGCATCCATACTTGTTGTTAAGAAGTCCAGTCTCACGAACGATCTCTTTTTCCGGTTTTATATCATAGCATACGAACTTCTGAGGAGCGTTTCCTAAACACTCTTATTCGAGAAGGGAAGGTTTACGTAAAGACAAGTAAGAGCTTCCGAACCTCCGAGCTGTTTTGAAGGCGGCAACACACGGAGCCTACGTCACTCGGTACGTTTATGACGTGACGTCAGCCTCCCGACCAGCGGTGTGATCCGATCATCGATGATACGAGGATTTGGGAAGAGTTGCAAAGTCATTTTAAGGGATAATTAAAGCGTGAGCTTTACACATGCGGACTTTACCATGCCGCTAAAGGAGTACTCTCTCCCGGAGGAGGTCTGGATTCACGCGTTCACTTTCTTGTCGACACGGGATAAACACAGCGTCCGCGCGACCTGCAGGTACTTCAGAGAAGTACTAGATAAAAATGTTTATCTTTGGAAAGATTTCTCCGTGGTCCTGAATGACTTCTCACGATACAATCGGGGGTTCTGGAGAACCCTGGCTCGCAGAAACGTCCGCACTTTGGTCCTGAGGGAAGGCAAGAAGAAGTATTTGCGGCCGCTGCCAGACGCGCTGCCGTCCGTGACAGGCGTCGCGGTGGACTACTGGTCGGAGCCGCAGCCGCTAGACACTCTGGCCCGCTTTTCCAAACTCACCAGCCTGTCGTTCCACAACTCCCAGTGTCCGCTGGACCTCTGCCCCCTGCTGCAGTTGCTGTCCCTGCAGGTCACCCGGCTCAGCGTGTGCAACGTGAAGCTCCGCTCTCCGACGGTCCAGTTTATCAGCACCGTGTCCAAGATGCGGAATCTGAAGCAGCTTCTGCACCACCACGACGGGACGGAGCGCATCCCGCTGCGCGCTTTCCACGACCTGTTGAGCGGACTGCCCAGACTGCAGCACCTGTCTTGGGAGATGGTGGCCCACCGGAGCCTGCCGGACAACTTCTTCAGCCCGCCCTCGGTTCAGCAGCAGCTGGAAGGTCAGGCTCCAGACAGTGTGGTACTAAAGGGTTGATGTTCTCACAGTGGCCGACTTGACTAATGATAACGGCTGTACAACTAGACGTTTAAATACATAGGAACAAGTAGGCCTACTGTGTGTTTTTCCTGGTCCCTGTTGGAGGAGGAGAATGAGAGGAGGATGATGATGATGATGATGATGATGATGATGATGATGGTGCGTGTGTGTGATAAATAAACCCACTTTACAGCACCTTTCAAATAGCCGAATAGTAACAGGCTATCGTCGTTAACACGACAATCCTTAGAATCATGATACTTAATGTACAGTTAATAAAACAGGGGAACAGTGGAGTGATTGCGGGAGACGTTTCCTCCATCAGCAGCAACGTCTGTTTCCTCATGATAAAAAGATTGGATACCAAACCCTGTGTCAACAAACGGACACTGGCGCACCCTTCAGTCAGCAGCACCCTGCCGTCAACAGCACCCTGCTGTCAGAAGCACCCTGTAGACCACAGCACCCTGTAGACCTCAGCACCCTGCAGACCACAGCACCCTAGAGACAGCAGCACCGCCAGAGGGGGTCTCATGAAGACCTCCTCTGACGCACCGAAGCTCTGGACGTGTCCCCCAGGACTGAGGGAGTCTTGAGGGTCTGGTGTCCCCCAGCACTGAGGGGGTCTTGAGGGTCTGGTGTACCCCAGCACTGAGGGGGTCTTGAGGGTCTGGTGTCCCCCAGCACTGAGGGGGTCTTGAGGGTCTGGTGTACCCCAGCACTGAGGGGGTCTTGAGGGTCTGGTCGTGTCCTTCATGCTCCTTCCCTGTGTCGGAATTCCCGCTCAGAGCTGATTGGTGATTGGTGGAGGCGGAACGAAGATCAGAATGGTTAGTTGACTGACAGCCAGAAGAGTGGTTGGTTGACCGACAGCCGGTAGAGTGGTTAGTTGACCGACAGCCGGTAGAGTGGTTAGTTGACCGACAGCCGGTAGAGTGGTTCGTTTACCGGCAGACGGTAGAGTGGTTCGTTTACCGGCAGACGGTAGAGTGGTTCGTTTACCGGCAGCTGGTAGAGTGGTTAGTTGACTGTCAACCGGTAGAGTGGTTAGTTGACTGTCAACCGGTAGAGTGGTTAGTTGACTGTCAACCGGTAGAGTGGTTAGTTGACTGTCAACCGGTAGAGTGGTTAGTTGACTGTCAACCGGTAGAGTGGTTAGTTGACCGACAGACGGTAGAGTGGTTAGTTGACCGACAGACGGTAGTGGTTAGTTGACCGACAGACGGTACAGTGGTTAGTTTACCGGCAGACGGTAGAGTGGTTAGTTGACCGACAGACGGTACAGTGGTTAGTTGACCGACAGACGGTACAGTGGTTAGTTGACTGTCAACCGGTAGAGTGGTTAGTTGACCGACAGACGGTACGGTGGTTAGTTGACCGACAGCCAGTACAGTGGTTAGTTGACTGTCAACCGGTAGAGTGGTTAGTTGACCGACAGACGGTACGGTGGTTAGTTGACCGACAGCCAGTACAGTGGTTAGTTGACTGTCAACCGGTAGAGTGGTTAGTTGATCGACAGCCGGTAAGGTGGTTAGTTTACCGACAGCCGGTAGAGACGTTGACCTACAGACTGCGGGTGTAACCCCCACGTTGTCATGTGACCCCTGACCCCCCCCCCCCCCCCCCCCCAGGCCCCCGGCCCCTCCCCCTGTCCAGCCTGGAGCTGCTGAACTACGACACGCTGGTGACCCGGGAGGCGCTGGCCCCGCTGGCCGGCCTCCGCAGGCTGTCCGTCCTGCACCTGTACTCCGTCCCGGGGCCGCAGTGCCACCTCTGCACCTGGCTGCTGGCCCTGCCCCGGCTGACCCACCTCAGCGTCCACGGTGAGGGGGGGGGGGGGGGGGGGGGACACGCTGGGGGCACGCCCCCCCCTGGAGGGAGGGATACGCACGCACGCACGCACGCATTTTTTTTAATACGTGACCGTTTCGTGTTTCAGTTACTGAGGCCTATTGAATATTTTGTATGGTTGAAAACATGCAGGCTTACCAATAAATGTGTTACCAATACTGGTAGCCTAAGGAATTATGTGCGCGCTCGTTTTTTCCAGGCCAATGGACAGAAAGTGAACATCCATCCTTGCGGGCATTTGCGGGCGGGAGCAGGATATAATATCATAACTGCGGGCGGGAGCGGGACTAAAAATGACAGTTCTTTGCGGGAGCGGGCGGGGGGCGGTACTGTACAAGGCGGGAGCGGGAGTGAATATTGTGTCCCGCGCAGACCTCTTATAAAGAGCTGCTCCCCCTTCGCACGAAGCCGCTGCTGGTGACTGCTCGAAGCGTTGTGTGATTTAATCGCTTTAATGCCGTTCCATGTCACATTGATCGTTTCTTTGATTGATCGAGGTGGTGGTGAAAAATTGACTACCAAGTCAAATTGCGTTTTTTACCTTTTACTACCTTTCAAGGGCCTTCATTTTTTTTTTTTTTTTTTTTACTACCGCGAGGATGCCCTGTTTATACAGTAGGCTCACAAGCCAAGCCTGCTCAGGCCTGCTTTATAGGCTCCCAAGCCAAGCCTGCTCAGGCCTGCTCCCTGCACAGAATACACAAGCAGCAAACCACAAAGGCAACCCGTAACAACACACACACCAACACATAAACACACACAATCACTCACAATCACTCACACCCATACACTATCAAAACACACACACACACACCCACAAGTGCACGACGGGTTCTCTGGGACCGAGGTGTGACGTCCCTGCCGTTGTGCTTCTCCCGGGCGTGAAGGGGGCCACCGTCTGGGGGCGTGGGCCGACTGCCTGCCCCAGTCCGTGGTGGGGCTGACGCTGTGCGTGGACCTGACCCTGGACGACCTGGTGGAGCTGGGAGCCAGGCTACCCCAGCTCCAGCACCTTCACCTGGAGCCCTGGGGGGCAACGGGCTACGTAGCCCTGGTCCCGGAGCTCTTCCCCCAGCTCAGGACCCTCAAGATACGGTCAGACGTCTCCCCTCTGTTCATCACATTGCATCTTTTAAAGTGCGCTATAGTGAGCGCGTGTGTATCTACATGCCTTTCTATATCTATCAGACGTAACATGGTAAAGTGTTATGCCGATTAATCTTTGTGTCCTTCTCTCCAGTCATCACAACGTGCCCGAGTCGGACTTCCTTGGCCTCGCCCTTCTGGACAAACTACACCATCTAGAGGTCTTGGACTGGTACTGCGGTCACCGCCGGCCGGCCGAGGGCCACACCCACATCCGGCCGGCCGGCGGCCACGCCTCCACCAGTCCTCGGCTGTCCAACCTCATAGCGCAGCTCCGACACCTGACCAATAACCGGATCCACATCACCCCCAAACGCCAACAAGACCCTCTCTTATGCCAGTGTCTTTCATAGGTGCGTCGTGATTCCCAACGGTGTGAGTGTACTGCGGTCACATGAATGTTCAAGACGTAGTATGAAGTGATTCTGCTGAAATCTGAAAAGGTGCCTACAAGGATATGGAACCGAGATTCCTCAGTGCTGAAAGAAATGTTGAGGGTTTGACTTTTCTGCTTTTGTAATTCCATCTGGGTACCAATGTTGCACTTCCGTTTTTGAAACTCAGCATGATGAAATCGGGTTGGACACTCAATACTGCCATTTTCTTTAATTACATTTTACACTATTTAGGATTTAATGAATGCCAGATTAAAGAAATCTATTGTTTTGAATGAACAGAATGCCATGATAGGCCTGGAGTTTAATGAACTACCTCCTGAAGTTGACCATTACTGACCGGTCTAGGCAACGGTCATGTACTTAAGCCTGGATAAGCGATAAATGTTGAGTAAATTGCAATTATGTATAAAAAAAAATCTTTAATACACGACAGGTCATTGAAACACAACCCCCCCCCTTTACTTAGGCTTTGGGAGAGCCGTTTATATAAACAGGTTTTACATTTTATACATCTTTTTAAAACCAGCAATCCTGGAAGTGGGCCAGATAGGGAGGGGTCTAGGTTACCATGACAACACCACAGGGCTGCGAGTTCATTTAAGGCAAGAACAGACTTTCAACATAAAGAGTTGGGGAGGGTCCACCCAAAAACATTTTTTGTTTTTATTTACAAAATTCAAATGTCTGCAGCGGGCGACCGCAGACGTCTGGAAACAGACGTGTAAAAAAGAAAAGAAAAAAAAAGGGCAACTAAAAGATCCAGAAGGTTCTTCAGCGCGCCGCGTTAGAGACGTATTGTCCTTTGAGTCTCTGCCCCGGCAGCAGAGGCCTCACTCAGAGTCCTCCGCTGTCGACTTCTTCTTCTTCTTTTTCTTCTTCTTGGCACTCTCCTCACCCTGCAGGGGAACGGGTCAGTGGGGGAAAGCGTGAGTAGTCATTCGAGGGAGATGTGGAACATTATAGAAGAATTTCAAGAGTATACACGTCATTTTTTTCGTGAACTTTAACCACTCCTCACCGCTTCTGGGGTCTCCTCCGGCGCTTCAGGCGGCGTCACCTCCACTTCCGCCTCCTCCCCCTCCTTTTTCAGTTTCTTCTCCTTTTTCTTCTTCTTCTTCACCTCTGTGCTGGGCGTACTGGGAACACTGGCCGCTTCGCCGTCGCTATCCTCCCTCTTCCTCTGCAGAAGAAGAAACGGGGAAACTACGGTCAACATTTGCCCAAATGAAAGACTGAAGTGCAGACCTTCTGAATTCCACTAGACTTCAGAATAAAGTAACTTGGGTGCCACTATGGTCTCCTTGACGACCAGAAGAGACCACCGGCGCTAAGCGGCGGTGGTCTAAGGGCGTCTCTGCTACAAGCCATCAGTCAAGGGTGATAGATATTTGGTCATCCTCGCACATAGTGCTCACGCATCTATATAGCTCATCATTTGGCTTCATGTAGCTCATCGTTAGTGAATAAAATGATTAACGCAGCGAAACTAGAGAATACCAACCTTAGCCGAGGCGTCCGCGGCATCTCCAGCCGCCGGCTCCTTCTTCCCCTGGCCACTGAAAGAACAACGAACGGGCGTGAGCCACCATGTTGTGCACATCCCTCACATTACTGGGACATTGTTTTCTTGACCGACAAAACATTTTGATGAAGGGACTTGACTCGTATTTCATCAGCTGGTTGGGGCTAGTCAACTAGTCCCGGTCTGAACTACAGCTGGTTAGTGGGGCTAGTCAACTAGTCCCGGTCTGAACTACAGCTGGTTAGTGGGGCTAGTCAACTAGTCCCGGTCTGACCTACAGCTGGTTGGGGCTAGTCAACTAGTCCCGGTCTGACCTACAGCTGGTTGGGGCTAGTCAACTAGTCCCGGTCTGAACTACAGCTGGTTAGTGGGGCTAGTCAACTAGTCCCGGTCTGAACTACAGCTGGTTAGTGGGGGCTAGTCAACTAGTCCCGGTCTGAACTACAGCTGGTTAGTGGGGCTAGTCAACTAGTCCCGGTCTGACCTACAGCTGGTTAGTGCTAGTGACCGGCGGCGGGTCCATACCTGTAGTCTACGTAGCCCGTCTTCCACTCCCCGGGGGTGCTGCCGTTGGGTTTGCCGTGTTTGTCCAGAAGCCCTTTCTGGATCATCATCTTCTTCTGGCTGGCCTTGGGGCCCAGGCCCCACTTGCGGGGGTACGTGTCTCGCTCCATGATGACCCGCTTGATCTTGGCCACCACGCCGTGGTCACACGTGGAGATGACCGCCGTGGTCATCAGGGCCACACCTACAAACACAAGAGCTCAGGTCAGGCCACCGGTTCCACGCGGCCAAACTCTGGGCAGGCCGGCGCCTACTGATGACGAGCATGTGATCAGAGGTTTAAATCGTCTTTGTTACGCCGAGCCCCATCGTCTGCCCGCCAGGCGACCGCCCCGCCAGACCCCAGCAGAACGCTGGGGGCGGAGGAGGGGGCGACTGACGGTACCCCCGGGGCCAGAACGGACCCGGGAGAGCGCAGAACCCGGAGCCAGCTAGCACTCAGAGAATGGATAAACAGGTTCATCACTTCACATCGCTCCACCAGTCGGACCCCCAACCCACCCGTAGGACCCCCAAGGCCCCAACCAGACATGGACCACTTCCACATGGACCAACGAGTCAACCGTAAGACATTAGTTGACCGTGATACTAACTCATCATCTGCAGCATCAATAACCGAAGCCACTGTGGTCCCATCCATCCACCCATTACTAGATTGGACGTTTGCAACCCCAGACCAGGTTACCCACGGCAACCAGAGCCCAGACTCACCGATGCAGATGGCCTCGCCCTTGGTCGTTATGACAACGATGTCCTGGTTGATCTCAATGCCGTCCTCGTAGCGCAGGACGCCCGGCAGCATGATCTTGGCACCGTAGCAGATGGCGTTCACCTGCAATACGGAACACGCGTCAGAAGGCTAAACTTAAAGCTACAGGCTTCACAGTGCGTGGGACGCCCCCTAGTGGACGAGGCGGTCTCTGCTACAAGCCATCAGTCAAGGGTGATAGATATTTGGTCATCCTCGCACATAGTGCTCACGCATCTATATAGCTCATCATTTGGCTTAAAGTACCTCACTGTAATTAAATTAAAAATATATATAATGCAGTCTGTCCTTCATTAGTTGGAGGACATTTCCGCCAACTAATGTAGAGTGACATTTTGAGTCGGACTCCCGTCTATACGTTGGCAGTCCGCTGCCGTCTTGACTCACCGCGCTGTCCTTCATCACCAGCCTCTTGTGCGACACCATCAGCTTCTCCAGGGGGTAGATGACGCGCCTCAGGTACGTCTCGTCCTTGTTGTGGTCGAACTGCCACTGGGCGTCCAGCACGTCGTGCATGGTCACCAAGTTATCCTGAGGAACCACAGCCAGTTAGAGGAAGACTCATGGACCTTCAGATAGATATACATTTCTTTTTGTGTTCAAATTAAATGACCAGAGGCCATAGACCAAAACACAAAGGGACATTTTCAATGATCGAGTGTTGACCGGAGTGAAAGACAAAAGCCAAACGCGTTGACAGTTGAACATCGAGTCACTCCGCCCGTTTCTGTGCCAAAGGTTAATTACCAGAACTGGGGAGGAGCCCAGAGCTGAACTCAACACTTTGGGATCAGGGTACAGAGAAAGGGGGGGGGGGGGGTCTAGTCTCACCGTCTCCCCCAGGACCCCGGAGCGGACCCGCCGCAGCTCCTGCATCTGACCTCCGACCCCCAGCAGCAGGCCCAGGTGAACGCACAGCGTCCGGATGTAGGTCCCGGCCTCACAGCTCACCCAGAAGATCCCTACCGCACAAAGAATAGGGTTAGCTCAACGTCACCGAGGACCTCACGAATAGGGTTCTCTCTAGTGCTTTTATCCAAAGTGAATTACAACCGTTCATTCACAGCAGAGTCCTTCAACTACAAGCCATCAGTCAAGGGTGATAGATATTTGGTCATCCTCGCACATAGTGCTCACGCATCTATATAGCTCATCATTTGGCTTCAAGGAGCTCATGGTTAATTAATCGTTTGATTCATAATACAGCAGAGACCGAGGACAAGCTGAACTCACCAAGCCTCCTCTCTGCGTCGTACTCGATCAGCTTGCTCTCGTAGATGGTCCTCACTCTCAGCTGTCGCTTGACGGCCGCGATGAGGGGCGGGCGCTGGAACAACGCTCCCGTCAGCGTCTCAAGACCCTACAGGACAAGAAGGCGGCACGTCAGAGCCCGTGGGGCCAGGCACGGAGCTGCACGTCAGAGCCCGCGGGACCAGACACGGAGCTGCACGTCAGAGCCCGCGGGGCCAGACACGGAGCTGCACGTCAGAGCCCGTGGGGCCAGACACGGAGCTGCACGTCAGAGCCCGCGGGACCAGACACTGCTCTGGATGACACTATAGGATGAGACATTAGTCGAGGGACACGAGCCCAGACACTTACCCTAGCTAGCGTGTGTTCGTTTTCGATAGCATTGTGCAGCCGTACTATTCCCACATACTCTTTGCCTGCAAGGGACAGCAGAAGAGTAGCGAGAGGGGCCAGTTTAGTGTCGGGCGACAGCCACAGAGATGCCTCACTGTATTACCTAGTTTACTGCGTCGTGTGTGTGTGTGTTGCGCTGCTACGTACCGGCGCTCTGCTGGGACTTGACCAGGCGCGTGGCGCGCTCCACGCACACGATCAGACAGCCCGTCACCTTGGGGTCCAGGGTGCCGCTGTGGCCCGTCTTCTCCACCCGCAGGATCCGTCGGATCCACGCCACCACCTCGTGGGACGAAGGGTTGGCCGGCTTGTCCAGGTTGATGAAGCCGCACCTAGGGGGTGAACAACTCAAGTTAACCACTAGTCCGTACTAACCTTCGGGGAGCACGTCAAGACTAGCCTTCCACTGGGGGGGGACAGAGTGTGCCCCCCGCTACAAGCCATCAGTCAATGGGTGATAGATAGTTGGTCATCTCCGCACATCGTGCTCATGCATCTATATAGCTCATCATTTGGCTTCTTGTAGCTCACTGCTGCTTATTAGAGCTAGGATTCTTCCTGTAGCTCAATCGCTAAAGGCGTTTCCTCGACTGAGGCCGAGCCGGGAGGGTCTCTTACCGGACATAGTCCGCGATGTCCCTCTTCAGGGGGTTGGACCCGTTGGGGAGAGGTGTGTAGTGGGCTGTCCTGATGTTCAGCTTATCGAAGTTCTGCAAAACAAAGCACTGATGTTACAGTAACTGCACTCATGGTTTGAAGACATGGAAACAATGAATGAAATCCACAACATCAGACGTTCAGAGGATTTCTATACTGCTCAAGAATCGAACAGACTCGAACCCCAGCAGCTGTGAAGTTTAGGGGTGACCCACAACGGAGCGCACTGGTGACGAGCATGTGATCAGAGGTTTAAATCGTCTTGGTTACGCCGAGCCCCATCGTCTGCCCGGCAGGCGACCGCCCCGCCAGACCCCAGCAGAACGCTGGGGGCGGAGGAGGGGGCGACTGACGGTACGCCCGGGGCCAGAACGGACCCGGGAGAGCGCAGAACCCGGAGCCAGCTAGCACTCAGAGAATGGATAAACAGGTTCATCACTTCACATCGCTCCACCAGTAAGACCCCCAACCCACCAGTAGGACCCCAACCCAGTAGGCCACCAGACCGTGGACAGACACGGACCTCATCGACATTTAGTGTGCAACGAGTCAACATTAAGGTATTAGTTGACTATGAGACCATGTCTGTAACTAATCATCTGCAGCATCAATAACAAGCATTAGATGCACTTCCTGCTCATCGCGAGTTTCTAGGCTGCAGTGATTCAACCTTTGACCCCATTTCTTGCTTGGAAAAAATATGCAACCCCAACCAACTTCAGTGCATCTGCTTCAGTAATAATTATCAACATCTGCCGGTGAACGTAGTCACTTTTAGTCCCACTTTTAGCACGGCCATCAGTCAATAAAAACAGAACATGTATTCATTACTTTTATTGCTAAATTGGATCATCAAATGTCCACAGCTAGTTCAGCTCCGGAGCGACTGGTTCTGACCCATTAGACACACTAAAAAAAATGTATTGTAGACTCGGGACCCACCTTGAGTAAGAGAGGCCATTGCGACGTGTCTAACGCAGCCGCCTTAGCTTCTGGTTTGATGAAGAAGTCGCCGGTCTGTTGGATGTCCTGTAATAAGACCATTTATTAGTTATTTAATATCACTCTGGTAAATAATAGCTCGTTACGGATGTAAAGCTGTATTGCTGATACATACCCCAACATCCTCCTCCAACACCTTCTTCGACTTCTTTTTCTTTATCGATCCTGCGTGGGGAGAAAATGTTAATTATGTAATTGACCAATTTTAAATGTCAATTTTGCAGATGAAACAGATTATGGAGCGGCGTCACATCCCGCACAAGGAGAACCCCACGTGGCAGAGGCCGGCACGTGGTGCGTACGGGCCATGTGTGCTAAGCTAACTGGCTAACCTGCGCTGCATGCTAACATGTGGAACAGGCCCACCCGTACACTTGTATTGCGATTCTGCATTTGGTGGAAGCTCATGCAACACAAACAACGTTATGAACATAATTGCACAACAAGACGAGCAGCTTTCCCGAGTAGTGTGTACGTCACACTTTAGTAACTTGACTGACAAGTATTTCGTGCAAAATAATCCCTGTTCATTCAAAATATACACTTGGTATTCAAACATCTAGCATGTGCACTGAAAGTAATTTAGGCTGTTTGCAGACCATTTACCCAGAGGTTAACATTATAACATGCTGCAGAGATTGATCCTTAACACCTGCACGTAGACTAACGTTACAGTGCAAATCTCACACGATAAGTGACAAATAACAATTTGAACAACAAATTACCTTCCAAGTCCGCCATCTCAGCATGCGCTTTCAGAATGAAAACCCGCGTGTGCCCCTCTTTATATGAGCCCTCTTCCACTTCCGCCGGGTCGTCGACGCCCTGACGTCAGTGAACGTGATGGCTCGTGCGTCGCTACTGCCACATAGCGTCCGGCGCGGTCACAACAGGCACAGACCGTCCTATTCACTAAACAGGTGGTTCTCGTACCCCGGGTACTTTGGTGTACTGCAGGGTGCATTCAGAAAATGTACAGTAAATAAAATGAAATATAATTTTAAGTTTTAAAAGTTTTAAAAAGGAAGAGATTATTTGAATGGGATTCCCCTCTACATGCTCTGACCCTGCAGGTGTTCTGCTTCATTACCCGGGAGCAATTAGCCAACAGTTGCATTAAGCACAGGCCCATGTTTATCACTCAATTGTTAGTATTTGCAACCTTTTAATGTTTACACTTCCAGATAGAACACACATACATTATTTATGTTCATTTTATTTCATCGCAAAATTGTACCAATGAAGGGAGTACTCAGCCGAAGAAATATCTTAGAGGGGGTACACTGGTATAAACCGTTCTAGAACCACTGCAATAAACTTAGTTAGTTACTAACATACACTTTGTATGAAAGCATCAGAGCCTTCAGGACCAGACATCAAGCTCCCACGATGTAATGGGATTAGATTTGAAGTGAAAAGTAAAACGGATGTCATTAAGCTGTTCGATAACTCTGGGGCAATACTTTTAAATGTGCGCTGTCCCTCTGAAGATAAACAACATCATTGAAGATGACGTGTGAAGCATATGAAGTATGAGTCTGAATTGAGTCTTGATGTCATGTGACCAGTGGCCGTTTCTTTGGTCTGAGAATATAAACACACCATCATGCTGCATGCATCACATTCTTTATTGATTCATTGCTGTTAGCTGATATTTCAAATGAATAAAAATAAAATTTATTTATTGATATTTACAAACATCAAACAAAACAGTAAATAACAGCAATGGGTATTCACCGATCTTCACTCGGTGAACACCTAATAATCATCTTCATATTTTTCCTGTACCACAGACAATAAGCTTCAAGGTGAACCCTACTTTGATTTTCAAATAAGCAACATCTACAGTAAGCATGTGTTGGCTCATCGAAGCGTAGAGATCGAAGGACAAACCCCTCGGACCCACCCAAAGGAAAATCACTAGAGCACCCACCACTTGGTCTGTATTTGCAGTATATTCAATACTGTGAACTATATTTCTTATCAACTGTGAACTACATTTGCACTATGTACATATCTAATAATAATATTCAATATCCAATGTATATATTCAAACTTCTTGTATTTCAATGTCTTTCAGCGCCTTCTGCTGTATGGGAACATTGCACATGCTATACAGTACCTTATTTTTAATTATATTTAACTGTATTAGTTTAACTAAATTCTGCTCTTTGTACAGATTTTTTTTGTAGTTTAGTTTATTTATCTACTTTGTTTAAAGTATATTTTGTGTGAAGGGATCTTGCAAATTAAGAATTTCATTGCCCGGTGCAAACTATGTTTCCATTCTGTATATGACGATAAACATCTTGTATCTTGTATCTTAAAGTTTAACGTGCATAATCTATTTCATACATTCATGTTGTCTCCAGCCAGCACAGCTCAAATCGTTTTCTACTCTGGTCCCAACGTCCCAGTAGAGTCACTGGTGGACAGAACCTGGACACCGGCCCGGACCTCTTTGACCTCATGGACGGAGAGACCTCCTTTCCACTCCAACAGAGCAGAACACAGTTTCTTAACTTTCCTACAGCAGTGTGACAGAGAGAGAGAGAGAGAGAGACAGAATATTATAATCCTACCTTCAACAGTATACTGCAAATACACAAACATTTGTCTAACTTTGTATTTTACACAAAGATAAAGAGAGAAAAGAAGAAAGAGATTAACAGAAAGGATAAAGGAGATACAGAGAGATGAAGAGAGATGAAGAGAGAGATTAAGAGAGAGAGAGAGACGAAAGAGAGATGTAGAGAGGGATGAAGAGAGAGCAATGAAGAGAGATGGAGATGTTCTGAGAGATGAAGAGACACAGAGACACATAGATGAAGAGAGAGGAAGAGAGAGATGCAGAGAAAGAGATGAAGAGACACATAGATGGAGAGCGAGATGAAGAGACACAGAGAGAGGGAGAGATGGAGATGGAAACTCACTCCGACTGGCAGAGCTGCATCATCCCTGAGAGGGTGATCTTCACTGAGTCCACGTCCTGGCTCTGGATCAGCTCCTCCACCTTCAGGAGCACATGGTTCTGTTGTCTGACAGCAGGGTGCTGTCACACACACACACACACACACACACACACACACACACACACACACACACACACACACACACACACACACACACACACACACACACACACACACACACACACACACTGTAAGTAATGTGGTAGATTAAGCAGTAAGAAACATTGAGTGTGAAGTACTGTGCTGTACTCGGGCCCTCACCAGGTCTGAGAAGGTCTTATGAAGATGTTGTGCGTCCAGAGTCACTTTCTGACCCACGTCAGGACCCCACCGCTTCTCCAGCTCCTTCTTCTTGGTGTCGACCAGCTGGTACAGGTACAAGGCACACACCCGCTCATAGGCCAGGTCAAGAGCCTCCTGAGAGAGCGAGCGAGAGCGAGAGAGCGAGAGAGCGAGCGAGCGAGCGAGAGAGAGAGAGACAGCTGTTCATAAAACAGCTTACTCAGCAACTAACAGAAGGTTGTAGAAAGTCTCCCTCTACCTTCTGGACGTCTGGACAACAGTCTTCAGCACTGAACATCTCCTTCATCTCCGTCAGCAGAAAATCCTCCTCTCTGCTCTTGAAATGGCTTTTCAGGCGTTCCTGAGGGAATCCACAACCACAGGTTTTATAAACTGGTTATTGTCTTCTCACCACCAGACTTGTTATAACAACCATAGATGCATTACTGGAGCATCACTCATGTATTCTAGAAAGTCCTGGTCAGCACGGTATTAGTTGAGAACGTAAGCTGCTGGCTAACAACACACAACAGCGGTAGCGGTTCTTCTCTGCACCTTGATGATCTTAACGAGAGCCTCTCCCATGGACGTCCTGGCGGCGGTCTCCAATGCCCTCAGTGCGCGCAGGGTCTCCTCCGCTGGGAGGTCCCTGGTTCCTCCATCAGTGGAGGGTTGGATGTAGCTCCTGCAGAACAAGGGCCTATTATTGACATACTGTGACACTTTCTAATTCCTACTATATATATTTTAGATGTATATTGTATCTATTATACTGTAGATACAAAACATGCGTACAATACAATACCAGACATGCTCACATGCTTCAGACATGCTAACATCAGACATGCTTAAGCGGAACACATATCAGAAATGGGCTGGAAAGCTCAAGGTTTGATCCCTCGAGCTTTGAGCAGAAAGCTCTAGCATGTAGCATGTAGCATGTAGCATGTAGCATGAGGCATGAGGCATGGGCCTTTACTCACGCAAGGCCGTGGAGCGTGTTGAGTGTCTTGAGGCAGGTCTCCACGGTCATCTTGGGAGATTTGTCGTATCTTTTCAGAAGTTCCTGTTTGGCCGTTGTGAACCTACAGCCAGAAGGAGGACTCATTTAGGCCCCTTGACAGCCGAAGAACCTGACTGCAAACAATTTAACAACGAGCATCATGCAAAGCCACAACGGTACCATGGAAACACCAATCGTCAGGAAGAAAAGGACGACATACCTCTCTAGAAACTCCTGGAGTTTGAGGTAGCAGACCTGCCGGGTGAACTCCTGCACATTCTCACTGATTGACTCCGCTCTGACAATCGGTCCTTCAATGCACTTCAGGAAAAAATATATTTTGTATGTTTCTCCACACGTGTGTACATATTGACGTTATTCCAATGTGCAGAACTGTACTGTGTCCGCAGTACCTCAATGACGTCTGTGTGTAGTTCCCAGGACCTCCAAAACTCTGATTTCTGGCGCTTAATGATGACATCCAGGGACATCTTGACATCCTCCTGCAGTCAAGCAAGACACAATGAATCGAGGCCCGCCTATCCTCTGTCAGTTTGTTAGTTACAACAGAGGGTTTCCCAAACAGGTGAAGAGGCTAACCCAGTATGGGTGTTCTAGTTCCTGCAGCATGCCTTCCTACCTCCAGTGTGGTCCGGAGGATTTTGTGGACGCAAATGACCGTCTCAGAGTACAGGTGCATGTCCACGGGACTCCTCTGTTGGTTCTCACTGAAGTCCGGGTCTCCCAGGAACCCCCGACTGTGAAGGCACAACCAGGGTGTTAAGGTCCACAGATACAGGTTCTATCTAGAGCTACAGGTCCAACTTCAAGGTTCTATCTAGAGCTACAGGTCCAACTACAAGGTTCTATCTAGAGCTAAAGGTCCAACTACAAGGTTCTATCTACATGTCTCTCTCTCTGTCTGTCTGTCTGTCTGTCTGTCTGTCTGTCTGTCTGTCTGTCTGTCTGTCTGTCTGTCTGTCTGTCTGTCTGTCTGTCTGTCTGTCTGTGTTTACTTGTGTAGTTTGTATGTCGTGTGCCTTTGTGTAGTACGTGTGTGCGTGTGTGTGTTTGTGCAGACAACCTTAAGTAAGTGTTGCAGAGCCACTCCAGGAGCACAAAGGCCTGCTGTGACGCCGAGATCCTCGGTAGGAGGGCGTGCACGAGGTCCATCGCGAGGCGGTGGTACGACGGCACCAGACCGGCCAGGTTCTTGAACTCCTTGCGCAGAGGGTTCAGCCGCTGCAGCTCGTTGTGCACGGCCCGCCTCACGACGTTCAGGTGTTCCCTCAGCAGCTCCGGGGTTAACACACCGTCGCCCCCTGGCGGCGGCGAGGGGAAGTGCTTCACCGCTGACCGCTTGATGAGGTCTTCGGCGCGGGCAGAGGCGTCCTGTTCCACTTGCAGACACTCGCCCAGTGTTTCTAGGTCCAGATGTTCCAGAGCGCGGGATGGGCCGTCAACCTGGGTCTCCTCTTCAATGCTCCGTCCGCTTGAAGTGTCGTCATCATGGGCGGTATCTGTGAACGGAGAGGAAAAGTGTCACTTGTGAGGCTGTGTTCACACTTCTGGAGACCCCACCCTTCCACCTCTGGACTCCCGAGACACGATGCATTGTGCTTTGATACTTCCATGTCCCGGTTCACATGTGGGTGACAAGGGGGCAGTGAAGGACTTCCATCCACAAATGTACACAAAACGACAAGCAAATCCAAGGTCGAGCCATCTCCATTGAAGATATTCTGGAAGAGTAACGTAGGCCCAAGGATGTGATGGAGGTGGTGATTAAATCAGCGTCGACCGGCACATGGGGCTGAGCGGGGATGCAGATCTTCGAGGATCTTTGAGAACAGATCTGCCATCTAATCTCTCGCTTGGGAAGGTTCCTCACATTGAAATCTCCCGGAAGTACTTTAGTGGAAGCAGAAAATGCAGTATGCCAAAAATACCAGTGCCGTGTTCCAATACCCGTACTGTCCGCACTTACTAGCCAAAATGTTAGTACACAGTACGTTCCAATTCAGATCCGGCGAAAAGAAGTATACTTCAAGGACCCGGATGCCGTACTCAAAACGGGCTAATCGTGAAGTGTGGATCGAAGGACACTCCCCGTACTCAACGGCAGCCAGTCGGTGCATTTTCCACATAGCCTGCATTAATAGAGTCATTTTGTAGTTTTTATAGTTTTTATAGCTGCTTGGCGTAAAGAGTTCACCGTTCAAAGCGGGATGTTTATTGCGGGGGAGGAGCCACGGCGGCAGTCGTGATCGTCATTTCCGGTTAGTGCACCACGGAGTACTCGATTTGGAACAGCACTCACATCTGAAAAAATAACGTAGTAGATAGTGCGGATAGTATATTTCCTTTAAGTATACTCATGGAAGTACGGGTATTGTCTCACGGAAATACGTGACACTGTCACGTTATTTAATCTATTGAAACGTGATCAGGGACACGTAGGCCTATTTTCTAAATTTTGTATTTCAATTGGAAGTAGGCTATTTGTCGTGTCACTAAGCATGACTTCCAATAAGGTTCTGTCCGGGAGCGTTCTCCCTAATGTCCCTTATGGAGCTCCGTACAGATGTAATTGTCTTAGAACACTCCCATTCAGAATGCATTGGTTTACATTTCGTTCTGTGTAACACGCAAAAAGTTTGACTGCTCTGGAACACGCTTCAATAGATTAACGTTCGTGCGCAGGAGCACGCAATCGTGTGATACCGGGTTGCAACCACACACACACACACACACACACACACACACACACACACACACACACACACACACACACACACACACACACACACACACAACCTCTTGCAGGCAGACTCAGAATCTTGAGCCCATTTATTAGGGAACAGGTGTTATCGGGATTCCATCACTGCATTCCCAGAATCCTGCATTGTGAAAGTCTTCCCTTTTTTTTTTAAATGTACAATGGCATTTTATTCTACATACAAAACAACCATAGTATTTTTCAGGAGTCCACGACCACCCTGCCCGTTTTGACACACAAAAGTAATTTGACACTTCTGGGATGAGCCAATGATTCATCTGTTTGGAAGGTTTTGTTGGAGACAAACAAAGAATCTTCAGGCAACAGATATGACAGCTGTGACTGCTCTCTCTCTCCTTCGTCTGCTGGGTCCTCTGTGTTTGCCTACCTGCTACAGGTAGCCAGTGGGCGGGGCTGAGAGGCTTGTCAGCTGATGAGGTGCACCTGTGCAGGTCTGCCACGCAGGCTGTAGCCAGTCTCTCTCTCTTTCCACAGAGGCAGGTGGGCTTGGGTTCTGTTTAGGGTGGTTCCTTAAGGTTTTGGACCTTTGGATTGGTTCCATGTTTTGTTTTATGTTAACACTATTCAACATCCCCACAGCACACTTTCCACTGCCCATATACATAGGCTAGTCGAAAGAATTGTGTGTTTGGTCAGTAGTTCAGTTGGTTGGTCACATATGTTGGTTTGCTGTTCAGGTTTGGTTTGTTGCATTTTGTTTGGGTATTTCCAACATGATAAAGATGGTTTGTTGTTCCCAGTATTTGTTTTGTCTGTCTGGGTAAGTTTCCTCCGTTCTGGCTCGGTCGGTCCTTGTGATTTTGGTACTGGTTTTCTGTCCAAACCATATAATCGCACATTTTCTAATCTTCCATACACTACACTAATCCCTTTACAGATTTCATGATACTTACTTTATTCTAATAAATAACTTTATCCCTTATCATGTGTGGATCCCGATCTTTGCTCTGACCCGAGCCTCGTCTTAATGCAGCCAAGGAGATGGAAGAGCATTATGAATAATTATTAGATGATTGTGTTGTACAATGAAAGACAGTAAAGATTCAATATGAATGGCAAAATAAGGATGGGATTTTATTTGAACAATAAAATATGTGTTGGGCAAATTATAGAGAGGCTGAGATTATAGATTTCATATTCAAAATTTAAGAAATATATTTAAGAAATATAGGCCTACTCAAAGCCCAAATCATTGATATCATACCCTATCCAATAATAAAGAAATTTGAATTTGAATGGTAACAATTCCGTTAAATCCTCGTTCTCGTTTTGAACGTCTCACTCATGGCCAATCAGTGTGTTCTTTCTGATTAGCTCTTAATTGAGATCACCTGTCACGCACCCCTTTATTAAAGGTGAACACAATGGGTTTGGTTTACTTTTCGCATCGGCCTGTGTCAATCAAGGTTGAGTTTACTGAGGGTTGAAAGTTTTCGATCTAGATTGCAGATCACTATTGTCACTTTATACAAACTGAAAGTATGCGTTGTTGCGTGTTTGTTTTTGTGGGCATTTGACTGAACAGCCCAGACAAATATTGCTACCAACATGGCACTTCGAAACAGACCACCGCAGTGAGTAAAAGTTATTTTCCTTTATTAAATGTTGACGTTTTTGGGCTGTCTCCTCAGACACAAGCCATCAGTATCCCTGCTCTTTGCACCTTGACATGCATGTCGCCGCTGTTTGTTAAACTAGCTTTGCTGATTTGTATCTTGTGATGTGTGTGTGTGTGTTTTTCTTAACAGGTGTTAGATGACTGACAAGATCTATGGGGGGGCCCCCTTTGGGCCCCCCCATACCAACTTAGTCTTCAAAGGAATCTAGTGCCATGGGACTCCAGTGTCTTCAAAACATCCTCGGAATACATGTGTATGAATGGTCCACCGAAGGGTTGATCTGGAAGCCACCACGGTCCACGCAGTAATCTGCTGCGTGGGCCGTAGTGGCTTCCAGAGCCATCTTTTGGTCTTGGTCAGGATTTTTTACAGTTGCCCTTCAATGTAGCAGGCTACGGGTTTCTGAAGAAGCCTGCTTTACGTAGCATTGGAGTACAAATATTGTGCAAAATGCTCATGTAATTGCACTAGCACTAGTAACCTGTAGATTAGCTTAGTTTAACGTCATTCCGTGCTGTCTGTCAAATGTGTGGCTTACTTTAAGTCCACAAGGCCCTCTGGTAAACCACGTTGGAACACCCCTGGACAAGGTGATTAGTCACTGGGTGTGTGCTAAAGATGTAAGTTTTTTCTTTTCAAAACGCCTCCTCAAGCGTTTTATTAGCAGTTTATGTTGGGTGGGCAGCTGAAAGGAGTCGTACTGAAACAAACGTCTCCTTGCTATGGACCTATTTTGAAGTGCACGGCTCCATTAACTTCAGAATTAAATCAAATTCCGAATTAACTTCCAAAGTCTGAGATTTGTCCTTTTACTTAACATGAATGGCGTTGAACACGGATATATAACACACATATCATTGAAATAGCTGTAACAGGCACGGACGTATTGATTACCTGAATGATTATGGGAGACCTACGTAATTTTCATAATATTGTTAATTGTCTAATATTAACATTTCAGTTGCGTTGGTAGGTATTTCATTTTCATTTGCTTGTTTAGCTATGTATGACAGGGTTATGGTTAGCTATGTATGACGGTTGACAATGTTGGTGTATTACAATTCATTATTTGGGTAGGCTACTCCAACTTCGTTGCTGGTCGTTATGTAAACATTTACTTTTATATAAATTATTGATTGCATTTTTCGTAAATAGTTAGTTGGAAGGAATCTGTTTCTTAAGCAATAACATTGAACTGAATTTTTTAGGCCTACATACGTTTACTATGTTACTATGGTATTATATGGAGCAATCTTACATATTTATGAAGTTTCCAGATCAATAAAGTTCTATCTCTTTTTATTTGAACTGCCTGTATGTCCTCTTGATTATAGTATTACAGTGTGTACCTTGGTTATCAGCTATCATAGAATGGTGTCCAAATGGCTGCATGTGTAAGAAATAGGATTTGAACCAAGTGTTACAATAAAAAAAGCAATGAAATTGCTGATAAATTAGCTAAAAGATACTAACCTAATTAGAAGAATTTAACCTTAAGTATATCTTTTTTTTATTTTTATTCATTTCTTTTGTTAGTTAGTTTTATTTTGTTTCGTTAGTTTGGTTTTTTCTTTGAATTTATTTTTATGATTTAAAGTATCATTTGCCAACGTCCTTGTCACAAACTCCTGTGTAGTAGTCCAGTAGGTGGCGGTATATGGGGAAAAACTATGATCCTCAACTAAACTAGAAGAAGATCTCTGCATCCGGTACGTCACGGACTAGGGCTGTTTCCCAATGTCAAGGAAGCATGCTCAACGGCCGCCCTTTTAAGGACGCTACGTCATAGAACGCCGACAAGCACTGTTCCAATGTTGAGGACACTCGAAAGCCGCGCCATTTTTGCGTCCTTTGTTTTTGAGAATTCCGAGATTTTTCAAGGATGCATCGCTGCATCCTAGACGAGCCAAAACTACCCACAATCCTCTGCGTTCACTGGGCGGGTTCTTGAAAATGGCAGAGCAGTAGGCCTACACGTTCAAACGAAGTGAAGTTATATTAGTTTTCAGAAATATTTTGTGCCGTATTGCTTTTTATAGATTCATCATGTTAATGCAAATAATCAAGCCTAAAGACCTGTGCCACTTTTCAAACGTTTTTGCAACTTAATGATACGTTGCTATATTTTGCATGGACGTAGCTGGTGTTAAACACCACTGTCACCAACGTAAATTTACTCGCTCACAAGATTACATTATTTATGTATAGGCCTACCTATTTATTTTTGTGTTGAATAATTTTTTTTAGGGTCAGCCCAGCAAACGGAGGCTTTTGTGCGCCTTAGGGTGGCGCACAAACATTTGTTTACCGGTGGAAGGGATAGTGCCACTATCCAATGTTGTAAAATTAATGCACAACCGATCATTTGCAATGTTTGTAATTTTTAATGAACGTATATAATTGTATTTTATATGATATACGTATGTGTTCAAAGCACTGGTAGATTGTAGGCATATATGAATGAATGAATCAGATCAGTTAAATAATATATCCAAATAAATACACGTTTATCATCTCTTTCTTTGTCTTTTTCCCCCTGCATAATAGTAATCAACCGTACTGTAAATGTGATGCATGAATTAAGTTCTCAGTCAATTTCACTTAGTTTTATAAAAATTGAATGGATTTTCCTTTTAATAAAGACAATTCGATCAACCACAACAAAGCTTTTGTGACTTCCCCAAAGAGGCTCCATGCGAAGGAGACATGACCGCATTCATAACAGACAAAAGTCAAATAAATATCGATCAGCTTGATTGCTGCCATGTTTTATTCATAAGCGCACATGTGTTTACAAGCGGACACGCAGTATTAAAAAGCGGAAGCGGAAGCGATTCCACACTACCAAGTCGTTCCCAAAGTCCGACGTTACAAACGCTAGGAAGCACTCGAGCTAGCACTCCAGTCTCATCTCCATAGGACGCGACTAGCAAGGACGCGTCCTAGCAAGGCTGCAGCCTTCACTTTGGGAAACAGCCTAGGTCACGTGTCTTGTCCCCATAACGCGGAAGCAAATCGCTCCTGTATGTTACCAGAGATGTTACCCATGATGTTACCCTGCGCCACTGAGCAGTTTTGTATAGGAATGAATGGGCGGCCATTTTCCAGTCTGTGGTCCATCCTTTATTATGTCCATGCCACTTCACCGCTTTTTCCAAGGGGAGGATAAAAGCATCGAAAGAGGTGAAAACCATTATAAGTCGGGGCACGTGCAGAGTTTCAGTTATGCCGATGGGAAGATTGTCGGACCTATGAGATCGAAAAATATGAATGGGTGTCAATGGAGAGAAAATAATTATTTTCTGGTCCCGGTCTTTATATGCCCTGGATTACACATATGTTGTTTGTGGATTTAAAGGATAATTTTTCATGCAAAGAGTTCGACCGTTTATTGTGCAATTGTTCAGATAAAGGCTGTAGAGAAAACACAACGAGAAAGACTACACGGCTCGTATGTGACGTCACGCTACCTGCGACTGGCGTGGAGAAGACCGACAATCTTCCCATCGGCATAACTGAAACTCTGCACGTGCCCCGACTTATAATGGTTTTCACCTCTTTCGATGCTTTTATCCTCCCCTTGGAAAAAGCGGTGAAGTGGGGCAGAGAGATCGCCATCTCTGTGCCGAGTTCCAAGGGCGGGTGTGGTGACGTATATCATATGCGTCGAGAGCAGCGAAGAGCTGTAGTTCACAAAGCGGCCTCACATAAAACCTAAAATTATCAAACTTCTTCACGAACATTTTTAGTTTTCTTTGCATGAAAAATTATCATTTAAATCCACAAACAACATATGTGTAATCCAGGGCATATAAAGACTGGGACCAGAAAATAATTATTTTCTCTCCATTGACACCCATTCATATTTTTCGATCTCATAGGTCCCATGAGCCCTACCGGAAGGGGCGTGACTTCGCCACTCCATAGGAACACGGCACAGGATGTTGTACTACGTAATGCCGTCCCAGAAGTCCTTGCGGCAGGAACATTAAAAGCGACGTATCGATCGGCCGTTCAAAAAACAAACGATTGACCTGACCGACCGTTATTTTCATACAATCAGACTACCAGGGATTTAATTAGTGCACCCTTTTTATTGGCTTTTATTTGGCTTTTTTTTTTAAAATCGTTTTAATTGTTGATATGCATTTACTGTTTTATATCCTGGCCCACATAGTGTTATATCTCACTCTATTTTATTATTTTATAGGCCTATATGTTATTCTCGCTCACGTTAGGTTTCTTCCTCTTCTCATCTTACATGGTAGTGTTCGAGTTTATTTGCATGTAGGGCAGAGAAGTGTCCCTCCAGACTTCCATCGTGGAGACGCGTTTTAATGCAAGGTGTGATCAGCGCCACAAACACATAGGAGAGCCGGCTGATAACACTTTTCAGTTTAACTTCTTTTTCAAAGATGACGTTACAAATAATTTCATCATGTGATCAACAACTCACACGTGTATTCTCTTAGTTACAAGTGTACGTAAGTTGACATGTTTCAAATTTCACATAATTTCTCGTGATATAAATAGGTCGAAAAATATTTTTGTCCTGTTCGTAATTGTCAAGATGCACATTTCGATTAAGACTCACCTTTCTTCTTTTATACCAGTTGGACGACTACATTTTCATTAAATTTACTATTTCCCTGTCCTAAGTCATATTTAGGGATACATAGTTGAACATCCTGTTATTTATTTTAAACAAACTGGTGACGTGCGGGACGTTTGAAACGAGTGTTTCAATCGTCCTGACAGCGACTTCTGGCACTTAAACCTTTTTTGCCTCTTAACTTCAAAACTCTGACATTGCACACTTTAGGACAGGTTTAAGTACTAATTCATCTCTTGTATTTTTGTATTTTGTTGTGGTGCCGTACGGATGTTAATCTCTTTAGATCGGAGTTGTATGTGGGACACTTTCTATTTTATATGTGTCCGTGTTGCTTCACACCCACTGCAATCCTGAAGATAAAGATAATCTTCCCCTGGAAAAACGGTATGGACTCTTATCTGATCTACTCTGTGTCACTTAAATTCCCGAGCCTGCTTGGGCTGACAGAGACGATCCAGAGACAGGGAAGTCGGCCACATCAGACGAACGATAAGGAAAAGTGCGCTATATAATATAAATCACATAATATCATATAGGTAAGCAATAACCTTACCTATAGACGCAGAGGCGTTTCTTGTTTTCCTCGATGACTCCATCGTAGTTGAATTCTCTTGAATTCTCTTTATGTTGGGTGTTGAGGTCCGAAGTCCAAGTGTGGCGGTGAGGTGGCTATACCTGCGGTGTTTATAGCAGTGAGGTGCGCTCCCTGCCGTGATTGGAGCGCATTAATGCCGAGGGATTTCCCGAGTCCTAACTTTCGTTTTCCTTGCGTAGTTGGCGTGCTGCGTCCTGATTGGTGCGCGCTTCAAAGACCAGGTTGTTTCAGTAAACACTTGTTGCGCCAAGTCATACTCTACCCAATCAAACTCAATCAAAGTCGATCATGGCATTGTTATTCTAGTAAGGTTGACGCCGATCAACAAAGATCAACATCCCGTGACCTCAGTAGGCTACCTGAGTGCGTGGGGGCTTCCCCCAGCACTCAGGTACAGGTACTCAATTGCTTTCCCTCCCGTCCCGTGGTGACCTGGCTGCACTCTGAAAGTCCCCGTGGTCCTCATTACAGGACGCAACACCTCTACACCTGAGCCCGTAACCGCGGTACACGTGGTAAACAGAATGTACATTACGTCCCTAGGGGCGCCAAGTCAAGCATGAAAAACTAAATATTTTACTATTTTAAAAATGACAACAGTTACAAAATAGAAAGAATTTAGAAATTAACTATTGAATACTAAGACAAAAACGAATACACACATGTCGTCCAAAGAACATCATTTGAATGACTTCATCAGAATATGACATCACAATAGGGATTTCCCTTAAATACTCCTCCCTCTGAATAAATACATTTTTTGCATTATTTGAGGTTTATAGAGCGCAACAGTACGTTTACATGCAGTTTAATCAGATTAAAGCCGTAGTTCGACTATGCTCCTCCGTTCCTCGTTTTCTGACGGCGACAAAAACACGATTACCTTCTACTTGTTGGTTCTGTTTGTCTTGTTTTTGTCCCTATTTTAACAATAAGCGTCTACTTATGCATTAGCACTTTGTATTTATTGTATTTATTACATTGCTATTTTATCCTGTGTCCTTCCACTGCTGCTGGGCTGTTCTGCAACAAACAAATTTCTCCTACGGGGGATTAATAAAGTTGTATCTTATCTTATCTTATCTTACTTCCGGCTCGCGGCTCAAATATTTTATTCGAGATGTCACTTAAAAGCACTACACTACCCACAATCCTAAGGTGTAACACACGCCTTTGATTGGTGGAGCTCGCTGTTACCATGGAAACTTCTACTGTGCCCGTGAAAATCAAGTCGTCGATAACTCGGTCGATTACCACAGGAACCATGATTTCCCTTAGATTAATGGAGAGAGTTGTTGTTAGAGCTGTAGAGGAAATGAGCTCCAAGTGTTGAAAAATATGTTGATATCGAATATATGATGAAAAATAAAAGTAAACATGTATGATATAGCACTAGCAGTGCTATTTAGTAATTTGGGTAGCATAAAATCTAGGAATACATAATTGAATGAATACGTAACTGGAATTGATCGTAGCTGAAAGGAGACATGAATTCACATGTTTTAAAACTCACACTCGCGACCACACTCTTTGGGAATAGAGGAACCGGCATTGATGGACGTGCGAATGAAGGAACCATGTCGCTGACAACACTATATATACTATATGAAACACTATACACACACACACACACACACACACACACACACACACACACACACACACACACACACACACACACACACACACACACACACACACACACACACACACACACACACACACAGACTATTACACAACTTGTATTAACAATATAAACAATATGATGATGATAAAGGTTATAAGATGTAAGAAACGTGCTAATCTATTGGGTTGTGACCATTGCGAAAAAGTTTGCAATGGTTTATGGGATGAGTAGTTCCTTCACCCTTTCAAAAAATTGTAGGCCTATACCTTTGATTCTTCTTCCATTTTCCCCAAAAAATTCTCCGCAACAAATATTTTTTGGATATGACTACTTTGACGAATGATGGGCTTGGTTCCAGGCTTCCAACTCTTTATATTACAATTTAACTTAAAGTCAATGGAGAAAATTTATGGGAAATTTACTTCCGGAAACTGAAGTATTTTCATGTGAGAGTGCTTTGTGTGAGAGTGGATCGGGTCTTAGGGATAAATGAGTATAAACCCACAATGCTGCATGCATCGCATACTTTATTGATTGATATGAACTATTTACAATCATCAAATAAATGAAACCATAAATAAAAATAGAACAGAATACATCAGAATGCATCATGGGAGTTTTTGTTGGCGATACTGTACCTGTACTGTACTGTAACTACCTTACTGTACCGACAGAGTACTATACCTGTACTGTAACTACCTTACTGTCCCGACAGATTATACTGTACCAGTACTGTACTGTAACTGTACCTTACTGTCCCGACAGAGTACTATACCTTTACTGTACTGTAACTGTACCTTACTGTACCGCCAGAGATATATTGCTTGACCTTCTTCTGACAAATGTACTTATTGGAGGTCGCTTTGGATAAAAGTGTCTGCTAAATGCCCCAAATGTAAATGTAAATAATATTTTGAGAGTATTTAGAGAGTAGTCAAGAGAGTTTTGCAGTTTTGCAATTCCTAAATAAAACTGGAATATCAGTGAGAGAGAGAGAGAGAGAGAGAGAGAGAGAGAGAGAGAGAGAGAGAGAGAGAGAGAGAGAGAGAGAGAGAGAGAGAGAGAGAGAGAGTTAAATGGTCATAATTTTTTTAATTTTTTAACTTTTTTACTTTTAATACTTTATTTCCTACATTGTATCTTGTTTAACTTTCTGAACTCTGGCAATGTAAAGTAATATATTCCATGACAACGAAGCCTGTTCAACTTTGAGAAAGGAGAGTGCGAACGAGATGAGAAGAGATAGAAAGTGTTAGATTTCAGCGTATTTCTAAACTGTTTGTATAGACTCTGCGTTGAGTTTTTTTCATCGTAGTAGTTATTCTTGAAGTGGAAATCAAAGCAAATTGACAAGTTGGATAAGAGGGTTGAATAGATGGTTTATTCCTTAGATGTATTACAGTGAGATACAGACTGAGGTTGAATAATCTACAGTGTAGGGGTTGAGGAGCAGTTTCGAGACGTGTTCCTTGGCTGTCGATCCCTCTTCTCACCGAACCAAAGGGTTGGGAAGAGTATTTATAATAAAGAAACATGCTAACATGTGAACAGAAGCACTCTCAGCCTTGATAAGGTATATGGCCCTGGCTATGTCCCAGGGGACCAGGTTGGTTCATCCTTGTTGAGACATAACAAATGGCGGAATGTTGGAAATAACACCTTGTACCAGTGTGAGAGGCACTGGCCTGTTTCTAGACTGATCTAGACTGATCATTTTAAACGTAGTTTAAAGATCACCCTTAAAATGAGAATTCAGTGTATCTACTGGTAAACAATTAACAATTAACAAAAAAAAGAAAAAAAGGAAGCATAAAAGGCAATAGACAACTAAATACACATCATACACAAGTAAACCAGGTGTAGGCTACTATAATAAAAAAAATAAACTCATTAGGTTACTCATGATTTTGTGGATTACATTATTTGTGGATTACATTATGGCGGTCAAATGAACAATTCCCCCCTGTAAAAAGATGGCACAACATCACAAACAATACCGGTAACATCATGGCTCAGTTGGTCTTGAGTAGCAGATACAACAGAGTTCTTTTCCATGTGATGGCCACTGCAGGTGTGATGGGGATGGGGATGAAGGTTCGTAGCAGGGCGTCAGGACGAACGCTGAGACACAGTTCAGTTCAAGAACAGACAGCCGCCTGCTATCACAAGGACTCAACTCGTGTCCGTGCCTCGTGGATGTCCAGGTACGATGAAACATGTAACAAACAAAAAGTGCAGAATCAGTCATGGGGAGGCATTGTCACAGCCTCCAACAGTAATAATAATTAACTATGGTTGATAATTGTCTTAATGATTTGATATCGATACACATTTACAGGTTTACTATGTCATTGTAGCTTGTCTTAATGATTCAATAAAAAATTATCAGATGCTTGATTCGAAAATGGTTATATCAGTAATCAGTAATCAGACATGATTCTCAATAAAACTTGTGTAAATGAATGAATGAGCGAACCTTTGTTCAAAAATAAAACAAAACAATCATCAATGTTCTAAAACTGAGCAGTTGTGTCAAGAGGAAACCAACATTGAATTCTCGCTTGGATAGGCGGTGACAAAGCCCTAGCATCTTTCAAAAACGAACCTCCCGTGAAAATAAAGGAATGAAAATAACAAACCCTCCCTACTCTTCAACTCGTATCAGTTAGTTTGCGTGCCAAATCTAGCGAGTGTCATTCCAAGTCGATGCATCGACTTATTGGAAGTGGCTTGCATGTATCCACTTTGACTTCTTAGCTACATGAACAGCGGATCGAGTAACTAATCGAATTGGGTATGGCCCCTCATATTTGGCCTCTAATGCTATTCGTTGTGGTTTGGGGATCATAACCCGTTGCCCTGGCACTAACGAGTAACCTCCCTCTGGGGGCTCGGCCCAAGCTTCCAAGACCTGGTTTGATGTCACCTGGAGAGTCTCGGAGAGTTGGATGCAGTAGTTCATCAGAGCGTCCGATGTCAGATGGACGTCTGCGTTGCGCAAGTCAGTCTAGCCTGGGTAACTGATGCATCGGCCAAACACGACCTCGTAGGGGGGACAGTCCAACGTCTTTGTTGTATGTGGCGCTCAAACTGCACAAGGCGATGGACATCGTGTCCATGGAGGGCATCCATCCCTAGAAGGGCTTCCTGGATATCGTCTTCTGTCCTGTATTGTTATCTCCGCTGGTCCAACAGCAAAGTTGATGGGATTTGTTTGTGAAAGCTGGAGGCAGTGCCCTCCAGCGCTGCGGGCCATCTTCTTTGTTTTTGACCTGGGCAGTTTGAGAGATTTCAAAAGTCGTAGTGGGATTGTTGTAAATTCGGCACCAGTGTCCATCAGCAAATCAATTTCAAATTGGTGTTCAATTAAGGCAGTTACGTAGAAGCTGTTTTTGTCAAGTCGAATGGCAGCGGCGATGGCACGAAGAGAGGGGGCTTCTAGTCAGGTTCTATTGTTGTTCTCCGGCACCGTATCGCACGGGCGGCTGAGTTCTTCCACACTCTTCGCCCGTAACTTCCTCAGTAGTTCCCTCTTTTTGTCTGAGAGGTTTTCTTCCCGTACGTTTTCGTTGGCTTTGCATTCTCTTTGCCAGTGTCCAATTTGTCCGCAATTGTGGCATGGTCGAGGTTCTCTCGGCCTGTCGGACTGGGGGAATCGTTCTCTGTCCCAGTTGGACTTGGGGAATCGTTCTCTGTCCCAGTTGGACTTGGGGAATCGTTCTCTGTCCCAGTTGGACTTGGGGAATCGTTCTCTGTCACGGCGCATCTTTCTGGGGGCTTTACATTCTCTTATCCAGTGTCCAATTTCTCCGCAATTGTGGCATGGTCGAGGTTCTCTCGGCCTGTCGGACTGGGGGACCCTTTCTCTGTCCCAGTTGGACTTGGGGAATCGTTCTCTGTCCCTGGCTATTTCCTTCTTCTCATGAGACAGGCATCGGATCCTGACTTCTTCATCTCGCTCCACCGTTTCACAGACTTCCTTGATGGTTGCCATTGTGCAGCCCCCGCTGTCCCAGTTTGAAAGCCTCGCATTCACTCCCTTTCGGATCTCCGGCAGTACCTGCTGGAGGTACATGGTCTTCAAAGGCAAGTCCTGAGACTGGTCGATGGTGTCCACATCATATTCGGTTTGGCCTGAGTGCAGCAAATAACATTTGAAGAAGCGCTCGTTGAACTTGTCCAGGTCTTCGTCAGGTTTCTGCAAACAACAAGTGATTCTCGTCCAGTTGACTTGTGCCCTGGAGTGTTTTTTGATCCACGCCTTTATGGCCTCCCATCCCTTTTCTGGTCTCATGCCGTCTTCTCCCATGGCCTCTTCCACATCATATCGAATCTGGGTTCGCTCAGTGCTTTTCAGGTGTTTGAACAATATAGCGAGGCCATCGTAGGGGTGGAGTTCGTGCAGAAGCATCAGCTGTTTCAATGTCACCCATGGCTGTAGGCCTGCTCTCCTTGGGTGGTCGATTTTCTTGCTCCATCTTTCGATGTCCTTCGGGCTGGAGGGTTCATAGAGGACTGGGCATCCGTCCACGCTACCTATCTTCTTAAAGGGCCTGAGGTTAAATATTTCGTCTGCCTCATCGACCTTCTGCATACAGGCAAAGCTCACAGCCCTCTTGTGGGCGGACCTGCGGAGAAGCTCTCTCTCTCTGTCTTCTCCATAAATCTCCTCTCCCTCATCGGCGATCTTGACGTGCGGTGTGGCTGCGCCTCCCATCGCGCTGCAGTGTGGTTGGTTGGATGGTTGGTGGTTGTTGACATCAAATCCTCCATTGAGTGACTCATTCTTAGTCACTGCTCCAGACCTCTCCGCGGGGGGTTGTTGTACCGGGGGGTGCGGATGGGTAAATTGTTGTGGGCACTGGGTCGCATCATAATTAGCATAGTCAGGTGGGGCAGATGGATTTCCCTTCCGTGGCACGTGGGGAGTACTGCAGATGACCGCGTACTCGCCTTTAAAGCTGTTGATGTCTGATAGAATTCTGTGTCTTGCCCCCTGTAAACCACCAGATGGCGTAGATTGTTGCATCGGGAAGATGTATTCCCCATCTTGGCCACACGATGGCAGTGTGGGGTACATGCGACCATAGGCTCCCAAGGTTCCTCCCCCTGTGCCTTGGTCCCTCCCCTCTGAGGGCCCTGAGTCGAGGGGGTGGGCCACTTTCACTCCTTGTCTGACCAGCGCCGTGTGTAGGTCTGTGAACTCTGACAACTCACTCTGCTCCTTGTTCAGTGCCGCTTCATCCTTTAACAAACGAATTTCGTCGGCAAGCAGTTTGATTTGCTCTCCTTTTCTTTTCAGAGCATCCTCATAGTGAGCAGTTGTCTTCTCCAATTCATCTCTCTTTTTGTTGCTGACATGCTTAATAAAGTAGTGCTTACACTGAGACAATAGTAACAACCCGATTGGTTCATTTCGTCTAGTCTTCTTGATCCAGTCTTTGAAAACCATCCAGATCGATTCCTTTGGCCAGCGTTTAGTTTGGGGGTCGATCGTTATCGCATGTGTTACGCAAAGTTTTTCTTCGGTTCCTTGCAAATCGTGTATGTCGTTGAAGAATCAAGACAGAGTCTCGCTTACTGAATAAATGTCCAAATCTCTTACTTCCAATTCAAAAGAATCTTGTTCAATTGGTTCAGATGCGTTGGGACTGTGATTGCCCTCGTTTGTCTCCTTATCTGCCTTCTTTTTGCCTTTACCTTTCGGCATTGTTTCTAACTTTTTTTATCTAGGCAAAGCTAAACCTAGCCACCAATCGCTGTTTAGAAATAAAAATAAAACGCCCCCCACGAAGCTCGGTATGCCAACACCAGGAGATGTGCTAATCTTTTTTTCCTCTTAGATTCAACACAACCCGTATCTGTGTTTCCACGGCGGGGAATCAAAACAACGTAAGAATAAAAAAAAATTAGCGATTCATGTAACTGTAGCAGTGAGTTCAATACAAATACGGTTTCACAGCCAATCGTAAAACAAAATCCCTGAGCAAACCAAACCTTTAAGTTATATTCAGGACACGTATCAACATTGACAAACTAGCAAAGATGAACTAATCACTTGAATGACCCTGCATGCAATTTCTATTCTAGGACTCTAACCATGCTCTTAGTGACACAACTTCATTACTCAGCAAATGTAGTGCAGCCTAATAGTAAAATAATAATAACGGTTATGTGTGTGAATATTATCTTAAGATTACTTTCTGGTTCTTTTCTCTTGGTCGAGGGTATTGAATGAGATTCAGTCACCGTTGATTCCCACGAGGTGCATGGAGATGCGCCGGTTTGCCCACGTTGAAGAAGACGCGGGTCCCTCAGCAGGGCAGGTGTCGATCAGACGTCTTCCCAGGCCGGGTGCGCGGCCTTCTCGACCACAAGGCAATCTTTAGTTGGCAGGCCTCCAGGCCTCTTCTCACTCCTCTCTCTTCTATCCGGTTCACGGCACCAAATGTTAGATTTCAGCTTATTTCTAAACTGTTCGTATAGACTCTGCGTTGTGTATTTTTCGTCGTAGTAGTAGTTCTTGAAGTCGAAACCAAAGCAACTTGACAGGTTGGATAAGAGGGTTGAATAGATGGTTTATTCCAGGGTGTAATACAGCGAGATACAGACTTAGGTTGAATAATCTATAGTGGACGCGGTTGAGGAGCAGTTTCGAGACGTGTTCCTTGGCTGTCGATCCCTCTTCTCACTGAACCAAAGGGTTGGGGCGAGTACTTAATAATAACGAAACGTGAATAACAAGAGAACAGAAGCACTCTCAGCCTTGATAAGGTATATGGCCCTGGCTATGTCCCAAAGGACCAGGTCGGTTCATCCTTGTTGAGACATAACAAATGGAGGAATGTTGGAAATAACAACTTGTATCAGTGTGAGAGGTACTGGTATGTTTCTAGACTAGAAATGTGAACACAGAGAGACACTAAAATAAACCAACATTCTACAAAAGATGAGAGAGACAAAGCTGAAGATTGATGCACTTCTTATGACAAATGTACTTATTGTAAGTCGCTTTGGATAAAAGAGTCTGCTAAATGCCCTAAATGTAAATGTAAATGAAGAGAGAGATACAGACAGAGATAGAAACAGAGATTAAGATAGAAAAAAAGATGAAGGGTAAAGAAATGGAAATACAATTTCACGATTGCGTGACCTAAATACAGCGGCAAGTGGACACTGGGCGCAGGAGTGGTAGCAAAATCACCCTACACCCCCCAGTCGGCCCTGAGAGCGTGTGTGCGCCAGTGTGTACGTGCGTGTCAGTGTGGGTGCGACCATATTCCCTTCTCTAATCTGCTAGAGACAGCGATAGACAACGTGTTTTTCTGAGAGTGGACGGTTGCTCCATGCCATAGAACACCGCACGCTCAGGAACACAGACAGGGCCTCCGTAGAGCCATCAGGCTCCGAGCTTTTGTAGCCCCCGTCCGCCATATTTGGAGTTCTCTTACTCCACCTCATGTTGTAGTTCCTCGTCCGCCATGTTTGGAGTTCTTTGTAGTCTCTGTAGTTAGGGTTCACTTTAACAAACCCCCACCCAGCCCCCAGAGCACGCGCGCTTCAAGGCGTAAAGGCTGCACCCAACGTGCAGCCCCAGCTAGCGGAGGCGAAACCCAATCAGACACCCCGGCCCAGCTGAGAGCCACGGTAGCTAGGCACTTAGCCGCCAACGCCCACGGCGCTGTCCACTAGCGAACAGAGACAGTAGAGAAAAGAGAGAGATAGAGGCAACGTTCCACCCTTATCTGTTGTTTTACACCAAACAGCACCCAGTACTGAGGAGGGAGATAGAGAGCGCGTTCTCCTGAGTGAGGGAGAGAGTCACAGGGAGACACGCAGAGAGAGGAGGAGGTAATAGATCAGGGGAGAGCCCCCTCGTATTAGAGCAACAATTAGCATTTAAAGTTGTCCACAGCACATTCCCTGAGGGATTACAGTAATAACAGACATTAAATTAAAAGTGATTATATAATCTAGAGATAATAATCGACAATACCTAAAATTTGACCAAATAATTAGGATAAAATCAAATGTTATCTAAATTTCTAATTCATGTTATCCACAGTGAAGAAGTGGGGTGAAAAAATATATATAACAAGAAAGTACCATGTGTGTGTGTGTTTATTGTGTGTCACTGTACCGTTATTACCATATGACTTATGAATTGCTACAAGTTCGGATGACTCTTTATTCTACGCTAGTGAGGAATTAAATCAAAGTGCGGATGCTGAAATCAAAAATTTGACTCAATTGAATTGTGTAGATGCACTACCAGTAGCACTAATGTGAGTTATCACATGCAAGCTAACAGAATGACACATCTAACCCCGCATGATTACATGGAGATCAAGTATGAATCGGTGAACACAGGCGGGGATCTGCCGGAGGGGCCCGGCCTGATCCGGCTCGACGTTTTGGAAAATGTTCCTGTCTTCTGGTACGGGCGAGTTGATAATTGGATGCCAGGAGGACGCTCACATGTGATCGTGCTACCAACCTTGCTGTGTTCTTTTGGAAAAAGGTCGCAGAGTCAGGATCGCTTGTAACTCACTTTATTTATTTAACATGAAGATAGTGATCCATATTGCCATGCAGGACATCTGCCTACAGAGTGTGTGTGGTGATGGCTGGCTTAACCTGTGCACATTGATTAATCAACGTGCAACAGGTGTGCAGCTTCACCCAGCCCCACAACCACTAATCCACACTCCATAAAACAAAATACACAAAATGGGCTCTGACCAGTCTTACCATACCCAACAAAAACAACAGACTCTTAACCAACTTAAAATAAAAAAAAACATTGTCCCCACTCCCCACACCTGCCCAACTGTGACCTCTAAGCGACCTCCCCCCTCCATCCTGGAGACCAGAGGCCTGAGCTGCTGCCTTGACGGGCCACGTGTTGCAGGGCTGGGCTGGGCTGGGCTGGATGGGTTATTTATGGATCTCAAACTCTAATGATTGGGTATTTGGGTCAATGATAGCAGGATGACACTAGAAACAAACATTAGCTATGTTGCAATTACATGCAAAAGAAAGAAAAAACAGCACATTCACAACTGGATAAAGTTTTAACATTATTAAAACGCCCACACTGGTTCATAAAGTTTGACTGGAAATCACATTTACCCATCCTCAAATTGTGTATCTCTGTTTGAACCGCTTTCAACATCCGAATCAATAAATAAATATTACCCCCCCTTTAAATTCCCTGAAAACAACTAAATCGATCAAAGTTTAAGAAACATTTCTACTGTGTGGATATTATTTCTGAATCAGCTTAGCCAGACAGAGATAGAAGCCAACGGATACTACATCTAGTCTTTCGATACAATCCTAAACTCACAAGCTCAACATTTCGAAACAAAAGACTGATGCATGACACACCTACATCTGCTCGTGAAGGAATGAATTGATTAACTTCTAAAGTGAATGTATTCTACATGCTATGTCACATTGTCCATAACGTTATATCATGCAGAACAAGCCATCTACCACAGACACTCTGAGCTACAGCATTCGGAAGCTTCACTACGTAGGACCTTGTCGGAATCAGCAGCTCTGTTCCCCAGTGAGGCCAAGTTAGGTGCAGCGAATTTGATTCTCTCTTGTGGAACTATAGAAGTGCAACTTCTTCACTCCCTCGGTCTGACCTGCGGAAACATAAAAATATACAAGAAGGATAATGAAAGTGGCGTAGAATACCTACAGCTGATTACACTCATTCACACTCCTAGGTTGAGCACAATACTTATGAGGACTTTAATTTACCCAAACTGGAATCTCGACCCTCTTACTGTGTAAAGCAGTTCGTAATTGTTTAAATGTCCAATTAAAAAGGATTGAATGTATACATATATATATATATATATATATATATATATATATATATTCAAGTGATAATGCCCGACGAGGTGTCCATTATCAGGAATTAATGGACGACGTGGAGGTCTTAGAACCGTCCGACGCGCGAAGGACGACACCTTGAAGGGCATTATCCCGCTTATACCATGGTCACTTGCCAAAGAAAATAAATTAAGACCATTCATTTAGATTTCCAGACAATCCAGACGTAAGTTTTTCACAAGCCATAATTTAGTTTCCCTGGTATGCCTGAGGGTTTGACTAATACCTGGAACAATCATTACCCTCCTGTAAGGTACTTATGCAACGGAAACATTGTTCACATCATGGTCACAACCTGTACAACCTCTTTCCCTCTGGTACGCGATACAGGGCGCTGTTTGCCAAAACCAGCAGACACAAAGTCAGCTTCTTTCCCCAGGCAGTCACTCTGTTGAACGCTCAGAAATAGCCCCCACCCTAACCGAAGTCAAATTCCTTGTTTGTTACGCAAACCTGGCAAATAAAGCTGAATCTGAATCTGAGAGCTAACGTTATACATTGTACATATTATAATTCGGAATTCGTCCCAGCCTTTATACCACAGATACTCTAGGGCAGTGAACCCCAATTAGCGGCCCGCGGGCCAGATCCGGCCCGCGAGAGCCAAATGTCCGGCCCGCGCTGACCCAGCGCATTCACATGTTATCTCCAAAAAAAAAAATATATATTATTTTTTTTTATTTGCGCGGTCTGCTATATTTTCCCCTCAGCCCACACCATCCACTTGACCGTTGACGTTACCGCGTGCATACGTAATGACGTGCTTCGTGCGTTTTCAACTTCACTAGCGTCACACGCCAGAGAGTAGCCGCCGCATGCTGTCACTTTCCTGCTATCCGTCTGTCATCCCAGGGAATTACAACTTTGTCAAAAACCAACGGATTGAAAATTGATGAAAGAAACATGTCATTTGCCAAGAAAAGGAAGGTCAACCAGGAGAACCGCCAGTTTAAAACTGAATGGACCGATAAGTATTGCTTTTCTTTACTGGACCATGCCAATGCAAAGCCGACATGCTTAATATGCAAGCAGACCGTGGCTGTCATTAAATCTGACAACCTGACACTTTTACTGTTTGCATGCTGCCAGCTTTAATGGAAGTTTCCCAGAAACATCTGAGCAACGCAAACAAAAGATTGCAAGCATGTTGACATCATACAAGCGGTCAGTTTTAACCATATGCAAAACGGCATCGGCACAAGAGAGCGCAACAGCTGCTTCATTGCATGTTTCCTGGACGCTTGCTAAAGCTAACAAGCCCTTTGCTGATGCAGATTTCATTAAACAATGTGCAATTCACATGGCTGGTGAAATCTTAAATCAAGAGGAAAAAATCAAAACAAAAGTTGTGGAGCTATGAAAGCAGGTGCCGAGGAAATGTCAGCTGAACACAAAGATCTGTTGCTGCACAACGATGTTCGCTGGCTGAGTAAAGGCTGTGTGTTGGAGAGGGTGTGCGACCTGCGTGATGAACTTGTCATTTTTATCCAGCCTGCAGAGCCCAAAAGCCCGCGAATTTCTGGCGGGCTGACGCCAAGGTGTTGGCAGATGTGAATTTTTTGTGTGACATGTCTCATCTGAATCACCTTAACCTGCAGCTACAAGGCAAGAACCACACTGTTGCTGACATGTACGAAGCGATTGAAGCCCTCCAGTCGAAGCTGGATGCTATTTAAACCTAATTGATCTAGCCCTCCTGCATTATCGCTAAAACAGTAATTATAATTAAAGCTAAATTTGCACATAAAAATGGCGAATTACAAAAATGAAACGACATTTCGGCCCTTGGCATGGCATGTTTGACAAAATTTGGCCCTCTGGAAAAACTAATTGGGGAACCCTGCTCTAGGGTATATAACATATAACCGCGTTGTCTGATTACAGTTTTATTAATTTTTCACAATTCACCAGCTCTCGTTTTGAAGAGAAATAACCGCACCATTCGTTTCAATGGGAATCGTGACGGTTTATACTTTCTACATGAAGTGTACAAATGTACAGTTTGTACACAATTTACCAGCTCTCGTTTTGAAGGCTGAACAGACAATTTGACTGGAACTACTTAGGAGGTGTCCATATGTCAGGGATTAGCCAATCAGAATCGAGTATTCCCCCAGACCATGGTATAAATGTACAGATATATATAGCTTGATAAGGACCTGCTAATAGTCTGGACCAACCTGTGAAACAGATGAAGTTAAGATGTTCTTCACAGGAGCGTTGCCTCCATGTGGAAGGTTCCACACTGGACACGCCCCCACAGGGGCTGGAGTGGTGAGAGCCTTCGTCCCATTGGCTGAAGTCCATCGGGTCACCGGACATCCAAAACCAGGAGCTTCCTAAAATGGACCTAACGACATCGACAGAGATAAAGGGTGAGCTGGTTTGAAGGAAGAATAATGTGGCCAAATATTTAGCTTTTGTGATATTCATAGTATTTCATTCGACAAAGTGATGGACAACAAGATGATCCTAAGGACTTGATTGCCTGATAGACACTAAGGTCTGGGCAGTACCTGCGCAGTCCCACCCAGAGGTGGCTGGTTAGTGGGAAGGGGGCGCGAGCCACCAGCTCATCAATCCTCTCCTGCTCTTCTGGGTCCCTGAGGCTCAGCAGGTCCGAGTGAAAGTCTCTGCAGTAGAGCAGGGCGTCTGACCAGCACAGCCGCCTCCCCACCAGAGTGATGTTCCTCCCCGTCTCCTGAATGCTGACGGAGGGTGGAGCACGCCCTAACTCTGGGGAACCAAAAGACAGTGTTGCTGTGAGGGATTACTACTCTCAGCCGTGTGTAAGTATCCCTTTATGTCTCTTTGAGCAGACACCTTATCCCTACCCACTTTTAAGACAATTAGCAGACACTTTTCATCTACCAAAGAGTCATTTCTTACACTAAATCGTCAAACAGTGTGGGATGTTTTTTTAAAATGCATATACAACACCTTCAGACACTTGGCTTTACTTTTCCCTCAGAAATCTCAGCACACGTGAACTCAATTGATGTCGAAGTCTATTGGATGTCTTGGCCCATACAGAAAACCACATACTTCATATTTCACTCTGAAATATCCCAATACAGAACAGTCATGTAGATCAGTGGGGCCTAACCTTTTGTTTTTACCACTAAATTGTCGTCAAGACCATTCACTGACCACCTTATATATGCAAACAGCAGAAAAAAGGTAAATACAAATGCAGTGCTTGAGCAAAGAGTGCCATCAAACCCTTTATACACAAGTATTACTGCAGGAAGGCCATGGCCAGTGGGAAACAGCGGAAAGAAGAAGTCAGCAACGCTGCTTATGCTACCTTTGTGTATATTCAGCAAACACCAATCAACACAAATCATCAATTGAGAACATTAGACAAACAAACCATCATACTTTGTTTTCTGAATATTTATAATTAAATCTTTGATCTGTATTTTCTTTTCCTTTATCTTGCATTTGCCTCTTTCAAAAATAAAATTCCACGTACCAGCTGCAGTACCCTCGTGTTCCACCAGTAGTAAGCGTACCACCTGCAGTACCCTCGTGTTCCACCAGTAGTAAGCGTACCACCTGCAGTACCACCAGTAGTAAGCGTATTTTTACCAAAGTGTCTTACAATACTGCCTCTGCCTACATTGTTATAACAGGTAGCCCAGAGAAAAACAAACCCCTAACGTGGCAGTGTTACTGCCATGCTCAACCAGTTGAGCTACACAGGACCAGCAGTGTTTGACCATTGACCAAATATGTTTTACCAGCAATGGTACTGGTACACCAATCCCCCTTTGATGATCATGTAATGATGGACGGGGTTCCTACCTCCGTACACCTTGACCTCACAGAGCTGCAGATATCCTGTTGCATCAGAGGGCTGGTAGAAGTTGATAAACCTCCCTTCCATTCCCCAACACTTGACAGTCAGAGTCAAGCAGCCTGGGTCCTCGTTGATGATTGCACACCTGAGCGAAAGACAGAGAGACGATACAGTAGTCTGGTGAAGGTAGGTATCAGAGGCTAAATTCCAGTAACTGGTGTGTGTCCAAGTGTACTAGAGCAGAGCACTGGTTGTGTTTCCTATTCTATACTTTTATCCAAAGACATTTAAAAGCAGGTCGAGGTCATGAGAGATAAAACCCAGAAAGATTTGCTGGGAGTCTAACAATATGGAGTAAATGTAGGGACGGTGACCAGTGATTCACCTTGGATTGTCATTGCCGTTGTTTGACAGTGAATCCCCGATGAGAATTTCCACGTTGTTGAGCCACCCCCCAAAGGCATTCCTATTGGTGACCTCAATCTCTGACACCCGGTACACACCAGGCAGCTCCAGCCTCCACCATGGTTTAGCCTGTCGGGCGGTAAGGCTGCAACTGTTGTGCTCCCACTGAGGGTCGTTGTTCCCATCGATGGAGCGTTCGGCCAGCGCTCCCATGTAGGTTGAAGACTGAATAGCCGTGCCACTCAACGCTACGTTAATGCGGGATGCAGCTAATGGAGAATGAAACCACAGATCAGTTTGTCAAGTTGAAAAAACATGTTGAAATACTTGCCTGATTGGATAACTTGCAATCTGCCCCTAAATTGGGCACATAGAAATACCTGAAAATCCTGGTGACTTCCACAAGAGGACCAAAACACCTGGTGAAGAGAAAATACTATTTACTTCAAGAAGTAATATTTCAGCTATTATCAGCTTATATTTACAAGCATATATCCCGCAACTATGTGGATAAATGACTCTGCAACAAGTCATGAATCGTGGCGAAGGGAAACGGGGAATGTATTAAGCCTTGAAAAGATCCGATATCACAACAATGAAGAATTGAAATACTATTATAAGATCTAATAATAATCGATAGAATTAATATAGCACTTTTCTAGACGCTCAAAGACGCTTTACGGGGGTACCTCACTCACCACCACCAGTGTGTAGCACCCACTTGGGTGATGAACGGCAGCCAATCTGCGCCACAACGCTCACCTCACACCAGTTTGAGGTGGAGAGTGAGGGAATTAATGAGTCAGCCAATTATACAGGAGGATGATTAGGGGGCAAGATTGAATGAGCCTGGTTGGGCAGTTTTAGCAAGGACACCGGGGAAACCCAGACTCTTTTCGATAAGTGCCCTAGGGTCTTTATATGACCTCAGTGAGTCAGGACCTCAGTTTTACGTCTCCTCCGAAGGGCGACGCCTTCCACAGCACAGTGTCCCCGTCACTGCACTGGGATTGATGTTAAGGCCAGAGGGAAGAGTTCCACCTTTTGGCCACCACCCGACACCACTTACAGCGCCTGGTATTCCCAGGCGGTCTCCCTTCCAAGTACTAACCAGGCCCATGCTTAGCTTCCGAGATCAGACGAGACCGGGAGTGTTCATAGTGGTAAGCCTGTCTGATCTGGGACCCTCCACTGTTGTACATAAAGGGCCAAGACTGAGACCTAATACTGTACACACTTCTGGAAACCCTGATCAATGTTTTCTTTTGGATATTTATTTCTTATTTTAAATACCGTACCTACTCTGTATTGAACTGCATTACATTCATGATTCTCATGCCTGTTTTGTCAATATGTGCAATGTTCAATCCATAACAAAAGTGATTTTTACATATATGTAATTTTTTTAAATATATATATGTAAAAAAAAAAGAGGTAAGCCGTCAAAAGTTATGGCAGGTACATTTTCATTAATTCAATTCAATGAACTGGATAATGATAAATACTGTTGTGCTATGTGGAAAACTTACCAATCAAACTGCAGATGAGACGAATTGTCCCCATAGTTGATACTTGAGAAATAACCTGTTCGGATAATAAATAGTACAAGATACTTGGTAGACATGTCTTCATATTAACATTCTTTCAAAAGTGAAGAATCTACCATCAAAAAGCAAAACAACGAAACCCTAAAAGAGTTATCTCTCTGATTTGAGATGGCACTCACCAGTAGAGTCGGTAGCTCAATTCAAAGGAACAGAAATAGAATGGAGACACTTGTGTGTCCGTTTTCCCTTTCTCACACAGAGATCACGTATTCTCGCAACTTGTTGACCTGCCTCACACAAAGACTTTTGGCTAATGGCTCGCTGAAAACGCGTCACATGGTGTAAAATTAGCAAATTCCCGTTCCGGTTGTCAGTATACTTATACCTAATAGTCTATACAAATGATGTTTGCAAATATCCAACCTCCTTCAAATTTCGCTCTGCAGTTGCTAGTAATGTTTCCCTTCTATCTATCTGTCATCAGAGGAGATATTCTCACAGATACACAATATAAAACATCTCGTTGTTGGTGGATAATTTAATGTGGAAATGTTACATATTATACCTTTCATCGCTATAGCTGCTGTAAATAACCTCTAACCTAATACCTTCACCTAACCAACAAACCAGCTAAAATAAGCAATTTATCAAACGTAATTTAGAAAGCTGAAGTGTGAGTAGCTCACTTTAAAAGTCTTAAAGGCAGAACAATAAAATAACCTTGGGGCTTATTACATGCACATGATATTGTCTGGCTGGGTAGTCTAGGCTGAGGAGAATCTTGGGCCTTGTCTTTCTCTGTCTGTCACTGTACCTTCCTCTCCAATTTCTATTTCTATTTCTAATTCCAAAGATATTCAATGAGTGAGAAATACATGTTGGTATTTCTTCCTCCATGTATTCATTCTGAAGTATAATTTTAGAAGCATTATTTGTAATTATTTGTAATTCTTAGTAATAGATTTATTTTTTTAAATAGTTTTTACATGTCCAGGCTGATAATACTTGTCTTGGAAACATTAAACTGCACCCATTAAACAGAGACGTTTGAAGGTGGTTGGATATTTGCAAACATTATTTCCATAGACTAGATTGGGTATGGTCAAAGTATACTGACGACCGGAACGTGACACAACTCATTTTACTGTCTGATCTCACCTAACTCACATGCAGCGAGAAATTTACTTTGTGTGAGACGCGTCAATGCCACAAAGGATCATGGGAAATCTGTGTGTTATATTGTTGTGTCGCCACAACAATATTAAACTCTATCACATGGTCTTGCTCTGACACATGAAGCCAAGGTGGGGATGTTGAAGCCCTCAGCCCCCTTTGGTTTGTGCCCTGAAGCCAAGGTGCGCTCACTGTGGGCTTTTGTCTTGGCCACTGAGGTGGCGCAGTTGGGAAGAGTCGAGGATGTCGACCAGGAGAATGCAGAGGGTCGAAATATACTTTCTAGGTTAAATTGAGAAGTGTCAGACATAACAAGGTAAACAAGGTTTGCTCTGTCTATGCTAAATTCGATTTTAAGGTACAACAAGAAAATAGACTGGCGAATAGTAATTCTTGAATCGTTCACGTTATTCTTCTGAATGGTTCGTTATAAACACAGTGGAAACCACGGGAGCTGGAAACAGCATAGAGTAAGTAATCCCCTGTTATAATGTTACAACAAATTCAGAACTTATTGGACAGAAACAATGACAAATTGATTGCTGTTAGAGAATGTTGCCCACATAATAAGCATCAGTTTTTCAATACTGAGCGTCTGTAGCCTAAATTCAGCAGCTAGCCAACAGTTGTACAGTCTGCTCCCTCTCACACCCCCACACACACACATGCGTGCACTGCACGCACACACGCGGAAAATGAATAATTGTCTTCAAAACTCGAGGAGCCCTGGAAAAGTATAGGCCTTTGTTTTGTGAAGCTGTCCTGTAAAACTACACATTAGCCTTCTGAATAACGATTTCAGCAAATTCTTCATGAACAGTGGCAGAGGCAGAGGAGCAGTGAGGAGAGCTGAGGTGGACGAGGGAGGTATGATAATTGCCCACATTAACGTTAACATTAATATTGATGCTGGTAATTGCTATTATGATGTGCTGTGATTTGATTAATGGTTTAATGGCAAACTTAAATAAATTTGCTGCATTTGAAAATTTACCTTTTATAATCTAGAGCAACAATTAGCATTTAGAGTTGTCCACGGCATATTCCCTGAGAGATACGGTAATAACAGACATTATATTTAAAGTGATCATGTAATCAAGAGATAATAATCGACAATGCCTAAGATTTGACTAAATAAGTAGGGTAAAATGTTACCTGAAGTTCTAATTCACGTTATCCAAAGTGAAGTCAAAGAAAAATAGAAGAAGAAAGAAGCATGTGTGTGTGTGTTTATTGTGTGTCACTGTATCGTTATTACCGTATGATTTATGAATTGCTACAAGTTCAGATGACTCTTTATTCTACCCGAGTGAGGAATTAAATCAAAGTGTGGATGCTGAAATCAAAAATTTGACTCAATTGAATTGTGTAGATGCACTACCAGTAGCACTGATGAGTAATCACATGCAAGCTAACAGAATGACACTATGGAAGCATATATGTAGCAAAATTCAAATGGCAATGCAATTTGGAATTACATTATGCATTTGACAATGCATTATGCAATTTTATAATGTAATTTGTAAATACGTTATTCAAAGTGTATTTTAAAATGCAAAGTGACAATGCAATCCTCAATTAAATTTGCAAAAGTTCTAACAATACAAATAGAATAACATTTTGTCAAATTCTTTGAGTTCCTTTATACAAATTGAAAAGCTATAGCGTCCCCGTGATTGCAATCCACTTCGCCACGCTCCGTGTGTTGCGATATTCAAATGACATTTCAATCCGCAAAACGGAATCCAAAACGGAATCCAAAGAGGAATCCAAAGAGGAATCCAAAAAGTCAATATGCAAAGTGGCAAACGTATCAGGCAATCAGCGTCTGGGCGGGAACTACGTCACTTGCTCGTAATTTCCTTGTTCACTTCTAGTTCTTTCGTATGTGTCAGGTCCATGGTCACCAATGGAGATTATTGATACGCTCCGAAGTTTGGCCGATGATGTGGAGAACAATCGTGTTGAAGACACAGATGCAGTAGGTAGAGTGCGTGTTCTGGGAGATAGGATAGACGACTTATCCTCACGGGTACGTTTTGACGCCAGTGTGGTAAACACAAAGATTTCCAAAGTGCTACAGGCACTGGGTGCGAAACATAGGGTCGGGAGACCCACCGTCTCCACCCACTCCTCACCTACAAAGCTCTCCAGAACCTAGCCCCCAGTTACCTCTGGGACCTCCTCCAAGAATACACTCCCTCCCGCTCCCTCCGCTCAACCTCTGCTGGACTACTATGTATCCCCACATCACGACTCATTACAATGGGTGCCCGGTCATTCAGCTGTTCAGCACCCAGGCTCTGGAACTCCCTCCCCCCACACATAAAACAGTCTGACACACTAGAAAGTGACGTAGTTCCCGCTGGTGGCTGATACGTTTGTCCCTTTGCATATTGACTTTTTGGATTCCTCTTTGGATTTCCTCTTTGGATTCCGTTTTGGATTCCGTTTTGCGGATTGAAATGTCATTTGAATATCGCAACACACGGAGCGTGGCGAAGTGGATTGCAATCACGGGGACGCTATAGCTTTTCAATTTGAATAAAGGAACTCAAAGAATTTGACAAAATGTTATTGTATTTTTATTGTTATAACTTTTGCAAATTTAATTGAGGATTGCATTGTCACTTTGCATATTAAAATACACTTTGAATAACGTATTTACAAATTACATTATGAAATTGCATAATGCATTGTCAATTGCATAACGTAATTACTTATTGAATTGCAAATTGCAAATTGCATTGCCATTTGAATTTTGCTACATATATGCTTCCATATGACACATCTAACCCCGCATGAAATGCTTACGGGTCGACTCATGCCTTCATCTACATTTCGAGGGCCCCATAAGGGACTTCAATTAGAGCAATTAGAAATAGAATTAGGAAATATATGTTTGATAACTAACATCTATACATGAGTTTGTATTCCAACAAGAGAAACACAAAGTTCAGGAGCCAGATGCATACACGCACAGAGCCGACCAACTACCCCAGGCCCAGAGCCAGCCGCGCCAAGAGCAACAGCCACATGATGCAATCAAATAGAGGCAGGGTTTGAATCAGTTGTTTTGGTGGGCCACCATTAACAAAAATGTTGATTGGATAAATTATATATACTATAATCAGCAACGGTTTGGTCAATTTGACAACGGATGCGGTCAAGGGACTATCAGAACAATTAGTTGCCACCTCCAGAATGACCTATCAGAATAGGCTAGCCTTATATATATCATTGGCAGAGCAAGAAGGGGTGTGCAGGATGATAGGGACGACATGTTGCACTTTTATCCCCAACAATACACCTCACTAGATGGATGGAGAACCTGTTTGCGGTGAGTGCTCCAGGAGCGCCAGGTGCCATCCAAGCTTACATGGAGATCAAGTATGAATCGGTGAACACAGGCGGGGATCTGCCAGAGGGGCCTGGCCTGATCCGGCTCGACGTTTGGGAAAATGTTCCTGTCTTCTGGTACGGGCGAGTTGATGATTGGATGCCAGGAGGACGCTCACATGTGATCGTGCTACCAACCTTGCTGTGTTCTTTTGGAAAAAGGTTGCAGAGTCAGGATCGCTTGTAACTCACTTTATTTGGTAAAGGTTTTGTTATGATATCTATGAAGCAAAACGAGGGGAATTGTATGGGCATGCGTGGAGATACGCTTGGTAAGACATCTAATGGGTGCGTTACCTAGAGCGTTCTGGCCCCCAGGGCTATGTGTTGTGACTTTAAAACTTGGTGTTGGGTCCCTGGTGGCTATGTGTGGGCATTGCCACTTGGTTTGTGGCTTGGTGCTGACCTCTAGTGGCTCCTGTGCACATTGATTAATCAACGTACAACAGGTGTGCAGCTTCACCCAGCCCCACAACCACTAATCCACACTCCAGGTAGAGGGCGGGTCCCCTCAGGAGGCAGGCCAGGTAGAGGGCGGGTCCCCTCAGGAGGCAGGCCAGGTAGAGGTCTTACCATACCTAACTAAAACAACAGACTCTTAACCAACTTAAAATTAAAAAAAACATTGTCCCCACTCCCCACACCTGCCCAACTGTGACCTCTAAGCGACCTCCCCCCTCCATCCTGGAGACCAGAGGCCTGAGCTGCTGCCTTGACGGGCCGTGTGTTGCAGGGCTGTCTGGATGGGATGGATGGGTTATTTATGGATCTCAAACTCTAATGATTGGGTATTTGGGTCAATGATAGCAGGTATACTATAAACAAACATTAGCTATGTTGCAATTATATGCAAAAAGAAAGAAAAAACAGCACATTCACAACTGGATCAAGTTTTAACATTATTAAAACGTACACACTGGTTCATAAAGTTTGACTGGAAATCACATTTTACACATTCTCAAATGGTGTATCTCTGTGTTTGAACTGCTTTCATCATCCAAATCATAAATAAATATTACCCCCCCTCTAAATTCCCTCAAAACAACTAAATCGATCAGAGTTTAAGAAACTCTACTGTGTGGATATTATTTCTGAATCAGCTTAGCCAGACAGAGATAGAAGCCAACAGATACTTTCGATACAATCCTGAACTCACAAGCTCAACATTTCAAAACAAAAGACTGATGCATGACACACCTACATCTGCTCATGAAGGAATGAATTGATTAATTTCTAAAGTGAATGTATTCTACATGCTATGTCACATTGTCCATAATGTGATATTATGCAGAACAAGCCATCTACCACAGACACTCTGAGCTACAGCATTTGGAAGCTTCACTACGTAGGACCTTGTCGGAATCAGCAGCTCTGTTCCCCAGTGAGGCCAAGTTAGGTGCAGCGAATTTGATTCTCTCTTGTGGAACTATAGAAGTGCAGCTTCTTCACTCCCTCGGTCTGACCTGCGGAAACATAAATATACACAAGAAGGATAATGAAAGTGGCGTAGAATACCTACAGCTGATTACACTCATTCATACTCCTAGGTTGAGCACAATACTTACGAGGACTTTAATTTACCCAAACTGGAATCTCGACCCACTTACTGTGTAAAGCAGTTCGTAATTGTTTAAACGTTCAATTAAAAAGGATTGAATGTATATATATATATATAAATATATATATATTTATATATATGTAAGGGCTAATGCCCGACGAGGTGTCCATTATCAGGAATTAATGGACGACTTGGAGGCCCTAGAACCGTCCGATGCGCGGAGGACGACACCTTGAAGGGCATTATTCCGCTTTTACCATGGTCACTTGCCAAAGAAAATTGATTATGACCATTCATTTATATTTCCATGTGATTTACAATCCAAATATAATGTTTTTGCGGGGTAAAATTTAGTTTCCCTGGTATGCCTGAGGGTTTGGCTAATACCTGGAACAACCCTCCCGTAAGGTTCTTATGCAACGGAAACGTTGTTCAGTCCTCCAGTAAATACAGGGCAAACAGGTCGGTGGATGATGCTGTCAACATGGGACTTTAATACATACTGCACCAGCTCGACTACCCAGGGACGTATGCCAGGATCCTGTTTGTGGACTTCAGCTCGGTTTCAACACCATCATCCCTTAAATCCTACATCAGAAGCTCAACCGGTTGGCAGTGCCTGTCACCACCTGTCAGTGGATCATCAGCTTCCTGATTGACAGGCAGCACCATGTCAGACTGGGGAGCATCTCATCCAAAACCCGGTCATCAGCACTGGCGCCCCCCAGGGGTGAGTCCTCTCCCCGTTGCCCTTCTCCCTCTACACTAATTACTGCACCTCAAAGAACCCGTCCGTAAAACACCACCGCCATGAGTCTGCTTACAGACAGGAGGTGGAACAGCCGGTCCAATGGCGCAGTCGGCTCCACCTGGTGTTAAACCACAAGAAAACTGTGGAAGTGACAGACCCACTCCTCCCCCTCATCATCCAGAACGACACAGTGTCCACTGTGGATTCCTTTAGGTTCTTGGGAACAACCATTTCACAGGACCTAAAATGGTGTCCCCACATTTTCTCTGTCCAGACAAAGGCCCAGCAGAGGTTATACTTCCTGCGACAACTAAGGAAGTTTCATCTGCCTAAAGAGCTGCTGACCACCTTCTACTCAGCCATCGTTCAGTCCCTCATCTGCACCTCGATCACTGTCTGGTTTGGGTCGGCCGCCAAACGGGGCAGGGCCAGACTGCAACGGACAATACGGGCTGCGGAGAAGATCATTGCAGCTGACCTTCCCACCATTGAGGACCTGTACCAGTCCAGGGTCAGGAAAAGGGCAGCAGAAATCGCCCTAGATCCCAGACATCCTGGCCACAAACTGTTCAACCTCCTTCCCTCTGATAGGCGATACAGGGCGCTGCTTGCCAAAACCAGCCAACACAAAGTCAGCTTCTTTCCCCAGGCACTCACTCTGGTGAACGCTCAGAAATAGCCCCCACCCTTTCACTGAACAAGGGCTATCAATGCTGTTCTGCATCTACCTCATGTAAATTTCCAATATTTGTTCAATTTCCAATATTGTTGTTGATAAGGGGTTGCGGGTGCAGGCAGGCAGGTAGGACCCAAACGCAGACGGTTTCAGGAAACAGCACTTTATTCAGGCCTAAAGGCTAAGGCACAGGAATCAGGGAACTCGGGAGACAACTCGGAACTCGGGAGACGACAGGGAACTCGGGAGACGACAGGGAACACGGAAGACTAACAACCACAAACAACCACGGACAACCACAACTAACCACAATGACAGCACAAGGAACAAAGGAAAGACGAGGGCTTAAATAACAAACACAACGAGGAACAGCTGAGACACATTAGGGGAGGGAACAGTAATCAACACAGGAGGGAAACACAGGGAGACACCCACACCCTGACAGTACCCCCCCATTAAGGGTCGACTCCCAGGCGACCCACGACAAGCAAAAAACAAAGAAAGTCAAACCCAAAACGGGTGGGTGGAGGGGCGCCAGGAGGGGGGAATCAAAAAAAAAATAAATGGACTGGGGCAGAGCCGAGGGACGTCAGGCGGGCGGCCAGAAAACTGCCCCAGGGCATGGCAGGGAGCCTCAGGCGGACGGCCTGAGGGGCAAGCAGAGGCAGAGTGACGGCGGAACCCTTCAGGAGGCCGGCGGCAAGGACGATGAGGGCTCAGTCGCTCAGGAGACCTGCAGTGGCACAGAACCCCCTCAGAAGGCCGGCAGCGGTGAAGGCGGAACCCTTCAGGAGGCCGGCGAAGGCGAGGTAGAGGGCGGGTCCCCTCCAGAGGAAGGCCAGGTAGAGGGCGGGTCCCCTCAGGAGGCAGGCCAGGTAGAGGGCGGGTCCCCTCAGGAGGCAGGCCAGGTAGAGGGCGGGTCCCCTCAGGAGGCAGGCCAGGTAGAGGGCGGGTCACCTCAGGAGGAGGGCCAGGCAGAGGGCGGGTCCCCTCAGGAGGAGGGCCAGGCAGAGGGCGGGTCCCCTCTGGTGGCAGGCCAGGTAGGGGGCGGGTCCCCTCTGGTGGCAGGCCAGGTAGGGGGCGGGTCCCCTCTGGTGGACAGGGTAGAGGGCGGGTCCCCTCTGGTGGAAGGCCAGGCAGAGGGCGGGTCCCCTCTGGTGGAAGGCCAGGCAGAGGGCGGGTCCCCTCTGGTGGAAGGCCAGGTAGAGGGCGGGTCCCCTCCGGTGGAAGGCCTTGAAGGGGAACCCCCCTCGGGAAGGAGTGGAGGAGGGCCCCCACAGGCAGGAGCGGGGAGCGTGCCTCCCCTGGACGGTCAGGAGGGCGGACCCCCTCCGGCAGGAGCAGAGGCCGGTCCCCCTCTGGAAGGAGCAGGGGGCGGGCCCCCTCAGGCAGGAGCGGAGGGCGGACCACCTCAAGCAGGCGAAGAGGCCGGTCCCCCTCTGGAAGGCTAGGAGTGGGCTCAGGAACCGGACAGGGCTCGGGGACCGGAGTCAAAGCGGGAGCTGGAGTGCCAGGAGGAACCGGGTGGTACCCCAAACTCTCCCAGCGAGCTATCGCCTTCATAAAAAATGAATCCTGCAGCTCACGGCTAACCGGGTGGCACCCCAAACTCTTCCAGCGATCTATTGCCTTCAAAATAAATAAATCCTGCCGCTCACGGCTAACCTGATCGTCCGCTGGGTCCATTCGTGGTGCTGTCATTCTGATAAGGTAGGTGGTGGTGCGAGCAGGCAAGTAGGACCCAAACGCAGACGGTATTGAACGGAAACGGCACTTTATTCAAACCTAAAGGCTAAGGCACAGGAAACTCGGAACTCGGGAGACAACTCGGAACTCGGGAGACTACAGGGAACTCGGGAGACGACAGGGAACACGGAACACGCAGGACTAGCCACCACAAACAACCACAGCAAACCACAATAAACCACAATGACAGCACCAGGAACAAAGGAAAGACGAGGGCTTAAATAACAAACACAACGAGCAACAGCTGAGACACATTAGGGGAGGGAACAGTAATCAACACAGGAGGGAAACACAGGGAGACACCCACACCCTGACAGTTGTTTTTAATATATTGCCATTGCACTGAACTGCCTTGCACTGTATTTATATTTATATTGAAATCTTAAATCTCTGACCGTATATTGACTGTACTGATATTGCTCCATTTCTTCCCTCTCTTATGTTGTTATTGTATATTCTTTTTTGCAAATTAGTACATTATATTGTATTGTTATACTGTATACTTAACAGTATATTTATATATTATAGTTATTTTATGTATTAACAATAGGTTAAGTGTTGAGTGTTGTACTTTGAGGGCAAAGGGTTAACCGGAGTCAAATTCCTTGTTTGTTACGCAAACCTGGCCAATAAAGCAGAATCTGAATCTGAGAGCTAACGTTATACATTGTACATATTTATAATTCGAAATTCGTCCCAGCCTTTATACAACGGATACTCTAGGGTCTATAACATATAACCGCGTTGTCTGATTACAGTTTAATTCATTTCTTACAATTGACCAGCTCTCGTTTTGAAGAGAAATAACCGCGCCATTCGTTTCAATGTGAATCATGACAGCTTATACTTTCTACATGAAGTGTACAAATTTATAATTTGTACACAATTTACCAGGTCTCGTTTTGAAGGCTGAACAGACAATTTGACTGGAACTACTTAGTAGGTGTCCATATATCAGGGATTAGCCAATCAGAATCGAGTATTCCCCCAGACCATGGTATAAATGTACATATATATATAGCTTGATAAGGACCTGCTAATAGTCTGGACCGACCTGTGAAACAGATGAAGTTAAGATGTTCTTCACAGGAGCGTTGCCTCCATGTGGAAGGTTCCACACTGGACACGCCCCCACAGGGGCTGGAGTGGTGAGAGCCTTCGTCCCATTGGCTGAAGTCCATCGGGTCACCGGACATCCAAAACCAGGAGCTTCCTAAAATGGACCTAACAACATTGACAGAGATAAAGGGTGAGCTGATTTGAAGGAAGAATAATGTGGCCAAATATTGAGCTTTTGTGATATTCATAGTATTTCATTAGACAAAGTGATGGACAACAAGATGATCTTAAGGACTTGATTGCCTGATAGACACTAAGGTCTGGGCAGTACCTGCGCAGGCCCACCCAGAGGTGGCTGGTTAGTGGGAAGGGGGCGCGAGCCACCAGCTCATCAATCCTCTCCTGCTCTTCTGGGTCCCTGAGGCTCAGCAGGTCCCAGTGAAAGTCTCTGCAGTAGAGCAGGGCGTCGGACCAGCACAGCCGCCTCCCCACCAGAGTGATGTTCCTCCCCGTCTCCTGAATGCTGACGGAGGGTGGAGCACGCCCTAACTCTGGGGAACCAAAAGACAGTGTGGCTGTGAGGGATTACTACTCTCAGCCGTGTAAGTATCCCTTTATGTCTCTTTGAGCAGACACCTTATCCCTACCCACTATTAAGACATTTAGCAGACACTTTTACATCTACCAAAGAGTCATTTCTGACACTAAATCGTCAAACAGTGTGGGATGTTTTTTAAAATGCATATATAAAATGCATATATAACACCTTCAGACACTTGGCTTTACTTTTCCCTCAGAAATCTCAGCACACGTGGACTCAATTGATGTCGAAGTCTATTGGATGTCTTGGCCCATACAGAAAACCACATACTTCATATTTCACTCTGAAATATCCCAATACAGAACAGTCATGTAGATCAGTGGGGCCTAACCTTTTATTTTTACCACTAAATTGTCGTCAAGACCATTCACTGACCACCTTATATATGCAAACAGCAGAAAAAAGGTAAATACAAATGCAGTGCTTGAGCAAAGAGTGCCATCAAACCCTTTACACACAAGTATTACTGCAGGAAGGCCATGGCCAGTGGGAAACAGCGGAAAGAAGTCAGCAACGCTGCTTATGCTCCCTTTGTGGATATTCAGCAAGCACAAATCAACACAAATCATTGATTGTGAACATTAGACAAACAAACCATAATACTTTGTTTACTGCGTATGTTTAATTGAATCTTTGATCAGTTTTTATTTTTTCCTTTATCTTGCATTTGCCTCTTTCAAGAATAAAATTCCACATACCAGCTGCAGTACCCTCGTGTTCCACCAGTAGTAAGCGTACCACCTGCAGTACCATCGTGTTGAACCAGTAGTAAGCGTAACACCTGCAGTACCATCGTGTTCCACCAGTAGTAAGCGTATCACCTGCAGTACCATCGTTTTCCACCAGTAGTAAGCGTACCACAGGTTGAAAACACTGTATGCTGATTGCCCTTTGCTAGATTATTTTACCAAAGCGTCTTACAATACCTGTGCATTTATTGTTATAACAGGTAGCCCAGAGAAAAACAAACCTCTAATGCTGGGAGTTATACTGCCATGCTCAACCAGTTGAGCTAGCTAGACAGGACCAGCAGTGTTTGACCATTGACCAAGTCTGTTTTACCAGCAATGGTACTGGTACACCAATCCCCCTTTGATGATCATGTAATGATGGACGGGGTCCCTACCTCCGTACACCTTGACCTCACAGAACTGCAGGTATCCTGTTGCATCAGAGGACCGGTAGAAGTTGATAAACCTCCCTTCCATTCCCCAACACTTGACAGTCTGAGTCAAGCAGCCTGGGTCATCGTTGATGATGGCACACCTGAGCGAAAGACGGAGAGACGATACAGTAGTCTGGTGAAGGTAGGTATCAGAGGCTAAATTCCAGTAACTGGTGTGTGTCCAAGTGTACTAGAGCAGAGCACTGGTTGTGTTTCCTATTCTATACTTTTATCCAAAGACTCTTAAAAGCAGGTCGAGGTCATGAGAGATAAAACCCAGAAAGATTTGCTGGGAGTCTAACAGTATGGAGTAAATGTAGGGACGGTGACCAGTGATTCACCTTGGATTGTCATTGCCGTTGTTTGACAGTGAATCCCCGATGAGAATTTCCACATTGTAGAGCCACCACCCTTGGGCATTCCTATTGGTGACCTCAATCTCTGACACCCGGTACACACCAGGCAGCTCCAGCCTCCACCATGCTCTAGCCTGTCGGGCGGTAAGGCTGCAACTGTTGTGCTCCCACTGAGGGTCGTTGTTCCCATCGATGGAGCGTTCGGCCAGCCCTCCATAACCGGTTGAAGACTGAATAGCCGTGCCACTCAACGCTACGTTAATACGGGATGCAGCTAATGGAGAATGAAACCACAGATCAGTTTGTCAAGTTGAAAAAACATATTGAAATACTTGCCTGATTGGATAACTTGTAATCGGCCCCTAAATTGGGCACATAGAAATACCTGAAAATCCAGGTGACTTCCACAAGAGGACCAAAACACCTGGTGAAGAGAAAATACTATTTACTTAAAATAAGTAATATCTCAGCTATTATCATCTTATATTTACAAGCATATATCCCACAACTATGTGGATAAATGACTCTAATAATAGATTGAATTAATATAGCACTTTTCTAGACGCTCAAAGACGCTTTACAGTGAACGGGGGTACCTCACTCACCACCACCAGTGTTTATATCCCACTTGGGTGATGAACGGCAGCCAATCTGCGCAAGAACTCTCACCACACACCAGTTTGAGGTGGAGAGTGAGGGAATTAATGAGTCAGCCAATTATACAGGAGGATGATTATGGGGCAAGAACGAGCCTGGTTGTGCAGTTTTAGCATGGACACCGGGGAAAACCCCTACTCTTTGCGATAAGTGCCCTAGGGTCTTTATATGACCTCAGTGAGTCAGGACCTCAGTTTTACGTCTCCTCCGAAGGGCGACGCCTTCCACAGCACAGTGTCCCCGTCACTGCACTGGGATTGATGTTAAGGCCAGAGGGAAGAGTTCCACCTTTTGGCCACCACCCGACAGCACCAACAGCACCTGGTATTCCCAGGCGGTCTCCCTTCCAAGTACTAACCAGGCCCATGCTTAGCTTCCGAGATCAGACGAGACCGGGCGTGGTCATAGTGGTAAGCCTGTCTGATCTGGGACCCTCCACTGTTGTACATAAAGGGCCAAGACTGAGCCCTAATGTACACTTCTGGAAACCCTGATCAATGTTTTCTTTTGGATATTTATTTCCTATTTTTAATACTCTGTATTGAACTGCATTACATTCATGATTCTCATGCCTGTTTTGTCAATATGTGCAATGTTCAATCCATAACAAAAAATATTTTTATAACATATCTGTAAAAAAAAATTATATATATATATATATATATTTATATATATATATATATATATATATACAAAAAGAGGTAAGCAGTCCAATGTTACGGCAGGTACATTTTCATAAATTAAATTCAATGAACCGGATAATGATTAATACTGTAGTGCTGTGTGGAAAACCTACCAATCAAACTGCAGATGAGACGAATGGACCCCATCGTTGATACTTGAGAAATAACCTGTTCAGATAATAAATAGTACAAGCTACTTGGTAGACATGTCTTCATATTAACATTCTTTCAAAAGTGAAGAATCTACCGTCAAAAAGCAAAACAACGAAACTCTAAAAGAGTTATCTCTCTGATTTGAGATGGTACTCACCAGTAGAGTCGGTAGCTCAATTCAAAGGAACAGAAATAGAATGGAGACACTGATTGACACTGTTGACGTGTCTCACACAAAGACTTTTGGCTAATGGCTCGCTGAAAACGCGTCACATGGTGTAAAATTAGCAAATTCCCGTTCCGGTCGTCAGTATACTTATACGTAATAGTCTACACAAATGATGTTTGCAAATATCCAACCTCCTTCAAATTTCCCTCTGCAGTTGCTAGTAATGTTTCCCTTCTATCTATCTGTCATCAGAAGATATATTCTCACAGATACACAATATAAAACATCTCGTTGTTGGTGAATAATTTAATGTGGAAATGTTACATATTATACCTTTCATCTCTATAGCTGCTGTAAATAACCTCTAACCTAAGACCTTCACCCAACCAACAAACCAGCTAACATAAGCAATTTATCAAACGTAATTTAGAAAGCTGAAGTGTGAGTAGCTCACTTTAAAAGTATTACAGGCAGAACAATAAAATAACCATGGGGCTTATTACATGCACATGATATTGTCTGGCTGGGTCGTCTAGGCTGAGGAGAATCTTGTCATTGAAGTGTTTGATCACCAGCTAGGGCCTTGTCTTTCTTGTCAGTCTCTGTACCTTCTTCTCCAATTTCATGTGCAAAGATATTCAATGAGGGAGAAATACATGTGTGTATTTCTTCCTCCATGTATTCATTCTGAAGTATAATTTTAGAAGTATTATATGTAATTATTTGTAATTCTTAGTTATAGATTTATTTTTTTAAATAGTTTTGACATGTCCAGGCTGATAATACTTGTCTTGGAAACATTAAACTCCACCCATTAAACAGGGACGTTTGAAGGTGGTTGGATATTTGCAAACATTATTTCCATAGACTAGATTAGGTATGGTCACAGTCTACTGACGACCGGACTGTGACACAACTCATTTTACTGCCTGATCTCACCTAACTCACATGCAGCGAGCAATTTACTTTGCGTGAGACCCGTCAATGTCACAAAGGATAATGTTAATCTCTGTCACATGGTCTTGCTAACCCCTGGTTAACCATGTCATGTCTTGACGTCTCCCAATTAACCCAAAAAGTATATTCTGCGACACCCCATTGGTTCCTTGAGCCTGCTCCACCCTCTCCAGGGAGTACCTGTCCCCACCTCCCTTCTGGAGCCTGGGTCTTCGGTGTCGCAGACGGATGCCTCTTGCTGCCTCCCCAGTCCTCAAGCCCCCTGTGGTTTGTGCCCTGAAGCCAAGGTGCGCTCACTGTGGGCTTTTGTCTTGGCCACTGAGGCGGCGCAGTTGGGAAGGGTTGAGGATGTCGACCAGGAGAAGGAAGAAGGTCGAAAGTGGGGTGTGGAAAATATACTATGCTATTCAATTGTGAGGTGTCGGACATAACAAGGTAAACAAGGTTTGCTCTGTCTATGCTAAATTCGATTTTAAGGTACAACATGAAAAAAGACTGGAGAATAGTAATTCTGGAATCGTTCACGTTATTCTTCTGAATGTTTCGTCAAAAACACAGCGGAAACCACGGGAGCTGGAAACAGCATAGAGTAAGTAATCCCCTGTTATAATGTTACAACAAATTCACAACCTGTTGGACAGAAACAATGACAAATTGATTGCTGTTAGAGAATGTTGCCCATGTAATAAGCATTCGCTCCTCGAGTCTTCCATACTCGAGGAGCCCTGTAAAAGTATAGGCCTTTGCTTTGTGAAGATGTCCTGTAAAACTACACATTAGCCTTCTGAATAATGACTTCAGGAAATTCTTCATGAACAGAGGCAGAGGCAGAGGAGCAGTGAGGAGAGCTGTGGTGGACGAGGGAGGTATAATAATTGCCCACATTAACGTTAACATTAATATTTATGCTGGTAATTGCTATTATGATGTGCTGTGATTTGATTAATGGTTTAATGGCAAACTTAAATAAGTTTGCTGCATTTGAAAATGTACCTTTTATAATCTAGAGCAACAATTAGCATTTAAAGTTGTCCACAGCATATTCCCTGAGAGATACGGTAATTACAGACATTATATTAAAAGTGATCATTTAATCAAGAGATAATAATCGACAATGCCTAAAATTTAACGAAATAAGTAGGATAAAATGTTACCTACATTTCTAATTCACGTTATCCACAGTGAAGTGAAAATAAAATAGAAGAAGAAAGTACCATGTGCGTGTGTGTTTATTGTATGTCACTCTACCATTATTACCGTATGATTTATGAATTGCTACAAGTTCGGATGACTCTTTATTCCACCCTAGTGAGAAATTAAATCAATGTGCGGATGCTGAAATCAAAAATTTGACTCAATTGAATTTTGTAGATGCACTACCAGTAGCACTAATGAGTTATCACATGCAAGCTAACAGAATGACACATCTAACCCCGCATGAAATGCTTAAGGGTCGACTCATGCCTTCACCTACATTTCGAGGGCCCCATAAGGGAGCAATTAGACATAGAATTAAGAAATATATGTTTGATAACTAACAGCTATACATGAGTTTGTATTCCAACAAGAGAAACACAAAGTTCCGGAGCCAGATGCATACACGCACAGAGCCGACCAACTACCCCAGGACCTGAGCCAGCCGTGCCAAGAGCAACAGCCACATGATGCAATCAAATAGTGGCAGGGTTTGAATCAGTTGTTTTGGTGGGCCACCATTAACAAAAATGTCGATTGGATAAATTATATATGCTATAATCAGCAACGGTTTGGTCAATTTGACAACGGATGCGGTCAAGGGACTATCAGAACAATTAGATGCCACCTCCAGAATGACCTATCAGAATAGGCTAGCCTTATATATATATATGGATCTCAAACTCTAATGATTGGGTGTTTGGGTCAGTGATAGCAGGATGACACTAGCAACAAACATTAGCTATGTTGCAATTATATGCAAAAAGAAAGAAAAAACAGCACAATCACAACTGGATAAAGTGTTCACATTATTAAAACGCACACACTGGTTCATAAAGTTTGACTGGAAATCACATTTTACACATTCTCAAATGTTGTATCTCTGTGTTTGAACTGCTTTCATCATCCAAATCAATAAATAAATATTACCCCCCCTCTAAATTCCCTGAAAACAACTAAATTGATCAGAGTTTAATAAACATCTCTACTGTGTGGATATTATTTCTGAATCAGCTTAGCCAGACAGAGATAGAAGCCAACAGATACTTTCGATACAATCCTGAACTCACAAGCTCAACATTTCGAAACAAAAGACTGATGCATGACACACCTACATCTGCTCGTGAAGGAATGAATTGATTAACTTCTAAAGTGAATGTATTCTACATGCTATGTCACATTGTCCATAATGTGATATTATGCAGAACAAGCCATCTACCACGGACACTCAGCATTCGGAAGCTTCAATACGTAGGACCTTGTCGGAATCAGCAGCTCTGTTCCCCAGTGAGGCCAAGTTAGGTGCAGCGAATTTGATTCTCCCTTGTGGAACTATAGAAGTGCAACTTCTTCACTCCCTCGGTCTGACCTGCGGAAATATAAAAATATACAAGAAGGATAATGAAAGTGGCGTAGAATACCTACAGCTGATTACACTCATTCACACTCCTAGGTTGAGCACAATACTTATGAGGACTTTAATTTACCCAAACTGGAATCTCGACCCTCTTACTGTGTAAAGCAGTTCGTAATTGTTTAAATGTTCAATTAAAAAGGGTTGAATGTATACATATATATCTATATATATATCTATATATATATAGATATATATATTCAAGTGATAATGCCCGACGAGGTGTCCATTATCAGGAATTAATGGACGACGTGGAGGTCTTAGAACCGTCCGACGTGCGGAGGACGACGCCTTGAAGGGCATTTTCCCGCTTATACCATGGTCACTTGCCAAAGAAAATAAATTAAGACCATTCATTTAGATTTCCAGACAATCCAGATACAAGTTTTTCACAAGCCATAATTTAGTTTCCCTGGTATGCCTGAGGGTTTGACTAATACCTGGAACAATCATTACCCTCCTGTAAGGTACTTATGCAACGGAAACATTGTTCACATCATGGTCACAACCTGTACAACCTCTTTCCCTCTGGTACGCGATACAGGGCGCTGTTTGCCAAAACCAGCAGACTCAAAGTCAGCTTCTTTCCCCAGGCAGTCATTCTGTTGAACGCTCAGAAATAGCCCCCACCCTAACCAAAGTCAAATTCCTTGTTTGTTACGCAAACCTGGCAAATAAAGCTGAATCTGAATCTGAGAGCTAACGTTATACATTGTACATATTATAATTCGGAATTCGTCCCAGCCTTTATACCACAGATACTCTAGGGTATATAACATATAACCGCGTTGTCTGATTACAGTTTTATTAATTTTTCACAATTCACCAGCTCTCGTTTTGAAGGGAAATAACCGCGCCATTCGTTTCAATGGGAATCGTGACGGTTTATACTTTCTACATTAAGTGTACAAATGTACAGTTTGTACACAATTTACCAGCTCTCGTTTTGAAGGCTGAACAGACAATTTGACTGGAACTACTTAGTAGGTGTCCATATATCAGGGATTAGCCAATCAGAATCGAGTATCTCCCAAGACCATGGTATAAATGTATAGATATATATAGCTTGATAAGGACCTGCTAATAGTCTGGACCAACCTGTGAAGCAGATGAAGTTAAGATGTTCTTCACAGGAGCGTTGCCTCCATGTGGAAGGTTCCACACTGGACATGCCCCCACAGGGGCTGGAGTGGTGAGAGCCTTCGTCCCATTGGCTGAAGTCCATCGGGTCACCGGACATCCAAAACCAGGAGCTTCCTAAAATGGACCTAACGACATTGACAGAGATAAAGGGTGAGCTGGTTTGAAGGAAGAATAATGTGGCCAAATATTTAGCTTTTGTGATATTCATAGTATTTCATTAGACAAAGTGATGGACAACAAGATGATCCTAAGGACTTGATTGCCTGATAGACACTAAGGTCTGGGCAGTACCTGCGCAGGCCCACCCAGAGGTGGCTGGTTAGTGGGAAGGGGGCGCGAGCCACCAGCTCATCAATCCTCTCCTGGTCTTCTGGGTCCCTGAGGCTCAGCAGGTCCCAGTGAAAGTCTCTGCAGTAGAGCAGGGCGTCTGACCAGCACAGCCGCCTCCCCACCAGAGTGATGTTCCTCCCCGTCTCCTGAATGCTGACGGAGGGTGGAGCACGCCCTAACTCTGGGGAACCAAAAGACAGCGTGGCTGTGAGCGATTACTACTCTCAGCCGTGTAAGTATCCCTTGATTTCTCTTTGAGCAGACACCTTATCCCTACCCACTATTAAGACATTTAGCAGACACTTTTACATCTACCAAAGAGTCATTTCTGACACTAAATCGTCAAACAGTGTGGGATGTTTTTTTAATGCATATATAACACCATCAGACACTTGGCTTTACTTTTCCCTCAGAAATCTCAGCACACGTGAACTCAATTGATGTCGAAGTCTATTGGGTGCCTTGGACCATACAGAAAACAACATCCCAATGCAATTGGGATGTCACGTAGATCAGTGGGGCCTCACGTTTGACTTTTGGTGGACCACTAAATTGTCGTCAAGACCATTCACTGACCACCTTATATACAAACAGCAGAAAAAAGGTAAATACAAATGCAGTGCTTGAGCAAAGAGTGCCATCAAACCCTTTATAAACAAGTATTACTGCAGGAAGGCCATGGCCAGTGGGAAACAGCGGAAAGAAGAGGTCAGCAACGCTGCTTATGCTCCCTTTGTGTATATTCAGCAAACACAATTCAACACAAATCGTCAATTGAGAACATTAGACAAACAAACCATAATACTTTGTTTACTGAATATTTATAATTTAATCTTTAATCTGTATTTTCTTTTCCTTTATCTTGCATTTGCCTCTTTCAAGAATAAAATTCCACGTACCAGCTGCAGTACCCTCGTGTTCCACCAGTAGTAAGCGTACCACCTGCAGTACCATCGTTTTCCACCAGTAGTAAGCGTACCACCTGCAGTACCCTCGTGTTCCACCAGTAGTAAGCCTACCACCTGCAGTACCATCGTTTTCCACCAGTAGTAAGCGTACCACCTGCAGTACCATCGTTTTCCACCAGTAGTAAGCGTAACACCTGCAGTACCATCGTGTTCCACCAGTAGTAAGCGTACCACAGGTTGAAAACACTGAATGCTGATTGCCCTTTGCTAGATTATTTTACCAAAGCGTCTTACAATACCTGTGCATTTATTGTTATAACATGTAGCCCAGAGAAAAACAAACCTCTAATGCTGGGAGTTATACTGCCATGCTCAACCAGTTGAGCCACACAGTGTTTGACCATTGACCAAATATGTTTTACTAGCAATGGTACTGGTACACCAATCCCCCTTTGATGATCATGTAATGATGGACGGGGTCCCTACCTCCGTACACCTTGACCTCACAGAGCTGCAGATATTGGATTTCATCAGAGGACCGGTAGAAGTTGATAAACCTTCCTTCCATTCCCCAACACTTGACAGTCTGAGTCAAGCAGCCTGGGTCATCGTTGATGATGGCACACCTGAGCGAAAGACAGAGAGACGATACAGTAGTCTGGTGAAGGTAGGTATCAGAGGTCAAATTCCCGTAACTGGTGTGTTTCCAAGTGTACTAGAGCAGAGCACTGGTTGTGTTTCCTATTCTATACTTTTATCCAAAGACATTTAAAAGCAGGTCGAGGTCATGAGAGATAAAACCCAGAAAGATTTGCTGGGAGTCTAACAGTATGGAGTAAATGTAGGGACGGTGACCAGTGATTCACCTTGGATTGTCATTGCCGTTGTTTGACAGTGAATCCCCGATGAGAATTTCCACGTTGTTGAGCCTGCTCCTCCCGATATTCATATTGGTGACCTCAATCTCTGACACCCGGTACACACCAGGCAGCTCCAGCCTCCACCATGCTTTAGCCTGGAAGGCGGTAAAGCTGCAACTGTTGTGCTCCCACTGAGGGTCGTTGTTCCCATCGATGGAGCGTTCGGCCAGCGCTCCCATGTTGGTTGTAGACTGAATAGCCGTGCCACTCAACGCTACGTTAATGCGGGATGCAGCTAATGGAGAATGAAACCACAGACTAGTTTGTCAAGTTGAAAAAACATATTGAAATACTTGCCTGATTGGATAACTTGCAATCGGCCCATAAATTGGGCACATAGAAATACCTGAAAATCCAGGTGACCTCCACAAGAGGACCAAAACACCTGGTGAAGAGAAAATACTATTTACTTAAAATAAGTAATATCTCAGCTATTATCAGCTTATATTTACAAGCATATATCCCGCAACTATGTCGATAAATGACTGCAACAAGTCAAGAATCGTGGCAAAGGGAAATTGGGAATGTATTAAGCCTTGAAAAGATCAGATATCTCAACAATGAACAATTGAAGTACTATGATTAGATCTAATAATAATAGATTGAATTAATATAGCACTTTTCTAGACCCTCAATGACGCTTTACAGTGAACGGGGGTACCTCACTCACCCCCACCAGTGTGTAGCACCCACATGGGTGATGAACGGCAGCCAATCTGCGCAAGAACGCTCACCACACACCAGCTTGAGGTGGAGTGTGAGGGAATTAATGAGTCAGCCAATTATACAGGAGGATGATTATGGGGCAAGAATGAGCCTGGTTGGGCAGTTTTAGCAAGGACACCGGGGAAAACCCCTACTCTTTGCGATAAGTGCCTGGGTTCTTTTTATGACCTCAGTGAGTCAGGACCTCCGTTTTACGTCTCCTCCGAAGGACGACGCCTTCCACAGCATTTGTTCCCGTCACTACACTGGGATTGATGTTAAGGCCAGAGGGAAGAGTTCCATCTTTTTGCCACCACCCGACAGCACCAACAGCACCTGGTATTCCCAGGCGGTCTCCCTTCCAAGTACTAACCAGGCCCATGCTTAGCTTCCGAGATCAGACGAGACCGGGCGTGGTCATAGTGGTAAGCCTGTCTGATCTGGGACCCTCCACTGTTGTACATAAAGGGCCAAGACTGAGCCCTAATGTACACTTCTGGAAACCCTGATCAATGTTTTCTTTTGGATATTTATTTCCTATTTTTAATACTCTGTATTGAACTGCATTACATTCATGATTCTCATGCCTGTTTTGTCAATATGTGCAATGTTCAATCCATAACAAAAAATATTTTTATAACATATCTGTAAAAAAAAATTATATATATATATATATATATTTATATATATATATATATATATATATACAAAAAGAGGTAAGCAGTCCAATGTTACGGCAGGTACATTTTCATAAATTAAATTCAATGAACCGGATAATGATTAATACTGTAGTGCTGTGTGGAAAACCTACCAATCAAACTGCAGATGAGACGAATGGACCCCATCGTTGATACTTGAGAAATAACCTGTTCAGATAATAAATAGTACAAGCTACTTGGTAGACATGTCTTCATATTAACATTCTTTCAAAAGTGAAGAATCTACCGTCAAAAAGCAAAACAACGAAACTCTAAAAGAGTTATCTCTCTGATTTGAGATGGTACTCACCAGTAGAGTCGGTAGCTCAATTCAAAGGAACAGAAATAGAATGGAGACACTGATTGACACTGTTGACGTGTCTCACACAAAGACTTTTGGCTAATGGCTCGCTGAAAACGCGTCACATGGTGTAAAATTAGCAAATTCCCGTTCCGGTCGTCAGTATACTTATACGTAATAGTCTACACAAATGATGTTTGCAAATATCCAACCTCCTTCAAATTTCCCTCTGCAGTTGCTAGTAATGTTTCCCTTCTATCTATCTGTCATCAGAAGATATATTCTCACAGATACACAATATAAAACATCTCGTTGTTGGTGAATAATTTAATGTGGAAATGTTACATATTATACCTTTCATCTCTATAGCTGCTGTAAATAACCTCTAACCTAAGACCTTCACCCAACCAACAAACCAGCTAACATAAGCAATTTATCAAACGTAATTTAGAAAGCTGAAGTGTGAGTAGCTCACTTTAAAAGTATTACAGGCAGAACAATAAAATAACCATGGGGCTTATTACATGCACATGATATTGTCTGGCTGGGTCGTCTAGGCTGAGGAGAATCTTGTCATTGAAGTGTTTGATCACCAGCTAGGGCCTTGTCTTTCTTGTCAGTCTCTGTACCTTCTTCTCCAATTTCATGTGCAAAGATATTCAATGAGGGAGAAATACATGTGTGTATTTCTTCCTCCATGTATTCATTCTGAAGTATAATTTTAGAAGTATTATATGTAATTATTTGTAATTCTTAGTTATAGATTTATTTTTTTAAATAGTTTTGACATGTCCAGGCTGATAATACTTGTCTTGGAAACATTAAACTCCACCCATTAAACAGGGACGTTTGAAGGTGGTTGGATATTTGCAAACATTATTTCCATAGACTAGATTAGGTATGGTCACAGTCTACTGACGACCGGACTGTGACACAACTCATTTTACTGCCTGATCTCACCTAACTCACATGCAGCGAGCAATTTACTTTGCGTGAGACCCGTCAATGTCACAAAGGATAATGTTAATCTCTGTCACATGGTCTTGCTAACCCCTGGTTAACCATGTCATGTCTTGACGTCTCCCAATTAACCCAAAAAGTATATTCTGCGACACCCCATTGGTTCCTTGAGCCTGCTCCACCCTCTCCAGGGAGTACCTGTCCCCACCTCCCTTCTGGAGCCTGGGTCTTCGGTGTCGCAGACGGATGCCTCTTGCTGCCTCCCCAGTCCTCAAGCCCCCTGTGGTTTGTGCCCTGAAGCCAAGGTGCGCTCACTGTGGGCTTTTGTCTTGGCCACTGAGGCCAAGACACTTTATTCTACCCTAGTGAGAAATTAAATTAAAGTGCGGATGCTGAAATCAAAAATTTGACTCAATTGAATTGTGTAGATGCACTACCAGTAGCACTAATGAGTTATCACATGCAAGCAAACAGAATGACACATCTAACCCCGCATGAAATGCTTAAGGGTCGACTCATGCCTTCATCTACATTTCGAGGGCCTTCAATTAGAGCAATTAAAAATAGAATTAGGAAATATATGTTTGATAACTAACAGCTATACATGAGTTTGTATACCAACAAGAGAAACACAAAGTTCCGGAGCCAGATGCATACACGCACAGAGCCGACCAACTACCCCAGGACCATAGCCAGCCGAGCCAAGAGCAACAGCCACATGATGCAATCAAATAGAGGCAGGGTTTAAATCTTTTTTTTTGGTGGGCCACAGTCACGCCAAATTTGTACTGGGTGCCAAATTTGACCGGGCACGTCATCCATACGTAATCCATTCCAAACCTGCCTGGCAACAGATGATCGCGTCGTCCGTTGCCTGGCAACGGACGATCGCGACGAACCGTCTCCGACCGAAAGTCCATTAATTCCTACGTGATTCTCCGTAATGTCAGTTTTTCCTCCGAGACTCCTCCCCTCCGTAAAATTTCTGTCCGGTATGTCCGTACTATGCGTTCAAAAAATTTAACTTTCGCCGTCGTTTTACGGAGACACTGCATGAAAGTTTTTATGTTTTTCACAAAACATGTAAGTACCTGGCAGGCCAAACTCCTCGCCGATCTCTTTCCAAGCCTAGTTGGTTTTGTTTTTATCTCTGTATATGTCGATCCTCATGTTCCAAAGTACCGGTCTCCTAAAAACGGCCATTATCATACGCTCCCCCGTCTTTTGTCCGTAAATAAATTCATGTCCATACGGAAAACACTAGCGACTCCTTCCGTAAATTTACGGAAGCACGGATACGAAAAACATACGTATGTGGAAACGATGCGTCAAGCTCGTTCATTTCGCACTTGTTCATTGACCGTGACAAGACCGATAACATTGACCGTGACAAGACCGATAACACTTACACTTACAAATTAAATAAATTTGATTAAACAATTAAATACAATACAAATGTAAAGTATAAACAAGTGTTATCTAGCGATCAGTTATCTGTATTATGTTATTTCGTCTTTGGCAACATGAGCGCGAATTTTTTTTAAACCTGCCCGGCAACGGACAACCCTTAGGTAATCAGTTGTCCGTTGCCTTGCAACGGACATCTGATGACGTGCCCGGTACAAATTTGGCACCCGGTACAAATTTGGCGTGACACTACCATTAACAAAAATGTTGATTGGTTAAAATATATATACTATAATCAGCAATGGTTTGGTCAATTTGACAACGGATGCGGTCAAGGGGCTATCAGAACAATTTGATGCCAGCTCCAGAATGACCTATCAGAATAGGCTAGCCTTATATGTATTATTGGCAGAGCAAGAAGGGGTGTGTGTGCAGGATGATAGGGACGACATGTTGTACTGTTATCCCCAACAATACACCTCACTAGATGGATGGAGAACCTGTTCGCGGTGAGCGCTCCAGGAGCGCCAGGTGCCATCCAAGCTTACATGGAGATCAAGTATGAATCGGTGAACACAGGCGAGGATCTGCCAGAGGGGCCTGGCCTGATCCGGCTCGACGTTTGGGAAAATGTTCCTGACTTCTGGTACGGGCGAGTTGATAATTGGATGCCAGGAGGACGCTCACATGTGATCGTGCTACCAACCTTGCTGTGTGTTATTTTGAAAAAAGGTTGCAGAGTCAGGATCGCTTGTAACTCACTTTATTTATTTAACATGAAGATAGTGATCCATATTGCCATGCGGGACATCTCCCTACAGAGTGTGTGTGGTGATGGCTGGCTTAACCTGTGCACATTGATTAATCAACGTACAACAGGTGTGCAGCTTCACCCAGCCCCACAACCACTAATCCACACTCCATAAAACAAAATACACAAAATGGGCTCTGACCAGTCTTACCATACCCAACTAAAACAACAGACTCTTAACTAACTTAAAAAATATATAAATAACATTGTCCCCACTCCCCACACCTGCCCAAGCGTGACCTCTGAGCGACCTCCCCCTCCATCCTGGAGGCCAGAGGCCTGAGCTGCTGCCTTGACGGGCCACGTGTTGCAGGGCTGTCTGGACGGGCTGGATGGGTTAGTTATGGATCTCAAACTCTAATGATTGGGTATTTGGGTCAGTGATAGCAGGATGACACTAGAAACAAACATTAGCTATGTTGCAATTATATGCAAAAAGAAAGAAAAACCAGCACAATCACAACTGGATAAATTGTTAACATTATTAAAACGCACACACTGTTTCATAAAGTTTGACTGGAAATCACATTTTACACATTCTCAAATGGTGTATCTCTGTGTTTGAACCGCTTTCATCATCCAAATCAATAAATAAATATTAACCCCCTTTAAATTCCCTGAAAACAACTAAATCGATCAGAGTTTAAGAAACATCTCTACTGTGTGGATATTATTTCTGAATCAGCGTAGCCAGACAGAGATAGAAGCCAACAGATACTTTATCTAGTCTTTCGGTACAATCCTGAACTCACAAGCTCAACATTTCGAAACAAAAGACTGATGCATGACACACCTACATCTGCTCGTGAAGGAATGAATTGATTAACTTGAATGCATTCTACATGCTATGTCACATTGTCCATAATGTTGTATCATGCAGAACAAGCCATCTACCAAGGACACTCTGAGCTACAGCATTCGGAAGCTTCACTACGTAGGACCTTGTCGGAATCAGCAGCTCAGTTCCCCAGTGAGGCCAAGTTAGGTGCAGCGAATTTGATTCTCTCTTGTGGAACTATTGAAGTGCAACTTCTTCACTCCCTCAGTCTGACCTGCGGAAACATAAATATATACAAGAAGGATAATGAAAGTGGCGTAGAATACCTACAGCTGATTACACTCATTCACACTCCTAGGTTGAGCACAATACTTATGAGGACTTTAATTTACCCAAACTGGAATCTCGACCCTCTTACTGTGTAAAGCAGTTTGTAATTGTTTAAATGTTCAATTAAAAAGGATTGAATGTATACATATATATATATATATATATATATTCAAGTGATAATGCCCGTCGAGGTGTCCATTATCAGGAATTAATGGACGACGTGGAGGTCTTAGAACCGTCCGACGCGCGGAGGAAGACACCTTGAAGGGCATTTTCCCGCTTATACCATGGTCACTTGCCAAAGAAAATAAATTAAGAACATTCATTTAGATTTCCAGACAATCCAGACATAAGTTTTTCACAAGCCATAATTTAGTTTCCCTGGTATGCCTGAGGGTTTGACTAATACCTGGAACAATCATTACCCTCCTTATGCAACGGAAACATTGTTCACATCATGGTCACAACCTGTACAACCTCTTTCCCTCTGGTACGCGATACAGGGCGCTGTTTGCCAAAACCAGCAGACACAAAGTCAGCTTCTTTCCCCAGGCAGTCACTCTGTTGAACGCTCAGAAATTGCCCCCACCCTAACCAAAGTCAAATTCCTTGTTTGTTACGCAAACCTGGCAAATAAAGCTGAATCTGAATCTGAGAGCTAACGTTATACATTGTACATTGTACATTATAATTCGAAATTCGTCCCAGCCTTTATACCACAGATACTCTAGGGCAGTGGTTCTCAACCGGGGGTACGCGTACCCCTGGGGGTACGTGAAGGTAGTACAGGGGGTACGTGAGATTTTTTAGGGTTAGAAAAAAAAACGTTTTTTTTTTGTTTTTTTTCACATCTTTCATATCATTCCTTAGTCCGGTAATTTAACATAACAGAAAGTCATTTAAACTTAAAGCCAGACAGTGGGTTACTGCGCATTTGCGTGAAGAACTATTTTTTCTTAGCAGAAATCCCGAAATGGCAACAAAATCATTAAATAAATAGGCCTAGTTATTTTGGAAGAATGTCACCGTATGATAAGCGGGATATTCGTATTTATTTCCGGAGGCTAACGTTCGTGCCTGTGAGCGTTTGCGCTGATATACATATTACTGTGTGTGTGTGTGTGTGTGTGTGTGTGTGTGTGTGTGTGTGTGTGTGTGTGTGTGTGTGTGTGTGTGTGTCAGCCATGATCGTCTGGGCCAGGGTCTATGCTAAATAAAATAAAAACAATGTCCCATTCCACCTCAGCAGACCTCCCTCCCTGTCCCAGATGTTGAATACAACAGGTGAAAGCCCAGTTCAGACCAAAGATTCACCTTGCAACGGCTTGCAACGAGACGGTTTTTGAACGTCGCAGGGGCGGTGTGAACGGGTCGTTGCAAGCCGTTGCAAGGAGTTGCAAGGAGTCGCCAGAGATTGAACATGTCAAATCGCAAGGTCCAGTTTTAGAACGCGGCGATTTAACTATTCCTCTTCAGCCAATCACAGCACAGAACAACTTGTACGTCACGGCCTTACTCCGTCCCGGTACCGTACTGTCCACTCCAGCATAAAAAGATCCGAAGATGGCAGACTTCTGGTCCGAGGAGAGGGAGGAGAACTTAATTCAGTTGCTGGAGGATCAACCTGTCCTATACAACGTTGGTCGATATCCCCGACTTCCAGCTCTCTACACAGATTGGCGTAGGCACCCTGTTTCTGCCGCTGAAGTACCCAACTGCGGCTCCATATTCTTGGCTTTATAACTCGCCGTCTTCTCCTTTTCATGATTAAGTTATCCATCTCCAAGTAATAGTTGAGCCGATGGTGAACAAAGACAGATCAAACTGAAATTCAACTCACGGAAAATGCAATGTATCCAAGTACAACGGGTAATATAAACTAACTGTAAGCTCCAGCTATTTACTCCAATGCAGATGTAGTGGAGAATGACAAAACACAGTAACTCTAGCCTACTCTCAAGCAAAATCCAAATAAAACTAATGGCAAACCTAACTAATCTAACCTACGCAAATGATGATGTTGCGGCTCTCAGCTGTGCCAGAGCGTTCACAGTTGCTATGGAAACCACCTAGCGTCGCAGCCCGTTGCAGCCAGTGTGAACTGCCCAGTTTTAGAACGTCGCAGCCCGTCTCGTTGCAAGGCATTGCAAGGCGTTGCGAGTTGCAAGCCGTTGCAAGGTGAATCTTTGGTCTGAACTGGGCTTAAACTCACGGAAAACACAATGTGGAATACACAACACTTATCCACTATTTGGGGCCATCGTCTGATCCAGATCATACCCTTTTCCCGCCTGTACCAGACACACCTCAACACACCCCCAAGTTTGACCTCACTGTATCCTCCCATGACTGGTGAAGAACTATTTGCCGCTTGAAAACTTAAAAAAATGAAGTCGTGGTTGAAGCGTAGCAGCAATGCTGCTGAAAACACGAAGGGAGTCGTGCCAAAGAAAGCCAAATTAGAGCCGTAAAAATGTCGTCAGTATTCAGAAGAATATGTTTTAATTGGATTTACATCAACGAGTTGCCATCCACCCAAGGCGTTGTGTTTCTTCTGTGGGGAGAGATTAGCCAACAGCAGCATGAAGCCAGCACATCTTCAGCGGCATCTCAACACTAAACATGCCGGTCATGTTGGTAAGGCACCTGAGTTTTTTAAGAGGAAGCTTTTTGAGTTCAGGTCATCTCAAGACACGATGCGGAAAGCCTCCACGTCCACGACATCAGCCAAAGCCCTGGAGGCCTCATTTGAGGTCTCTTTGCTCATCACTCAAGCCAAGAAGCCGTTCTCCATAGCCGAAGACCTGCTCCTTCCCGCCGCCGTTAAACTGGCTGAGATAATGCTGGACACAACCGCAGCGGAGAAATTAAAGACTGTGCCTTTGTCGAATGACACTGTGTGCCGCAGAATAGATGCAATGGGAACAGACATTGTCGAGCAAGTTGTGGGAAAACTTAGCGACTCTTTTTCTCTTCAGCTGGATGAATCCACAGATGTCAGTGGGAATGCTCAACTTGTTGCTTTTGTACGGTACATCGATACTGACGACATTTATGAGCACATTCTATTCTGCAAAGCATTGGAGGGGAAAACAACAGGAGAGGACATTTTTGATGTTGTCAACACCTTCTTCTGTGAAAATGGCATGAGCTGGAAATCCTGCAGCAGCATCTGCACGGACGCAGCAGCATCAATGACGGGCAGCACGCGAGGACTCATAGCGCGTATTAAAAAAGAGAACCCCGACGTGAAGTGGACTCACTGTGTCATACACAGGGAAGCATTGGCCTCAAAGAGAATGAGCCCTGTGCTACATGACGTTTTGAACGACTGCATCAAGGTGATCAACTTTATAAAGTCAAGGCCACGTAACGCACGCCTGTTTCGACGCCTCTGTGAAAACATGGGAGCGGAACACACACAGCTGCTGCTCCATACAGAAGTGCGCTGGCTGTCTCGAGGGAGAATTCTCAACCGGCTGTATGAATTACGATCAGAAGTTCAAACATTTCTGATTGAGCACAGCTCTCCCCATGCCACCCTGTTCCAGGACACAGACTGGATTGCAAAGATGGCTTATCTGGCAGATATATTCAGCAAACTCAACGAGCTGAATATGTCTCTGCAGGGAAAAGACACCAGCCTTTTGAACCTGTATGATAAGGTGGATGGCTTCCTGAAGAAAGCAGAGCTGTGGAGAAGAGCCTCTTCACAGGGGGATTTCACCTGCTTTCCTCAGGTGAATGCTTTTCTCTGTGAGGATGTGGACAGAGCTTCAGTCAAGTTGCTCATTGTGGGACATTTGAATAACTTGATTGAAAATTTCCATTCCTACTTTCCTGACATTGAGGAAAAATCTAAACAGCTGGATTGGGTGAGAAACCCATTTCTCTTTTCCGAAACAAACATGCTACCCGTCACTAATCAGGAAACACTCCTTGATGTGTCATCTGACCGTGGCCTCCGGATAAAGTTTGACACATCCACACTCACACAGTTTTGGGTGTGTGTGAAGCAGGAGCACCCTGACCTGGGACAGAAAGCTTTGGAGTCGCTACTGCCCTTTGCCTCCACATATTTATGTGAGGCCACCTTCTCTGCAATGTCTGTGATTAAAACAAAGCAGAGAAACAGACTGAGCCTGGAGAAGAGCTTAATCACAGCAGTTGCCTCCCTGTCACCAAGAATGACAAAGCTTCTCAGTGAAGCACAACCACAAGTTTCTCATTAAAAATCAGTTCACAGGTTCACCCTTGTATTTATTTTTTTCTTACAAATGTATTTATTTCTGTTAACCTATTTGCAAATGTATGTTTGTCTGATATTTATGTTATTTTATGTACATTTATGTTTATGTGTCTTACTTTTACAAAGTAAAAAAATAAAAATATCAGTTCAATGCAACTATGTTCAATGTTCAGTGTTGACAGTTCAATAAATCAGACAATGATGGCATAACGCTGTGTTTTACATATTTTTTTCAAACAAAAATGCTTTGCGCTGATTAGGGGGTACTTGGCTGAAAAAATATTTCACAGGGGGTACATCACTGAAAAAAGGTTGAGAACCACTGCTCTAGGGTATATAACATATAACCGCGTTGTCTGATTACAGTTTTATGAATTTTTCACGATTCACCAGCTCTTGTTTTGAAGAGAAATAACCGCGCCATTCGTTTCAAAGGGAATCATGACGGTTTATACTTTCTACATGAAGTGTACAAATTTATAATTTGTACACAATTTACCAGCTCTCGTTTTGAAGGCTGAACAGACAATTTAACTGGAACTACTTAGTAGGTGTCCATATATCAGGGATTAGCCAATCAGAATCGAGTATTCCCCCAGACCATGGTATAAATGTACAGATATATATAGCTTGATAAGGACCTGCTAATAGTCTGGACCAACCTGTGAAGCAGATGAAGTTAAGATGTTCTTCACAGGAGCGTTGCCTCCATGTGGAAGGTTCCACACTGGACACGCCCCCACAGGGGCTGGAGTGGTGAGAGCCTTCGTCCCATTGGCTGAAGTCCATCGGGTCACCGGACATCCAAAACCAGGAGCTTCCTAAAATGGACCTAACGACATTGACAGAGATAAAGGGTGAGCTGGTTTGAAGGAAGAATAATGTGGCCAAATATTGAGCTTTTGTGATATTCATAGTATTTCAATCGACAAAGTGATGGACAACAAGATGATCTTAAGGACTTGATTGGCTGATAGACACTAAGGTCTGGGCAGTACCTGCGCAGGCCCACCCAGAGGTGGCTGGTTAGTGGGAAGGGGGCGCGAGCCACCAGCTCATCAATCCTCTCCTGCTCTTCTGGGTCCCTGAGGCTCAGCAGGTCCCAGTGAATGCCTCTGCAGTAGAGCAGGGCGTCTGACCAGCACAGCCGCCTCCCCACCAGAGTGATGTTCCTCCCCGTCTCCTGAATGCTGACGGAGGGTGGAGCACGCCCTAACTCTGGGGAACCAAAAGACAGTGTGGCTGTGAGGGATTACTACTCTCAGCCGTGTTAGTATCCCTTTATGTCTCTTTGAGCAGACACCTTATCCCTACCCACTATTAAGACATTTAGCAGACACTTTTACATCTACCAAAGAGTCATTTCTGACACTAAATCGTCAAACAGTGTGGGATGTTTTTAAAATGCATATACAACACCTTGAGACACTTGGCTTTACTTTTCCCTCAGAAATCTCAGCACACGTGAACTCAATTGATGTCGAAGTCTATTGGGTGTCTTGGACCATACAGAAAACAACATACTTCACACACTCACTCTGAAACATCCCAAAGCAATTGGGATGTTTAATATACCAATACAGAACAGTCACGTAGATCAGTGGGGCCTAACGTTTGACTTTTGGTGGACCACCAAATTATCGTCAAGACCATTCACTGACCACCTTATATACAAACAGCAGAAAAAAGGTAAATACAAATGCAGCGCTTGAGCAAAGAGTGCCATCAAACCCTTTATACACGTATTACTGCAGGAAGGCCATGGCCAGTGGGAAACAGCGGAAAGAAGAAGTCAGCAACGCTGCTTATGCTCCCTTTGTGTATATTCAGCAAACACAAATCAACACAAATCATCAATTGTGAACATTAGACAAACAAACCATAACACTTTGTTTACTGCGCATTTTTAATTGAATCTTTGATCCGTTTTTTTTTCCTTTATCTTGCATTTGCCTGTTTCAAGAATAAAATTCCACGTACCAGCTGCAGTACCCTCGTGTTCCACCAGTAGTAAGCGTAACACCTGCAGTACCCTCGTGTTCCACCAGTAGTAAGCGCACCACCTGCAGTACCATCGTGTTCCACCAGTAGTAAGCGTAACACCTACAGTACCCTCGTGTTCCACCGGTAGTAAGCGTACCTCAGGTTGAAAACACTGTATGCAGATTGCCCTTTGCTAGATTATTTTACCAAAGCATTTTACAATACCTGTGCATACATTGTTATAACAGGTAGCCCAGAGAAAAACAAACCTGTAATGCTGGGAGTTATACTGCCATGCTCAACCAGTTGAGCTACACAGGACCAACAGTGTTTGACCATTGACCAAATATGTTTTTACTAGCAATGGTACTGGTACACCAATCCCCCTTTGATGATCTTGTAATGATGGACGGGGTTCCTACCTCCGTACACCTTGACCTCACAGAACTGCAGATGTTCTGTTAAATCAGAGGACCGATAGAAGTTGATAAACCTTCCTTCCATTCCCCAACACTTGACAGTCTGAGTCACGCAGCCTGGGTCATCGTTGATGATGGCACACCTGAGCGAAAATGAGAGATGATACAGTAGTCTGGTGAAGGGAGGTATCAGAGGCTAAATTCCAGTACCTGGTGTGTGTCAAGGTGTACTAGAGCAGAGCACTGGTTGTGTTTCCTTATTTTCTGGGAATAAACTGTTCTATACTTTTATCCAAAGACTCTTAAAAGCAGGTCGAGGTCATGAGAGATAAAACCCAGAAAGATTTGCTGGGAGTCTAACAGTATGGAGTAAATGTAGGGACGGTGACCAGTGATTCACCTTGGATTGTCATTGCCGTTGTTTGACAGTGAATCCCCGATGAGAATTTCCACGTTGTTGAGCCTCCACTCACGGGCATTCCTATTGGTGACCTCAATCTCTGACACCCGGTACACACCAGGCAGCTCCAGCCTCCACCATGCTCTAGCCTGTCCGGCGGTAAGGCTGCAACTGTTGTGCTCAAACTGAGGGTCGTTGTTCCCATCGATGGAGCGTTCGGCCAGCCCTCCATAACCGGTTGAAGACTGAATAGCCGTGCCACTCAACGCTACGTTAATGCGGGATGCAGCTAATGGAGAGTGAAACCACAGATCAGTTTGTCAAGTTGAAAAAACATATTGAAATACTTGCCTGATTGGATAACTTGTAATCTGCCCCTAAATTGGGCACATAGAAATACCTGAAAATCCAGGTGACTTCCACAAGAGGACCAAAACACCTGGTGAAGAGAAAATACTATTTACTTAAAATAAGTAATATCTCAGCTATTATCAGCTTATATTTACAAGCATATATCCCACAACTATGTGGATAAATGACTCTAATAATAGATTGAATTAATATAGCACTTTTCTAGACGCTCAAAGACGCTTTACATTGAACGGGGGTACCTCACTCACCACCACCAGTGTTTATATCCCACTTGGGTGATGAACGGCAGCCAATCTGCGCAAGAACTCTCACCACACACCAGCTTGAGGTGGAGAGTGAGGGAATTAATGAGTCAGCCAATTATACAGGAGGATGATTATGGGGCAAGAACGAGCCTGGTTGTGCAGTTTTAGCATGGACACCGGGGAAAACCCCTACTCTTTGCGATAAGTGCCCTGGGATCTTTTTATGACCTCAGTGTGTCAGGACCTCCGTTTTACGACTCCTCCGAAGGGCGACGCCTTCCACAGCACAGTGTCCCCGTCACTGCACTGGGATTGATGTTAAGGCCAGAGGGAAGAGTTCCACCTTTTGGCCACCACCCGACAGCACCTACAGCACCTGGTATTCCCAGGCGGTCTCCCATCCAAGTACTAACCAGACCCAACCATGCTTAGCTTCCGAGATCAGACGAGACCGGGCGTGTTCATAGTGGTAAGCCTGTCTGATCTGGGACCCTCCACTGTTGTACATAAAGGGCCAAGACTGAGACCTAATACTGTACACACTTCTGGAAGCCCTGATCAATGTTTTCTTTTGGATATTTATTTCTTATTTTTAATACTCTGTATTGAACTGCATTACATTCATGATTCTCATGCCTGTTTTGTCAATATGTGCAATGTTCAATCCATAACAAAAAATATTTTTGTAACATATCTGTAATTTTTTTTAATATATATATATATATATATATATAAAAAGAGGTAAGCAGTCCAATGTTACGGCAGGTACATTTTCATAAATTAAATTCAATGAACCGGATAATGATTAATACTGTAGTGCTGTGTGGAAAACCTACCAATCAAACTGCAGATGAGACGAATGGACCCCATCGTTGATACTTGAGAAATAACCTGTTCAGATAATAAATAGTACAAGCTACTTGGTAGACATGTCTTCATATTAACATTCTTTCAAAAGTGAAGAATCTACCGTCAAAAAGCAAAACAACAAAACTCTAAAAGAGTTATCTCTCTGATTTGAGATGGTACTCACCAGTAGAGTCGGTAGCTCAATTCAAAGGAACAGAAATAGAATGGAGACACTGATTGACACTGTTGACGTGTCTCACACAAAGACTTTTGGCTAATGGCTCGCTGAAAACGCGTCACATGGTGTAAAATTAGCAAATTCCCGTTCCGGTCGTCAGTATACTTATACGTAATAGTCTACACAAATGATGTTTGCAAATATCCAACCTCCTTCAAATTTCCCTCTGCAGTTGCTAGTAATGTTTCCCTTCTATCTATCTGTCATCAGAAGAGATATTCTCACAGATACACAATATAAAACATCTCGTTGTTGGTGAATAATTTAATGTGGAAATGTTACATATTATACCTTTCATCTCTATAGCTGCAGTAAATAACCTCTAACCTAAGACCTTCACCCAACCAACAAACCAGCTAACATAAGCAATTCATCAAACGTAATTTAGAAAGCTGAAGTGTGAGTAGCTCACTTTAAAAGTATTACAGGCAGAACAATAAAATAACCATGGGGCTTATTACATGCACATGATATTGTCTGGCTGGGTCGTCTAGGCTGAGGAGAATCTTGTCATTGAAGTGTTTGATCACCAGCTAGGGCCTTGTCTTTCTTGTCAGTCTCTGTACCTTCTTCTCCAATTTCATGTGCAAAGATATTCAATGAGGGAGAAATACATGTGTGTATTTCGTCCTCCATGTATTCATTCTGAAGTATAATTTTAGAAGTATTATATGTAATTATTTGTAATTCTTAGTTATAGATTTATTTTTTTAAATGGTTTTGACATGTCCAGGCTGATAATACTTGTCTTGGAAACATTAAACTCCACCCATTAAACAGGGACGTTTGAAGGTGGTTGGATATTTGCAAACATTATTTCCATAGACTAGATTAGGTATGGTCACAGTCTACTGACGACCGGACTGTGACACAACTCATTTTACTGCCTGATCTCACCTAACTCACATGCAGCGAGCAATTTACTTTGCGTGAGACCCGTCAATGTCACAAAGGATAATGTTAATCTCTGTCACATGGTCTTGCTAACCCCTGGTTCAACCCTGTCTCGTCAAAATTACGTTCCCAGAAAACTATTCGGCATTCTCAATTACGTTTGTCATAAAACGTATTTTGTCCGCGATTACGTTTTATTGAACGTATTGCAAATACGTTCGTCCTCAGCCTATTTTTTGCCATTTATTAACCTCTATGATTATGTTTGGTTGAAACGTATCCCAGATAGGTTAAATGTCAACGTATAGCACATTATTGTCATTAAGGCATATCTCCCTTTCAGAGAACGTTTCATTTAACGTATTTTGTCTGAAAAACGTATCTTGGCTGTGGATACGTGTTATTGAACATATCGCAAATACGTTCGTTGTCAACCTATTTTTTGCCATTAATTTACCTCTAGGATTATGTTTGGTTGAAACGTATCCCAAATATGTTAAATGTCAATGTATAGCACATTATTGTCATTAAGGCATATTTCCCTTTCGGGAAACGTTTCATTTAACGTAATTTTGTCCCTGATTACGTCTTATTGAACATATTGCAAATAGGTTCGTTCTCAACATTTTTGTTGTTATTTATTTACCTCTTGGATTACATAGGCTACATTTAATTGAAACGTATCCTTAATAGGCTACGTTAAATTTCGATAACACATTATTGTCAGTATATAGGCATAGGCCTACCTCTCGGGGAAGCGTACGTTTGATTGTAATGTTAATAGTCCAACGTTATATCAACATGTCACAAGAGGAGAAATTATAGCTGCTGACGGGGTAACTAGGAGCGGGGGTTGCTTTGTTGATTTCTTTATCTAGGGCTATAGCTGTGGTCAAAGCGGGAAGTGTGCGTTGTCTGGGCGGCTGCCTGAACTGAGCTGCAGGAAATTATGTTCACATGTTTCTTCATTCATTCATGAAGGCTATACCGGTGAACGGTGACGTCAGACTCACGCCCACCTACAAACCAATCAATGTCCAGTATCAGCCTGTCCTCTCGGAAAATACGACCACGTCGTAGGTGGTTTGTTCCGCCAGATTACGACCCATTGGAATTTATCCAAAACGAGAGGTAATAGGATATTTTTCCGTGAAATGGCGGAGGCGGACAATAGGATATTGTCCGCCTCTATCAAACCCTTTGGGTTTGATAGTTATGACGAAGAATATTGTAGCTCTCGACAGAAAAACATGGTTGCTATGGTTGCTATGGACGCTGAAAACAGCAGCTCGCATGCCGTTTAAATCATGGCTATAAAACCTTTTTCTTTGCTGATTATGCTATTATACGTAACCGTGTAACGATATTTAATTTAACAACTTTAAGCCCGGAAGGAAAAGATAATTCACCGCCGGAAGTCGGGAAGGCCCATGCAAGTGAACGGAGCGTTCCACGGCATTGAGAAGAGCCGTTTAGTAAATAAATAAATAAATAGATTTATTTATTTATTTATTATACGGAGACCACCAGACTTCCTCGAGGTAACAAGAATGGTCGATTAAATTCAAGATGGGAGAATGGCGATAGGGTGGCGTACGGTCCATGGCCTTACCTCTGAATTTCATTCATAGAATTACCGAGTTGATGGTCAATGGTCAGATACAGATCTTGTTATAACGATAATTGAATAAAAGCTATGGTCAACTTATAATATTTTAACTAAAATAATTATATAATGAGAGAGAGAGAGAGAGAGAGAGAGAGAGAGAGAGAGAGAGAGAGAGAGAGAGAGAGAGAGAGAGAGAGAGAGAGAGAGAGAGAGAATGTATATTTTAATATTTTAAACAGTCAGACACCATTACAACCTTCAAGTCACAACTCAAAACTCACCTGTTCAAACTCGCACACAACGTCTAACTGATCACTGTTTTGATTTTTTTGTTTTGTTTTGTCTTGTTTTTGTTGCTTATGTTTATTTATTTATTTATTTATTTTCCACAATGTCTTGTTTTTAAAAAAATGTATGATGACTATATGCTCTGTAAGGTGACCTTGGGTGTCTTGAAAGGCGCCTCTAAATTAAATGTATTATTATTATTTAATGAATTAAATAAAATAAAGGCTTTACACATGTGACATGCCTACGTTTTTTTGCCACGTGACAAAAAACGCATCACGTGACTCTTACGTTCGCTAAGGTTGTTCTGCTCGCAACCCTTTCTCATCAAAATTACGTTCCCAGAGAACTATTCGGCATTCTCAATTACGTTTGTCTAAAAAAAGTATTTTGTCCGTGATTACGTTTTATTGAACATATTGTAATGACCTCGCCGGTGACATAACGATGTCGAGTCATTAGTAATTGAAGGAACTTTTAATGAACCAAAACCAGGTCACTGAAACCCGTAACCAATGGCAGAAATCCCACCCAAAACAAACCCTGGTTACCCCGGCAACCCCCAACACGGTCTCACTCATGTGCAGGCCCCCACCCTCGTGTTCTTCCAAGGCCCTCCCCCAGCTGACCTAATGATTCGCCCCCACATTGATTGACAAGAAGAACATTACAATACATTCACACAGAACCACGCGGCAAAGGAGCTGCCGTCAATTGGGTTGTTTTTGTCGTGAACTAGAGTCCGATGGTTGAAAAATAGACAGATATTCCAAGGTATCCGTAAAAGGCAGCTTGGATGTGTTTATTTTCTGCAGTTTAGACTTCTATAACTAATTTTTGAAAGCAAAACACCAAGCTCATTGATTTAACGAGGGAGGGTTATTTGAAACAATTTATTAAATAAATATTTGTGAGGTCATTCCTTCTCCTGATTTGACTTCCTATTTATGTCTAGGGTAAACCCCTACTGTCCACAAGCATCCCCCCCCTCCCCATATGGATTTGGAGAATTGTTGCCATGTCCCAGTGGTGGAGGTATCATATATATATGAAAGAGGGCATTCAATTATAGCCTACTACAATGATCAATTAGGAGGCCGAAGCCCTAAAGGAAGTGATGCAATAGGTGACTGAGTCGACAACATTTAAGTAAGCTGTATAGGGTCTCTTATATATCAAAGGGGGTCTCAAAGGACGCATACGCTTCAACCTGTGGCTCCAGCACTACAGGAAATGACTCAGCAAGGGCTCCATCTCGTTGCAACTCACCCAACGGCTCGCTTGCAAGATTTTGGCCTGAAGTTCTTCCCAGACCTACACCCTAGCCATCCAACATGCATATCTGAGAATCAGGCCTCTCTTTAATAATGACAAAAAGTTATGAGAGAAACACACATTAACTTTTTGTTATCTCATAAGCGGCGTGGTGCCGGCTCCTTTTGACCTTTTGACCCCCGACTTCAAAAACGTGGCCACAGGCCAGCTGTGTCTACACACCTTTAGCCACAAATGTACACCTCCATCCCACAAAGAATGGGGACTAGAAACTAACCTCTTTCTTATGTACATTTACTGTACTGTTGGAGGTCACGCCCCTTTGCCGACCTTTTCGAGATAGCTAGGGATGCTAAAATGTTTACACACATTTCCCGGGAGTTTGGAGTTCTAGCCCTTAGAGAAAAAAAGTTTTCCCAAATGGAGTGTCATTTGGACAAAGCCCCTCAGAAGTGTAGCCTGCAAGACCTAATGGTTCAGAATGTGGTGGAAAAACAGTTTTTGAGATAGGAAGGTCCTACCGCCCTGAAATTTTAATACCTTATTCTAGGGCCTTACTGGGACCTCCGCACCGAAACTTGGCCCGGTCGGACCCCGAGGGCAGGAAGGGGGGGCCTGCCCTCGGGGTCTGACCGGGCCAAGTTTCGGGCAGGAAGGGCCCCCCCTTCCTGCCCTCGGGGTCCGACCGGGCCAAGTTTCGGTGCGGAGGTCCCAGTAAGGCCCTAGAATAAGGGATTAAATTTTCAGGGCGGTAGGACCTTCCTATCTCAAAAACTGTTTTTCCACCACATTCTGAATCATTAGGTCTTGCAGGCTACACTTCTGAGGGGCTTTGTCCAAATGACACTCCATTTGGGAAAACTTTTTTTCTCTAAGGGCTAGAACTCCAAATCTCGGATATGTCGTTCACGGGGCCCCGGGAAATGTGTGTAAACATTTTAGCATCCCTAGCTATCTCGAAAAGGTCGGCAAAGGGGCGTGACCTCCAACAGTACAGTAAATGTACATAAGACAGAGGTTAGTTTCTAGTCCCCATTCTTTGTGGGATGGAGGTGTACATTTGTGGCTACAGGTGTGTAGACACAGCTGGCCTGTGGCCACGTTTTTGAAGTCGGGGGTCAAAAGCTCAAAAGGAGCCGGCACCACGCCGCTTATGAGATAACAAAAAGTTAATGTGTGTTTCTCTCATAACTTTTTGTCATTATTAAAGAGAGGCCTGATTCTCAGATATGCATGTTGGATGGCTAGGGTGTAGGTCTGGGAAGAACTTCAGGCCAAAATCTTGCAAGCGAGCCGCTGGGTGAGTTGCAACGAGATGGAGCACTTGCCGAGTCATTTCCTGTAGTGCTGGAGCCACAGGTTGAAGCGTATGCGTCCTTTGAGACCCCCTTTGATATATAAGAGACCCTATACAGCTTACTTAAATGTTGTCGACTCAGTCACCTATTGCATCACTTCCTTTAGGGCTTCGGCCTCCTAATCGATCATTGTAGTAGGCTATAATTGAATGCCCTCTTTCATATATATATGATACCTCCACCACTGGGACGTGGCAACAATTCTCCAAATCCATATGGGGAGGGGGGGGATGCTTGTGGACAGTAGGGGTTTACCCTAGACATAAATAGGAAGTCAAATCAGGAGAAGGAATGACCTCTCACAAATATTTATTTAATAAATTGTTTCAAATAACCCTCCCTCGTTAAATCAATGAGCTTGGTGTTTTGCTTTCAAAAATTAGTTATAGAAGTCTAAACTGCAGAAAATAAACACATCCAAGCTGCCTTTTAAGGATACCTTGGAATATCTGTCTATTTTTCAACCATCGGACTCTAGTTTACGACAAAAACAACCCAATTGACGGCAGCTCCTTTGCCGCGTGGTTTTTAGAGCCACGAGTATTAGTGGGGGCGGTCGATAGCAACCACCATAGCAACCATGACGGTCAAGTGACTGGATTCAGCCCCGTTGAAAAAAATAGAATACTTCCCTACACACTCAGTAGTAGCTTAATGATATTTAAATTATTATGACCATGAAGTCTTTATTTGCATGGGTTTACATTTTGTTGTGTAGCATGGAAAAATCTGAGAAACACTCCCATTCAGAATGCATGGTTTACACTTCGTTCTTTGGAGCACGGTTATTTTTATTTATTTATTTATTTTCCGATTTTGAGGAGTTGAGGATTTTTCTGCAATAATCAAAAATCCAATGGAAAACCCGTTGGCTTTTTGTCAAGGGAAACGAGGGCGACGCTCACTTCCGGGTTTGCCATCATACGTCATCCCTCTCCACCACTCTATACTGTAAAAACCGTAAAAACACATGTTCAAGTTGAATGATAATGCATGAATTTATTCTTTATTCTGCCATAGTAACACGGTAAATAAATGGCAAAAATAGGCTGAGAACGAATTCGTATTTACGATATTGTAGCGACCCTGGGACAGTTAAATAGTTTGTGTGTTATGTGTTGCATTGTATTTCGTTGTCCGTTATGCCAGTTGTTCATTGTAATGTTCTTCTTGTCAATCAATGTGGGGGCGAATCATTAGGTCAGCTGGGGGAGGGCCTTGGAAGAACACGAGGGTGGGGGCCTGCACATGAGTGAGACCGTGTTGGGGGTTGCCGGGGTAACCAGGGTTTGTTTTGGGTGGGATTTCTGCCATTGGTTACGGGTTTCAGTGACCTGGTTTTGGTTCATTAAAAGTTCCTTCAATTACTAATGACTCGACATCGTTATGTCACCGGCGAGGTCATTACAATATGTTCAATAAAACGTAATCACGGACGAAATACTTTTTTTAGGCAAACGTAATTGAGAATGCCGAATAGTTCTCTGGGAACGTAATTTTGATGAGAAAGGGTTGCGAGCAGAACAACCTTAGCGAACGTAAGAGTCACGTGATGCGTTTTTTGTCACGTGGCAAAAAAACGTAGGCATGTCACATGTGTAAAGCCTTTATTTTATTTAATTCATTAAATAATAATAATACATTTAATTTAGAGGCGCCTTTCAAGACACCCAAGGTCACCTTACAGAGCATATAGTCATCATCATGGATTAAAGTTCTCCGTCGCTACGACGGATTTCCGTCATTTGGAGTTCACAGAGGCCACTTCACATCTCCGATAACGTCGGGACAACTTTACAAACAGGCGTCATTTGGATAAACTAATCGCATATTAAGGATCTAAATAGGTACTTTCTCGCATAAAAAAATATTAAAACTTAAGAAAGTGATGTATTAACAGCACTGAAGCGAGAATTAAAACAGCTTTTAGCAGCTTTACCGCTACCGCTGCCGCGAAATGCATTCTGGGAAACTTGCATACTGTATACTGCGGTGCAGTCGGTCTGCTGTATACTGCATACTGAATCCCACATTCAGTAAGCAGTATACAGTACATACTGCGCAGTATGTAGTCGGCAGTACGGTAGTATGCAGTTTCGAACATGGACATAATACACGCGTGTATTATGTCGTCATACGTCAACGCCGGTAAAATTGTCAAATTATATAATATAATAATAATGTATATATACATTTAATTTAGAGGCGCCTTTCAAGACACCCAAGGTCACCTTACAGAGCATATAGTCATCATTCAAAACTATGTAAAACAGACTAGGAATAAAAGGAAAACAGAGGTTAAACATGAAGAATAATAATAATTAATAACACTCAAAGACGCCTAAAGTGAAGGGGGGACCTCACTAACCACCTATATATAGTGAGTATTTAAAAGGTCTACCGTTAAAATTGACTGAAAACACAAGCATTTTAATGTACATCCCGATTATATATTAAATATATATTAAATATATTATAGACAAATGTATATATATACACACCATTTTTGCGCCACATCTTACGTCTCTTTGTTGTGTTAGTGTTGAGTGTCAGAGCGAAAGTTAAGCTAGTATGAACTCCCTTATAATGATTGACGGCTCTGATGTATCGGATATTGATAAAACACAAAAAAATAAATGGAGATGGAGATGGGCATGGCTGACGGAAACGGGGAACGATGGCAAGCCTTACGGTTCATGGTGCAAAAAAATATGAGACAAGCTTTGCAAAAAAAAAATCTTAGAGTCTAATTGAAAAGACAACAAAAAAATTGCAATAGATGCAAAAGAACAGCTGTTTAAAATCCTCCTCCTGTAAAACAGTATTGGTCGAGCATTTAAACGTGATGGCTGCATTTGGTGCTGACGTCTTATACATTTGTATTTCTTAAGCAGGTGTCAAGTAACCTAACCTGGAACATGTTTCACACACTGCACGTGACTTGAATGTAGCGCGAATAAAATTTCAGTCAGAAGATTTTTTTTCACTTTAATCCCTGCATCATACATTTTTTAAAAAACAAGACATTGTGGAAAATAAATAAATAAATAAATAAACATAAGCAACAAAAACAAGACAAAACAAAACAAAAAAATCAAAACAGTGATCAGTTAGACGTTGTGTGCGAGTTTGAACAGGTGAGTTTTGAGTTGTGACTTGAAGGTTGTAATGGTGTCTGACTGTTTAAAATATTAAAATATACATTCTCTCTCTCTCTCTCTCTCTCTCTCTCTCTCTCTCTCTCTCTCATTATATAATTATTTTAGTTAAAATATTATAAGTTGACCATAGCTTTTATTCAATTATCGTTATAACAAGATCTGTATCTGACCATTGACCATCAACTCGGTAATTCTATGAATGAAATTCAGACGCAAGGCCATGGACCGTACGCCACCCTATCGCCATTCTCCCATCTTGAATTTAATCGACCATTCTTGTTACCTCGAGGAAGTCTGGTGGTCTCCGTATAATAAATAAATAAATAAATCTATTTATTTATTTATTTACTAAACGGCTCTTCTCAATGCCGTGGAACGCTCCGTTCACTTGCATGGGCCTTCCCGACTTCCGGCGGTGAATTATCTTTTCCTTCCGGGCTTAAAGTTGTTAAATTAAATATCGTTACACGGTTACGTATAATAGCATAATCAGCAAAGAAAAAGGTTTTATAGCCATGATTTAAACGGCATGCGAGCTGCTGTTTTCAGCGTCCATAGCAACCATAGCAACCATGTTTTTCTGTCGAGAGCTACAATATTCTTCGTCATAACTATCAAACCCAAAGGGTTTGATAGAGGCGGACAATATCCTATTGTCCGCCTCCGCCATTTCACGGAAAAATATCCTATTACCTCTCGTTTTGGATAAATTCCAATGGGTCGTAATCTGTGGCGGAACAAACCACCTACGACGTGGTCGTATTTTCCGAGAGGACAGGCTGATACTGGACATTGATTGGTTTGTAGGTGGGCGTGAGTCTGACGTCACCGTTCACCGGTATAGCCTTCATGAATGAATGAAGAAACATGTGAACATAATTTCCTGCAGCTCAGTTCAGGCAGCCGCCCAGACAACGCACACTTCCCGCTTTGACCACAGCTATAGCCCTAGATAAAGAAATCAACAAAGCAACCCCCGCTCCTAGTTACCCCGTCAGCAGCTATAATTTCTCCTCTTGTGACATGTTGATATAACGTTGGACTATTAACATTACAATCAAACGTACGCTTCCCCGAGAGGTAGGCCTATGCCTATATACTGACAATAATGTGTTATCGAAATTTAACGTAGCCTATTAAGGATACGTTTCAATTAAATGTAGCCTATGTAATCCAAGAGGTAAATAAATAACAACAAAAATGTTGAGAACGAACCTATTTGCAATATGTTCAATAAGACGTAATCAGGGACAAAATTACGTTAAATGAAACGTTTCCCGAAAGGGAAATATGCCTTAATGACAATAATGTGCTATACATTGACATTTAACATATTTGGGATACGTTTCAACCAAACATAATCCTAGAGGTAAATTAATGGCAAAAAATAGGTTGACAACGAACGTATTTGCGATATGTTCAATAAAACGTAATCGCGGACAAAATACGTTTTATGACAAACGTAATTGAGAATGCCGAATAGTTTTCTGGGAACGTAATTTTGACGAGACAGGGTTGCCTGGTTAACCATGTTATGTCTGACGTCTCCCAATTAACCCAAAAAGTATATTCTGCGACACCCCATTGGTTCCTTGAGCCTGCTCCACCCTCTCCAGGGAGTACCTGTCCCCACCTCCCTTCTGGAGCCTGGGTCTTCGGTGTCGCAGACGGATGTCTCTTGCTGCCTCCCCAGTCCTCAAGCCCCCTGTGTTTTTTTGCCCTGAAGCCAAGGTGCGCTCACTGTGGGCTTTTGTCTTGGCCACTGAGGCGGCGCAGTTGGGAAGGGTTGAGGATGTCGACCAGGAGAAGGAAGAAGGTCAAAAGTGGGGTGTGGAAAATATACTATGCTATTCAATTGTGAGGTGTCGGACATAACAAGGTAAACAAGGTTTGCTCTGTCTATGCTAAATTCGATTTTAAGGTACAACATGAAAAAAGACTGGAGAATAGTAATTCTGGAATCGTTCACGTTATTCTTCTGAATCTTTCGTCATAAACACAGTGGAAACCACGGGAGCTGGAAACAGCATAGAGTAAGTAATCCCCTGTTATAATGTTACAACAAATTCACAACCTGTTGGACAGAAACAATGACAAATTGATTGCTGTTAGAGAATGTTGCCCACGTAATAAGCATTCGCTCCTCGAGTCTTCCATACTCGAGGAGCCCTGTAAAAGTATAGGCCTTTGTTTTGTGAAGATGTCCTGTAAAACTACACATTAGCCTTCTGAATAATGACTTCAGGAAATTCTTCATGAACAGTGGCAGAGGCAGAGGAGCAGTGAGGAGAGCTGAGGTGGACGAGGGAGGTATAATAATTGCCCACGTTAACATTAATATTTATGCTGGTAATTGCTATTATGATGTGCTGTGATTTGATTAATGGTTTAATGGCAAATTTAAATAAGTTTGCTGCATTTGAAAATGTACCTTTTATAATCTAGAGCAACAATTAGCATTTAAAGTTGTCCACAGCATATTCCCTGAGAGATACGGTAATTACAGACATTATATTAAAAGTGATCATTTAATCAAGAGATAATAATCGACAATGCCTAAAATTTGACGAAATAAGTAGGATAAAATGTTACCTACATTTCTAATTCAGGTTATCCACAGTGAAGTGAAAATAAAATAGAAGAAGAAAGTACCATGTGCGTGTGTGTTTATTGTATGTCACTGTACCATTATTACCGTATGACTTATGAATTGCTACAAGTTCGAATGACTCTTTATTCCACCCTAGTGAGAAATTAAATCAAAGTGCGGATGCTGAAATCAAAAATTTGACTCAATTGAATTTTGTAGATGCACTACCAGTAGCACTAATGAGTTATCACATGCAAGCTAACAGAATGACACATCTAACCCCGCATGAAATGCTTAAGGGTCGACTCATGCCTTCACCTACATTTCGAGGGCCCCATAAGGGAGCAATTAGACATAGAATTAAGAAATATATGTTTGATAACTAACAGCTATACATGAGTTTGTATTCCAACAAGAGAAACACAAAGTTCCGGAGCCAGATGCATACACGCACAGAGCCGACCAACTACCCCAGGACCTGAGCCAGCCGCGCCAAGAGCAACAGCCACATGATGCAATCAAATAGTGGCAGGGTTTGAATCAGTTGTTTTGGTGGGCCACCATTAACAAAAATGTCGATTGGATAAATTATATATGCTATAATCAGCAACGGTTTGGTCAATTTGACAACGGATGCGGTCAAGGGACTATCAGAACAATTAGATGCCACCTCCAGAATGACCTATCAGAATAGGCTAGCCTTATATATATATATGGATCTCAAACTCTAATGATTGGGTATTTGGGTCAGTGATAGCAGGATGACACTAGCAACAAACATTAGCTATGTTGCAATTATATGCAAAAAGAAAGAAAAAACAGCACAATCACAACTGGATAAAGTGTTCACATTATTAAAACGCACACACTGGTTCATAAAGTTTGACTGGAAATCACATTTTACACATTCTCAAATGGTGTATCTCTGTGTTTAAACTGCTTTCATCATCCAAATCAATAAATAAATATTACCCCCCCTCTAAATTCCCTGAAAACAACTAAATTGATCAGAGTTTAAGAAACATCTCTACTGTGTGGATATTATTTCTGAATCAGCTTAGCCAGACAGAGCTGGAAGCCAACAGATACTTTATCTAGTCTTTCGATACAATCCTGAACTCACATGCTCAACATTTCGAAACAAAATACTGATGCATGACACACCTACATCTGCTCGTGAAGGAATGAATTGATTAACTTCTAAAGTGAATGTATTCTACATGCTATGTCACATTGTCCATAACGTTATATCATGCAGAACAAGCCATCTACCACAGACACTCTGAGCTACAGCATTCGGAAGCTTCACTACGTAGGACCTTGTCGGAATCAGTAGCTCTGTTCCCCAGTGAGGCCAAGTTAGGTGCAGCGAATTTGATTCTCTCTTGTGGAACTATAGAAGTGCAACTTCTTCACTCCCTCGGTCTGACCTGCGGAAACATAAAAATATACAAGAAGGATAATGAAAGTGGCGTAGAATACCTACAGCTGATTACACTCATTCACACTCCTAGGTTGAGCACAATACTTATGAGGACTTTAATTTACCCAAACTGGAATCTCGACCCTCTTACTGTGTAAAGCAGTTCGTAATTGTTTAAATGTCCAATTAAAAAGGATTGAATGTATACATATATATATATATATATATATATATATATATATATATTCAAGTGATAATGCCCGACGAGGTGTCCATTATCAGGAATTAATGGACGACGTGGAGGTCTTAGAACCGTCCGACGCGCGGAGGAAGACACCTTGAAGGGCATTTTCCCGCTTATACCATGGTCACTTGCCAAAGAAAATAAATTAAGACCATTCATTTAGATTTCCAGACAATCCAGACATAAGTTTTTCACAAGCCATAATTTAGTTTCCCTGGTATGCCTGAGGGTTTGACTAATACCTGGAACAATCATTACCCTCCTGTAAGGTACTTATGCAACGGAAACATTGTTCACATCATGGTCACAACCTGTACAACCTCTTTCCCTCTGGTACGCGATACAGGGCGCTGTTTGCCAAAACCAGCAGACACAAAGTCAGCTTCTTTCCCCAGGCAGTCACTCTGTTGAACGCTCAGAAATAGCCCCCACCCTAACCGAAGTCAAATTCCTTGTTTGTTACGCAAACCTGGCAAATAAAGCTGAATCTGAATCTGAGAGCTAACGTTATACATTGTACATATTATAATTCGGAATTCGTCCCAGCCTTTATACCACAGATACTCTAGGGTATATAACATATAACCGCGTTGTCTGATTACAGTTTTATTAATTTTTCACAATTCACCAGCTCTCGTTTTGAAGAGAAATAACCGCACCATTCGTTTCAATGGGAATCGTGACGGTTTATACTTTCTACATGAAGTGTACAAATGTACATTTTGTACACAATTTACCAGCTCTCGTTTTGAAGGCTGAACAGACAATTTGACTGGAACTACTTAGGAGGTGTCCATATGTCAGGGATTAGCCAATCAGAATCGAGTATTCCTCCAGACCATGGTATAAATGTACAGATATATATAGCTTGATAAGGACCTGCTAATAGTCTGGACCAACCTGTGAAACAGATGAAGTAAAGATGTTCTTCACAGGAGCGTTGCCTCCATGTGGAAGGTTCCACACTGGACACGCCCCCACAGGGGCTGGAGTGGTGTGAGCCTTCGTCCCATTGGCTGAAGTCCATCGGGTCACCGGACATCCAAAACCAGGAGCTTCCTAAAATGGACCTAACGACATCGACAGAGATAAAGGGTGAGCTGGTTTGAAGGAAGAATAATGTGGCCAAATATTGAGCTTTTGTGATATTCATAGTATTTCATTCGACAAAGTGATGGACAACAAGATGATCCTAAGGACTTGATTGCCTGATAGACACTAAGGTCTGGGCAGTACCTGCGCAGGCCCACCCAGAGGTGGCTGGTTAGTGGGAAGGGGGCGCGAGCCACCAGCTCATCAATCCTCTCCTGCTCTTCTGGGTCCCTGAGGCTCAGCAGGTCCCAGTGAAAGTCTCTGCAGTAGAGCAGGGCGTCTGACCAGCACAGCCGCCTCCCCACCAGAGTGATGTTCCTCCCCGTCTCCTGAATGCTGACGGAGGGTGGAGCACGCCCTAACTCAGGGGAACCAAAAGACAGAGTGGCTGTGAGGGATTACTACTCTCAGCCGTGTAAGTATCCCTTTATGTCTCTTTGAGCAGACACCTTATCCCTACCCACTATTAAGACATTTAGCAGACACTTTTACATCTACCAAAGAGTCATTTCTGACAGTAAATCGTCAAACAGTGTGGGATGTTTTTTAAAATGCATATACAACACCTTCAGACACTTGGCTTTACTTTTCCCACAGAAATCTCAGCACACTTGAACTCAATTGATGTCGAAGTCTATTGGATGTCTTGGCCCATACAGAAAACCACATACTTCATATTTCACTCTGAAATATCCCAATACAGAACAGTCATGTAGATCAGTGGGGACTAACCTTTTGTTTTTACCACTAAATTGTCGTCAAGACCATTCACTGACCACCTTATATATGCAAACAGCAGAAAAAAGGTAAATACAAATGCAGTGCTTGAGCAAAGAGTGCCATCAAACCCTTTACACACAAGTATTACTGCAGGAAGGCCATGGCCAGTGGGAAACAGCGGAAAGAAGAAGTCAGCAACGCTGCTTATGCTCCCTTTGTGTATATTCAGCAAACACAAATCAACACAAATCATTAATTGAGAACATTAGTCAAACAAACCATAATACTTTGTTTACTGAATATTTATAATTGAATCTTTGATCTGTATTTTCTTTTCCTTTATCTTGCATTTGCGTCTTTCAAAAATAAAATTCCACATACCACCTGCAGTACCCTCGTGTTCCACCAGTAGTAAGCGTACCACCTGCAGTACCCTCGTGTTCCACCAGTAGTACGCGTACCACCTGCAGTACCATCGTGTTCCACCAGTAGTAAGCGTACCACCTGCAGTACCATCGTGTTCCACCAGTAGTAAGCGTATCTCAGTTTGAAAACACTGTATGCAGATTGTCCTTTGCTGGATTATTTTACTCAAGTGTCTTACAATACTGCCTCTGCCTACATTGTTATAACAGGTAGCCCAGAGAAAAACAAACCCCTAACGTGGCAGTGTCACTGCCATGCTCAACCAGTTGAGCTACACAGGACCAGCAGTGTTTGACCATTGACCAAATATGTTTTACCAGCAATGGTACTGGTACACCAATCCCCCTTTGATGATCATGTAATGATGGACGGGGTCCCTACCTCCGTACACCTTGACCTCACAGAACTGCAGAAGTTCTGGTGCATCAGAGGACCGGTAGAAGTTGATAAACCTCCCTTCCATTCCCCAACACTTGACAGTCTGAGTCAAGCAGCCTGGGTCATCGTTGATGATGGCACACCTGAGCGAAAGACAGAGAGACGATACAGTAGTCTGGTGAAGGTAGGTATCAGAGGCGAAATTCCAGTAACTGGTGTATGTCAAGGTGTACTAGAGCAGAGCACTGGTTGTGTTTCCTATTCTATACTTTTATCCAAAGACATTTAAAAGCAGGTCGAGGTCATGAGAGATAAAACCCAGAAAGATTTGCTGGGAGTCTGTATGGAGTAAATGCAGGGACGGGGACCAGTGAATCACCTTGGATTGTCATTGCCGTTGTTTGACAGTGAATCCCCGATGAGAATTTCCACGTTGTTGAGCCTCCACCTATTGGAATTCCTATTGGTGACCTCAATCTCTGACACCCGGTACACACCAGGCAGCTCCAGCCTCCACCATGCTCTAGCCTGTCCGGTAGTACTGCTGCAACTGCTGTGCTCCCACTGAGGGTCGTTGTTCCCATCGATGGAGCGTTCGGCCAGCCCTCCCCAACCGGTTGTAGACTGAATAGCCGTACCACTCAACGCTATGTTAATGCGGGATGCAGCTAATGGAGAATGAAACCACAGATCAGTTTGTCAAGTTGAAAAAACATATTGAAATACTTGCCTGATTGGATAACTTGTAATCTGCCCCTAAATTGGGCACATAGAAATACCTGAAAATCCAGGTGACTTCCACAAGAGGACCAAAACACCTGGTGAAGAGAAAATACTATTTACTTAAAGAAGTAATATTTCAGCTATTATCAGCTTATATTTACAAGCATATATCCCGCAACTATGTGGATAAATGACTCTGCAACAAGTCATGAATCGTGGCGAAGGGAAACGGGGAATGTATTAAGCCTTGAAAAGATCCGATATCACAACAATGAAGAATTGAAATACTATTATAAGATCAAATAATAATGGATAGAATTAATATGGCACTTTTCTAGACGCTCAAAGACGCTTTACGGGGGTACCTCACTCACCACCACCAGTGTGTAGCACCCACTTGGGTGATGAACGGCAGCCAATCTGCGCCAGAACGCTCACCACACACCAGTTTGAGGTGGAGAGTGAGGGAATTAATGAGTCAGCCAATTATACAGGAGGATGATTAGGGGGCAAGATTGAATGAGCCTGGTTGGGCAGTTTTAGCAAGGACACCGGGGAAACCCAGACTCTTTTCGATAAGTGCCCTAGGGTCTTTATATGACCTCAGTGAGTCAGGACCTCAGTTTTACGTCTCCTCCGAAGGGCGACGCCTTCCACAGCACAGTGTCCCCGTCACTGCACTGGGATTGATGTTAAGGCCAGAGGGAAGAGTTCCACCTTTTGGCCACCACCCGACACCACTTACAGCGCCTGGTATTCCCAGGCGGTCTCCCTTCCAAGTACTAACCAGGCCCATGCTTAGCTTCCGAGATCAGACGAGACCGGGAGTGGTCATAGTGGTAAGCCTGTCTGATCTGGGACCCTCCACTGTTGTACATAAAGGGCCAAGACTGAGACCTAATACTGTACACTTTTGGAAACCCTGATCAATGTTTTCTTTTGGATATTTATTTCTTATTTTAAATACTGTACCTACTCTGTATTGAACTGCATTACATTCATGATTCTCATGCCTGTTTTGTCAATATGTGCAATGTTCAATCCATAACAAAAGTGATTTTTACATATATGTAATTTTTTACATATATGTAAAAAATGGCAGGTACATTTTCATTAATTCAATTCAATGAACTGGATAATGATAAATACTGTTGTGCTATGTGGAAAACTTACCAATCAAACTGCAGATGAGACGAATTGTCCCCATAGTTGATACTTGAGAAATAACCTGTTCGGATAATAAATAGTACAAGATACTTGGTAGACATGTCTTCATATTAACATTCTTTCAAAAGTGAAGAATCTACCATCAAAAAGCAAAACAACGAAACCCTAAAAGAGTTATCTCTCTGATTTGAGATGGTACTCACCAGTAGAGTCGGTAGCTCAATTCAAAGGAACAGAAATAGAATGGAGACACTTGTGTGTCCGTTTTCCCTTTCTCACACAGAGATCACGTATTCTCGCAACTTGTTGACCTGTCTCACACAAAGACTTTTGGCTAATGGCTCGCTGAAAACGCGTCACATGGTGTAAAATTAGCAAATTCCCGTTCCGGTCGTCAGTATACTTATACCTAATAGTCTATACAAATGATGTTTGCAAATATCCAACCTCCTTCAAATTTCGCTCTGCAGTTGCTAGTAATGTTTCCCTTCTATCTATCTGTCATCAGAGGAGATATTCTCACAGATACACAATATAAAACATCTCGTTGTTGGTGGATAATTTAATGTGGAAATGTTACATATTATACCTTTCATCGCTATAGCTGCTGTAAATAACCTCTAACCTAATACCTTCACCTAACCAACAAACCAGCTAAAATAAGCAATTTATCAAACGTAATTTAGAAAGCTGAAGTGTGAGTAGCTCACTTTAAAAGTCTTAAAGGCAGAACAATAAAATAACCTTGGGGCTTATTACATGCACATGATATTGTCTGGCTGGGTAGTCTAGGCTGAGGAGAATCTTGGGCCTTGTCTTTCTCTGTCTGTCACTGTACCTTCCTCTCCAATTTCTATTTCTATTTCTAATTCCAAAGATATTCAATGAGTGAGAAATACATGTTGGTATTTCTTCCTCCATGTATTCATTCTGAAGTATAATTTTAGAAGCATTATTTGTAATTATTTGTAATTCTTAGTAATAGATTTATTTTTTTAAATAGTTTTTACATGTCCAGGCTGATAATACTTGTCTTGGAAACATTAAACTGCACCCATTAAACAGAGACGTTTGAAGGTGGTTGGATATTTGCAAACATTATTTCCATAGACTAGATTGGGTATGGTCAAAGTATACTGACGACCGGAACGTGACACAACTCATTTTACTGTCTGATCTCACCTAACTCACATGCAGCGAGAAATTTACTTTGTGTGAGACGCGTCAATGCCACAAAGGATCATGGGAAATCTGTGTTATATTGTTGTGTCGCCACAACAATATTAAACTCTATCACATGGTCTTGCTCTGACACATGAAGCCAAGGTGGGGATGTTGAAGCCCTCAGCCCCCTTTGGTTTGTGCCCTGAAGCCAAGGTGCGCTCACTGTGGGCTTTTGTCTTGGCCACTGAGGTGGCGCAGTTGGGAAGAGTCGAGGATGTCGACCAGGAGAATGCAGAGGGTCGAAATATACTTTCTAGGTTAAATTGAGAAGTGTCAGACATAACAAGGTAAACAAGGTTTGCTCTGTCTATGCTAAATTCGATTTTAAGGTACAAGAAAATAGACTGGAGAATAGTAATTCTTGAATCGTTCACGTTATTCTTCTGAATGGTTCGTTATAAACACAGTGGAAACCACGGGAGCTGGAAACAGCATAGAGTAAGTAATCCCCTGTTATAATGTTACAACAAATTCAGAACTTATTGGACAGAAACAATGACAAATTGATTGCTGTTAGAGAATGTTGCCCACATAATAAGCATCAGTTTTTCAATACTGAGCGTCTGTAGCCTAAATTCAGCAGCTAGCCAACAGTTGTACAGTCTGCTCCCTCTCACACCCACACACACACACACACACACACACACACACACACACACACACACACACACACACACACACACACACACACACACACACACACACACACACACACACACACACACACATGCGTGCACTGCACGCACACACGCGGAAAATGAATAATGAATGAATAATTGTCTTCAAAACTCGAGGAGCCCTGGAAAAGTATAGGCCTTTGTTTTGTGAAGCTGTCCTGTAAAACTACACATTAGCCTTCTGAATAACGATTTCAGCAAATTCTTCATGAACAGTGGCAGAGGCAGAGGAGCAGTGAGGAGAGCTGAGGTGGACGAGGGAGGTATGATAATTGCCCACATTAACGTTAACATTAATATTGATGCTGGTAATTGCTATTATGATGTGCTGTGATTTGATTAATGGTTTAATGGCAAACTTAAATAAGTTTGCTGCATTTGAAAATTTACCTTTTATAATCTAGAGCAACAATTAGCATTTAGAGTTGTCCACGGCATATTCCCTGAGAGATACGGTAATAACAGACATTATATTTAAAGTGATCATGTAATCAAGAGATAATAATCGACAATGCCTAAGATTTGACTAAATAAGTAGGGTAAAATGTTACCTGAAGTTCTAATTCACGTTATCCAAAGTGAAGTCAAAGAAAAATAGAAGAAGAAAGAAGCATGTGTGTGTGTGTTTATTGTGTGTCACTGTATCGTTATTACCGTATGATTTATGAATTGCTACAAGTTCAGATGACTCTTTATTCTACCCGAGTGAGGAATTAAATCAAAGTGTGGATGCTGAAATCAAAAATTTGACTCAATTGAATTGTGTAGATGCACTACCAGTAGCACTAATGAGTAATCACATGCAAGCTAACAGAATGACACTATGGAAGCATATATGTAGCAAAATTCAAATGGCAATGCAATTTGGAATTACATTATGCATTTGACAATGCATTATGCAATTTTATAATGTAATTTGTAAATACGTTATTCAAAGTGTATTTTAAAATGCAAAGTGACAATGCAATCCTCAATTAAATTTGCAAAAGTTCTAACAATACAAATAGAATAACATTTTGTCAAATTCTTTGAGTTCCTTTATACAAATTGAAAAGCTATAGCGTCCCCGTGATTGCAATCCACTTCGCCACGCTCCGTGTGTTGCGATATTCAAATGACATTTCAATCCGCAAAACGGAATCCAAAACGGAATCCAAAGAGGAATCCAAAGAGGAATCCAAAAAGTCAATATGCAAAGTGGCAAACGTATCAGGCAATCAGCGTCTGGGCGGGAACTACGTCACTTGCTCGTAATTTCCTTGTTCACTTCTAGTTCTTTCGTATGTGTCAGGTCCATGGTCACCAATGGAGATTATTGATACGCTCCGAAGTTTGGCCGATGATGTGGAGAACAATCGTGTTGAAGACACAGATGCAGTAGATAGAGTGCGTGTTCTGGGAGATAGGATAGACGACTTATCCTCACGGGTACGTTTTGACGCCAGTGTGGTAAACACAAAGATTTCCAAAGTGCTACAGGCACTGGGTGCGAAACATAGGGTCGGGAGACCCACCGTCTCCACCCACTCCTCACCTACAAAGCTCTCCAGAACCTAGCCCCCAGTTACCTCTGGGACCTCCTCCAAGAATACACTCCCTCCCGCTCCCTCCGCTCAACCTCTGCTGGACTACTACGTATCCCCACATCACGACTCATTACAATGGGTGCCCGGTCATTCAGCTGTTCAGCACCCAGGCTCTGGAACTCCCTCCCCCCACACATAAAACAGTCTGACACACTAGAAAGTGACGTAGTTCCCGCTGGTGGCTGATACGTTTGCCCCTTTGCATATTGATTTTTTGGATTCCTCTTTGGATTCCTCTTTGGATTTCCTCTTTGGATTCCGTTTTGGATTCCGTTTTGCGGATTGAAATGTCATTTGAATATCGCAACACACGGAGCGTGGCGAAGTGGATTGCAATCACGGGGACGCTATAGCTTTTCAATTTGAATAAAGGAACTCAAAGAATTTGACAAAATGTTATTGTATTTTTATTGTTATAACTTTTGCAAATTTAATTGAGGATTGCATTGTCACTTTGCATATTAAAATACACTTTGAATAACGTATTTACAAATTACATTATGAAATTGCATAATGTGTTATGACTATGGTCATTTCTTGTGTTCGTTCTGCTGTGTGTTTGTGTGCCCTGTGCTTTTTTCTTTCTCCTGACATGCATAAACGAGTGTGCCAGGACGCGGAGATGATTGGTGGACGAGTTGCGATCCCTGGCCTGTGGTTGGCTGCAGCCGGGAACCAACCACTACAAAGGAGCCAAGATGGCGGCCGTCTGAGGGCAGCCGGTTTTTCCCTCGTTCTCTTCCGCTTCCAACCGGCCACATTGTCGTTCTGTCTTGTGGGACATTACCTGATAGTTGAAAGTTAACGTGTGTGATCGTAAGGGTGGACTGCCAGTTTTGTTTACGGTGTTTTCTCTTGTTTTACTTAGATAGGGAGGTAAGATTTGTAGTTTGTTTTCTTAAAGCTAGTTTCTTACTTTCTAGATAGGTTTGTGTTATTTGTTATTTTGGCCTTGGTCCGCCCTGAAGTTTATCTTGTATATCTATAGATTTATTTTCCTTGCATAAATAAATCTTTCCTTCACACCACTGATGATTTGGGTTGTGGCTACTTGGGAGTTGAGGAAGACAAGGGCTCATTCATGTTAGGCCCTAGGCACCCCTAGACTGGGGCGTAACATGAATTGGGGGCTCGTCCATCTTCTTGTCGCGCCTCGTTTCCGGGAATTTTCGGTGAGTGTTTTTTCTGGTTAGTAGTTTTTTATTGGTGTGTGGGGGAATCGTGAATCATGGAGTTTTCATTAGATGAGTTTGTGGTCAGTCCGTCTTTTGCTAAACTTGAGAAAAGCAGATCTTTTGATTGTGGCAAATTGTTATAATGTGCAGGTGCAATACAGTGCCAGGAAAGCAGAGCTCAAACAGTTGATATGTGCAGAGTTTGTGGAGCAGGGCGTCCTACCCAAAGCGGCTGATGCTGCTGCAGGTGACACGGCGAGTGACGCACTGATGGCAGAGGTGAAAGTGGCGGAAGCTGCGGGCATGTTTGCTGCTGGTGTGGAGCTTGGGCCGGTCACGGATCCTCTCATGGGTACCATGACCACAGAGGATCTCCGCATAACCCTCCAAATAAAGGAGGTAGAGACCAAAAATAGACAGCTAGAGGTGCAAGCCATGCATCTGCGTGTCAGGGCTCTCGAGCTTGAAAAAGGAGCCCATGTGGCCTCCACCCCGTTGTCACCTGTTGGCCGCAGCTCTGTTTCTGCTCCTGTTTTTGATATTAGTAGGCACATTGCTTTAGTTCCTCCATTTCGTGAGTCTGAGGTTGACTCGTATTTCAGCGCTTTCGAGCGGATAGCTGCCGCCCTGAGTTGGCCCAAAGAGTTCTGGTCCCTTCTCCTCCAGTGTAAACTGGTGGGGAAAGCTCAAGAGGTATGTGCCAGTCTGTCTATTGAGGATAGTCTGGATTATAAGGTCTTGAAAAAGACTGTGTTGCAGGCGTACGAGCTGGTCCCCGAAGCCTATAGACAAAAATTTAGAAATAGTGAGAAAACTGCTAACCAGACATATGTTGAGTTTGTGCGTGACAAGAGCGTTTTGTTTGGCAAATGGTGCCACGCGTGTAATGTTAACACTGTGGCGGAATTGAGAGAGCTCATTCTGCTCGAGGAATTTAAAAAGTGTTTGCCGGAACGAATTGTTGTCTATTTGAATGAACAAAAAGAGTCATCGGTGAAAAAAGCAGCTGTGCTGGCTGATGAATTCATTCTAACTCACAAAAGCGTTTTTTCTATGCCGGCACCTCGTGGTTCAGATATGCCTGAGCGTAGAAATGGATTGCCAAAGCTGATGCGTAAAAGCACCTCACCAGCTGCGGGTGGCAGCCGCGAGTGTTTTTATTGCCATGAGCCAGGCCATTTGATCGCTGTTTGTCCGGCTCTTAGGAAAAGAGGACAATACAGGCATCCTAAACCTCCCGCAGGTGTGGGTTTCATAAACGCCGCATCCCCGCCTCTAAAACCCACAGAGTTGTTACCTAAACCAGAGGTACACGTGAAGGTTGTCCCTCGTTTCAAGCCGTTCGTTTCTCACGGGTTTGTTTCGGTAACCGGCGAGGAATCGGATAAAGTGCCGGTAACCATTCTCCGAGATACAGCCGCCTATCATTCATTCCTGCTGGCTAGTGTCCTACCACTCTCAAACGACACTTCGTGTTCTTCTGATCTGCTAGTGTGGGGTATTAAAATGAGTGCACTTAACGCCCCCCTTCACATGATCCATTTACATTCACCGCTCGTGTCGGGACATGTGAAAGTTGCCGTGCTTCCACGGTTTCCGATTGATGGCATCTCGTTTATCTTGGGTAACGATTTGGCCGGAGGAAAGGTGTTTCCTCTGCCCGAAGTAATTAATGGTCCCATTTCAGTTGCGTCTGTTTGCTGCCCCGCCTCTGCATCTTCTGCTGTGTCGGTGCCCAACTTGTTTCCAGTGTGCGCAGTTACGCGCGCACAGGCTCGTAAATTGAGTGAAAATGTGGACGTGGGTGAATCCTTTATGGCTACATTAGATGAGGGTGAGCCCTCTTCAGTGTTTTCCGCTACTGAGTGTGAAAAGGTAAACTGTGTCAATGAGTCTGATCTCTTTCCTGCTGACAAGGACCTGAGTTTAAATGTGACCCGAGAGATTTTGATTGATGCTCAGAGAAATGATCCGTCCCTAACTTCGTGTCTGTCCTCTGTTGTAGCCGCTGAGGAAGACGGCAAACCCTGTGTGTTTTTTCTGGACAACGGTGTCTTGATGAGACGGTGGAGTCCCGACTCCAGTGAGATACGCGTTGTTAATCAGGTGGTTGTGCCAACAGACTATCGAGCGCAAATTTTGAGTCTCGCACATGACTCCAGCTTAGCTGGCCACCTTGGTGTTAAGAAGACGTACCATCGTGTGTTGCGCAATTTCTTTTGGCCCGGGTTAAAAACCGACATAGTGAAGTATTGCCGCACCTGTCACACATGTCAAGTTGTGGGAAAGCCCAATCAACCGGTTCCTCCGGCCCCCCTGCACCCAATCCCGGTGCTTGGGGAGCCGTTTGAACGAGTGTTGGTGGATTGTGTGGGTCCGTTACCAAAAACGAAATCCGGACATCAATACATTTTGACGGTGATGTGCGCTGCAACGCGGTACCCTGAGGCCATCCCACTGCGCACCATCAGAGCCAAGCCAGTTGTGAAAGCTCTCACTAAATTCTTCACAACTTTTGGTTTGCCAAAAACTATACAGAGTGATCAGGGCACAAATTTTATGTCCAAACTGTTTTCACAGGTAATGAGAGAGCTACAAGTTAAACATGTTACATCCAGCCCATACCATCCAGAGTCCCAAGGCGCACTTGAGAGGTTCCACCAAACATTAAAGTCCATGATGCGCAAATACTGCCTCGAGTCCAACAGAGAGTGGGATGAGGGCCTCCCTCTTCTGTTGTTTGCCGTGCGTGAAACTCCGCAGGAGTCTTTAGGTTTCAGTCCTTGTGATTTAGTCTTCGGCCATACTGTGCGCGGTCCCCTTCGGCTCCTCAAAGAAAAATGGCTATCAGAGTCGCCAAAAACTGAGCATAACGTGCTGGATTATGTCAGTTCTTTTCGTGAGCGTCTCAACTATGTGTGTCAGTTAGCCCGCGATAACTTGGCACAAAGTCAGACTAAAATGAAACTTCGCTATGACAAAAAGTCTGTCCTCCGTGTTTTCCAACCAGGTGAAAAAGCTCTGGTGCTGCTTCCGTTACCTGGATCCAGTTTGCAGTCTCGATTTTCAGGTCCATACACTGTGGAGAGAAAAATAAGTGAGACAGACTATGTTGTTCAGACTCCAGATCGGAAAAGAAAATCCAGAGTATGCCATATTAACATGCTTAAGCGTTACTTTTCCAGAGTGAGTGATTCCCCGGCATCGCCTGTTGCGCCCGTGATGTCCGTGTCCGTTGCGCCTCCTCAGTACAATCTTGCCGATGATGGGTTGGCAGAGAAAAGTGGTTTGATGCCGACCGCTCGTTTGAGAAATTCAGAAATACTGAGTACCTTGGAGGGTTTTTTGTCCCATCTGTCTGCCTCAGCCCGTGCGGATATCATACATTTGATTGAGGATAACCTGTTGCTTTTCTCTGATCATCCCAGTCAAACGTCTGTCCTATATCATGACATTGACGTGGAGGGCCACAAACCCATAAAGCAACACGCATATAGAGTAAACCCGACTAAAAGGGCCATGATGCAGCAGGAGGTGAGTTATCTGGTTGAGCATGGATTAGCTGTTCCCAGTGCTAGTGCGTGGAGCTCACCCTGTGTTTTGGTTCCAAAACCCGACAACACCCCTCGTTTCTGTAACGATTATAGAAAAGTAAATGCAGTTACTAAACCCGACTCTTTTCCGCTCCCCAGGATGGAGGATTGCATAGATCGTGTAGGCTCCGCCAAATTTGTGACAAAGCTGGACCTGTTAAAAGGTTACTGGCAAGTTCCTTTAACACCACGGGCCTCAGAAATATCAGCTTTCGTCACACCCGACACTTTCCTACAGTATACCGTTATGCCATTCGGGCTGCGAAATGCTCCCGCTACTTTCCAACGTTTAATGCATATCGTGTTATCTGGCGTCAAGAATTGCGAAGCTTATATAGATGATGTAGTTGCCTACTCCTCCACCTGGTCCGATCATCTCCACACACTGTCCCTCATTTTCAGCCGTCTCCGTGAGGCTTCCCTCACATTAAACCTCGCAAAATGTGAATTTGGCAAGGCCACTGTTACCTATTTGGGTAAACAGGTAGGTCAGGGGGAAGTGCGTCCGTTGGCAGAAAAAGTGCAGGCGATCATTGATTTTCCGGTCCCACAGTCCAAGAAAGCGCTGCGCCGTTTTCTTGGAATGTGTGGGTATTATCGTGGTTTCTGTCGAAACTTTTCGGATGTGGTGGCTCCTCTCACAGGTCTCGTAAGTCCTTTGAAAACGTTCGTTTGGTCCCCCGCTTGCCAGGCTGCCTTCGTGTCTGCCAAGGCGTTACTGTGTAGCGCACCTGTCCTCGCCGCGCCCCTCTTTACGCGATCGTTTAAATTAGAGGTTGACGCCAGTGCGTGTGGCGCAGGTGCTGTGCTCTTGCAGGAGGACGATCAGGCTATTGACCACTCGGTCTGTTACTTCTCAAGAAAGTTTAATAAACATCAGCTTCATTATAGCACTATCGAGAAGGAAGCTCTCGCCCTCCTGCTTGCCTTGCAATATTTTGAGGTTTATCTCGGATCTACTTCGCAGCCTGTCCAAGTGTACACAGATCACAATCCATTAGTATTTCTAGCACACATGCGCAATTCTAACCAGCGGCTTATGCGCTGGTCTCTTCTCCTGCAGGATTTTAATCTGCAAATTTTTCACAAGAAGGGTACAGAAAATGTAATAGCAGACGCTTTGTCTAGGTGTTCCTCAGATCAGGAAGCAAACATTTAGGGGTATGTTTGATTCTTGGGTGTGGGGGTGTTATGACTATGGTAATTTCTTGTGTTCGTTCTGCTGTGTGTTTGTGTGCCCTGTGCTTTTTTCTTTCTCCTGACATGCATAAACGAGTGTGCCAGGACGCGGAGATGATTGGTGGACGAGTTGCGATCCCTGGCCTGTGGTTGGCTGCAGCCGGGAACCAACCACTACAAAGGAGCCAAGATGGCGGCCGTCTGAGGGCAGCCGGTTTTTCCCTCGTCCTCTTCCGCTTCCAACCGGCCACATTGTCGTTCTGTCTTGTGGGACATTACCTGATAGTTGAAAGTTAACGTGTGTGATCGTAAGGGTGGACTGCCAGTTTTGTTTACGGTGTTTTCTCTTGTTTTACTTAGATAGGGAGGTAAGATTTGTAGTTTGTTTTCTTAAAGCTAGTTTCTTACTTTCTAGATAGGTTTGTGTTATTTGTTATTTTGGCCTTGGTCCGCCCTGAAGTTTATCTTGTATATCTATAGATTTATTTTCCTTGCATAAATAAATCTTTCCTTCACACCACTGATGATTTGGGTTGTGGCTACTTGGGAGTTGAGGAAGACAAGGGCTCATTCATGTTAGGCCCTAGGCACCCCTAGACTGGGGCGTAACAAATGCATTGTCAATTGCATAACGTAATTACTTATTGAATTGCAAATTGCAAATTGCATTGCCATTTGAATTTTGCTACATATATGCTTCCATATGACACATCTAACCCCGCATGAAATGCTTACGGGTCGACTCATGCCTTCATCTACATTTCGAGGGCCCCATAAGGGACTTCAATTAGAGCAATTAGAAATAGAATTAGGAAATATATGTTTGATAACTAACATCTATACATGAGTTTGTATTCCAACAAGAGAAACACAAAGTTCAGGAGCCAGATGCATACATGCACAGAGCCGACCAACTACCCCAGGACCTGAGCCAGCCGCGCCAAGAGCTACAGCCACATGATGCAATCAAATAGAGGCAGGGTTTGAATCAGTTGTTTTGGTGGGCCACCATTAACAAAAATGTTGATTGGATAAATGATATATACTATAATCAGCAACGGTTTGGTCAATTTGACAACGGATGCGGTCAGGGGACTATCAGAACAATTAGTTGCCACCTCCAGAATGACCTATCAGAATAGGCTAGCCTTATATATATCATTGGCAGAGCAAGAAGGGGTGTGCAGGATGATAGGGACGACATGTTGCACTTTTATCCCCAACAATACACCTCACTAGATGGATGGAGAACCTGTTTGCGGTGAGTGCTCCAGGAGCGCCAGGTGCCATCCAAGCTTACATGGAGATCAAGTATGAATCGGTGAACACAGGCGGGGATCTGCCAGAGGGGCCTGGCCTGATCCGGCTCGACGTTTGGGAAAATGTTCCTGTCTTCTGGTACGGGCGAGTTGATGATTGGATGCCAGGAGGACGCTCACATGTGATCGTGCTACCAACCTTGCTGTGTTCTTTTGGAAAAAGGTTGCAGAGTCAGGATCGCTTGTAACTCACTTTATTTGGTAAAGGTTTTGTTATGATATCTATGAAGCAAAAGGAGGGGAATTGTATGGGCATGCGTGGAGATACGCTTGGTAAGACATCTAATGGGTGCGTTACCTAGAGCGTTCTGGCCCCCTGGGCTATGTGTTGTGACTTTAAAACTTGGTGTTGGTCCCTTGTGGCTATGTGTGGGCATTGCCACTTGGTTTGTGGCTTGGTGCTGACCTCTAGTGGCTCCTGTGCACATTGATTAATCAACGTACAACAGGTGTGCAGCTTCACCCAGCCCCACAACCACTAATCCACACTCCATAAAACAAAATACATAAGCTGGGCTCTGACCAGTCTTACCATACCTAACTAAAACAACAGACTCTTAACCAACTTAAAAAAAATAATAATAACATTGTCCCCACTCCCCACACCTGCTCAAGCGTGACCTCTGAGCGACCTCCCCCTCCATCCTGGAGACCAGAGGCCTGAGCTGCTGCCTTGACGGGCCACGTGTTGCAGGGCTGTCTGGACGGGCTGGATGGGTTAGTTATGGATCTCAAACTCTAATGATTGGGTATTTGGGTCAGTGATATCAGGATGACACTAGAAACAAACATTAGCTATGTTGCAATTATATGCAAAAAGAAAGAAAAAACAGCACAATCACAACTGGATAAAGTGTTAACATTATTAAAACACACACACTGGTTCATAAAGTTTGACTGGAAATCACATTTTACACATTCTCAAATGGTGTATCCCTGTGTTTGAACCGCTTTCATCATCCGAATCAATAAATAAATATTACCCCCCCTTTAAATTCCCTGAAAACAACTAAATCGATCAGAGTTTAAGAAACATCTCTACTGTGTGGATATTATTTCTGAATCAGCTTAGCCAGACAGAGATAGAAGCCAACAGATACTTTCGATACAATCCTGAACTCACAAGCTCAACATTTCGAAACAAAAGACTGATGCATGACACACCTACATCTGCTCGTGAAGGAATGAATTGATTAACCTCTGAAGTGAATGTATTCTACATGCTATGTCACATTGTCCATAACGTTATATCATGCAGAACAAGCCATCTACCACAGACACTCTGAGCTACAGCATTCGGAAGCTTCACTACGTAGGACCTTGTCGGAATCAGCAGCTCTGTTCCCCAGTGAGGCCAAGTTAGGTGCAGCGAATTTGATTCTCTCTTGTGGAACTATAGAAGTGCAACTTCTTCACTCCCTCGGTCTGACCTGCGGAAACATAAATATACACAAGAAGGATAATGAAAGTGGCGTAGAATACCTACAGCTGATTACACTCGTTCACACTCCTAGGTTGAGCACAATACTTATGAGGACTTTAATTTACCCAAACTGGAATCTCGACCCACTTACTGTGTAAAGCAGTTCGTAATTGTTTAAACGTTCAATTAAAAAGGATTGAATGTATATATATATATAAATATATATATATTTATATATATGTAAGGGCTAATGCCCGACGAGGTGTCCATTATCAGGAATTAATGGACGACTTGGAGGCCCTAGAACCGTCCGATGCGCGGAGGACGACACCTTGAAGGGCATTATTCCGCTTTTACCATGGTCACTTGCCAAAGAAAATTAATTATGACCATTCATTTATATTTCCATGTGATTTAAAATCCAAATATAATGTTTTTGCGGAGCATAATTTAGTTTCCCTGGTATGCCTGAGGGTTTGACTAATACCTGGAACAATCATAACCCTCCCGTAAGGTTCTTATGCAACGGAAACGTTGTTCAGTCCTCCAGTAAATACAGGGCAAACAGGTCAGTGGATGATGCGGTCAACATGGGACTGCAATACATACTGCACCAGCTCGACTACCCAGGGACGTATACCAGGATCCTGTTTGTGGACTTCAGCTCGGTTTCAACACCATCATCCCTGAAATCCTACATCAGAAGCTCACCCAGTTGGCAGTGCCTGTCACCACCTGTCAGTGGATCATCAGCTTCCTGATTGACAGGCAGCAGCATGTCAGACTGGGGAGCATCTCATCCAAAACCCGGTCATCAGCACTGGCGCCCCCCAGGGGTGAGTCCTCTCCCCGTTGCTCTTCTCCCTCTACACTAATTACTGCACCTCAAAGAACCCGTCCGTAAAACACCACCGCCATGAGTCTGCTTACAGACAGGAGGTGGAACAGCCGGTCCAATGGTGCAGTCAGCTCCACCTGGTGTTAAACAACAAGAAGACTGTGGAGATGACACTGGACTTTCAGAGAAGTCCCCCCCCACTCCCCCCCCCCCCCCCCACCATCCAGAACGACACAGTGTCCACTGTGGATTCCTTTAGCTTCCAGGGGACAACCATTTCACAGGTCCTAAAATGGTGTCCCTCATTTACTCTGTCCAGACAAAGGCCCAGCAGAGGTTATACTTCCTGTGACAACTAAGGAAGTTTAATCTGCCTAAAGAGCTGCTGACCACCTTCTACTCAGCCATCGTTCAGTCCCTCATCTGCACCTCGATCACTGTCTGGTTTGGGTCGGCCGCCAAACGGGGCAGGACCAGACTGCAACGGACAATACGGGCTGCGGAGAGGGTCATTGCAGCTGACCTTCCCACCATCGAGGACCTGTACCAGTCCAGGGTCAGGAAAAGGGCAGCAGAAATCGCCCTAGATCCCAGACATCCTGGCCACAAACTGTTCAACCTCCTTCCCTCTGATAGGCGATACAGGGCGCTGCTTGCCAAAACCAGCCAACACAAAGTCAGCTTCTTTCCCCAGGCACTCACTCTGGTGAACGCTCAGAAATAGCCCCCACCCTTTCACTGAACAAGGGCTATCAATGCTGTTCTGCATCTACCTCATGTAAATTTCCAATATTTGTTCAATTTCCAATATTGTTGTTTTTAATATATTGCCATTGCACTGAACTGCCTTGCACTGTATTTATATTTATATTGAAATCTTAAATCTCTGACCGTATATTGACACCGTATATATTGATATTGCTCCATTTCTTCCCTCTCTTATGTTGTTATTGTATATTCTTTTTTGCAAATTAGTACATTATATTGTATTGTTATACTGTATACTTAACAGTATATTTATATATTATAGTTATTTGATGTATTAACAATAGGTTAAGTGTTGAGTGTTGTACTTTGAGGGCAAAGGGTTAACCGGAGTCAAATTCCTTGTTTGTTACGCAAACCTGGCCAATAAAGCAGAATCTGAATCTGAGAGCTAACGTTATACATTGTACATATTTATAATTCGAAATTCGTCCCAGCCTTTATACAACGGATACTCTAGGGTCTATAACATATAACCGCGTTGTCTGATTACAGTTTAATTCATTTCTTACAATTGACCAGCTCTCGTTTTGAAGAGAAATAACCGCGCCATTCGTTTCAATGTGAATCATGACGGCTTATACTTTCTACATGAAGTGTACAAATTTATAATTTGTACACAATTTACCAGGTCTCGTTTTGAAGGCTGAACAGACAATTTGACTGGAACTACTTAGTAGGTGTCCATATATCAGGGATTAGCCAATCAGAATCGAGTATTCCCCCAGACCATGGTATAAATGTACATATATATATAGCTTGATAAGGACCTGCTAATAGTCTGGACCAACCTGTGAAACAGATGAAGTTAAGATGTTCTTCACAGGAGCGTTGCCTCCATGTGGAAGGTTCCACACTGGACACGCCCCCACAGGGGCTGGAGTGGTGAGAGCCTTCGTCCCATTGGCTGAAGTCCATCGGGTCACCGGACATCCAAAACCAGGAGCTTCCTAAAATGGACCTAACGACATTGACAGAGATAAAGGGTGAGCTGGTTTGAAGGAAGAATAATGTGGCCAAATATTTAGCTTTTGTGATATTCATAGTATTTCATTAGACAAAGTGATGGACAACAAGATGATCCTAAGGACTTGATTGCCTGATAGACACTAAGGTCTGGGCAGTACCTGCGCAGGCCCACCCAGAGGTGGCTGGTTAGTGGGAAGGGGGCGCGAGCCACCAGCTCATCAATCCTCTCCTGCTCTTCTGGGTCCCTGAGGCTCAGCAGGTCCCAGTGAAAGTCTCTGCAGTAGAGCAGGGCGTCTGACCAGCACAGCCGCCTCCCCACCAGAGTGATGTTCCTCCCCGTCTCCTGAATGCTGACGGAGGGTGGAGCTCGCCCTAACTCTGGGGAACCAAAAGACAGTGTGGCTGTGAGGGATTACTACTCTCAGCCGTGTAAGTATCCCTTTATGTCTCTTTGAGCAGACACCTTATCCCTACCCACTATTAAGACATTTAGCAGACACTTTTACATCTACCAAAGAGTCATTTCTGACACTAAATCATCAAACAGTGTGGGATGTTTTTTAAAATGCATATATAAAATGCATATATAACACCTTCAGACACTTGGCTTTACTTTTCCCTCAGAAATCTCAGCACACTTGAACTCAATTGATGTCGAAGTCTATTGGATGTCTTGGCCCATACAGAAAACCACATACTTCATATTTCACTCTGAAATATCCCAATACAGAACAGTCACGTAGATCAGTGGGGCCTAACCTTTTATTTTTACCACTAAATTGTCGTCAAGACCATTCACTGACCACCTTATATATGCAAACAGCAGAAAAAAGGTAAATACAAATGCAGTGCTTGAGCAAAGAGTGCCATCAAACCCTTTATACACAAGTATTACTGCAGGAAGGCCATGGCCAGTGGGAAACAGCGGAAAGAAGAGGTCAGCAATGCTGCTTATGCTCCCTTTGTGTATATTCAGCAAACACAAATCAACACAAATCATTAATTGAGAACATTAGTCAAACAAACCATAATACTTTGTTTACTGAATATTTATAATTGAATCTTTGATCTGTATTTTCTTTTCCTTTATCTTGCATTTGCCTCTTTCAAAAATAAAATTCCACATACCACCTGCAGTACCCTCGTGTTCCACCAGTAGTAAGCGTACCACCTGCAGTACCCTCGTGTTCCACCAGTAGTAAGCGTACCAACTGCAGTACCATCGTGTTCCACCAGTAGTAAGCGTACCACCTGCAGTACCATCGTGTTCCACCAGTAGTAAGCGTATCTCAGTTTGAAAACACTGTATGCAGATTGTCCTTTGCTGGATTATTTTACTCAAGTGTCTTACAATACTGCCTCTGCCTACATTGTTATAACAGGTAGCCCAGAGAAAAACAAACCCCATGCTCAACCAGTTGAGCTACACAGGACCAGCAGTGTTTGACCATTGACCAAGTATGTTTTACCAGCAATGGAACTTGTACACCAATCCCCCTTTGATGATCATGTAATGATGGACGGGGTCCCTACCTCCGTACACCTTGACCTCACAGAACTGCAGAAGTTCTGGTGCATCAGAGGACCGGTAGAAGTTGATAAACCTCCCTTCCATTCCCCAACACTTGACAGTCTGAGTCAAGCAGCCTGGGTCATCGTTGATGATGGCACACCTGAGCGAAAGACGGAGAGACGATACAGTAGTCTGGTGAAGGTAGGTATCAGAGGCTAAATTCCAGTAACTGGTGTATGTCAAGGTGTACTAGAGCAGAGCACTGGTTGTGTTTCCTATTCTATACTTTTATCCAAAGACATTTAAAAGCAGGTCGAGGTCATGAGAGATAAAACACAGAAAGATTTGCTGGGAGTCTGTATGGAGTAAATGCAGGGACGGGGACCAGTGAATCACCTTGAATTGTCATTGCCGTTGTTTGACAGTGAATCCCCGATGAGAATTTCCACGTTGTTGAGCCTCCACCTATTGGAATTCCTATTGGTGACCTCAATCTCTGACACCCGGTACACACCAGGCAGCTCCAGCCTCCACCATGCTTTAGCCTGTCCGGCGGTACAGCTGCAACTGTTGTGCTCCCACTGAGGGTCGTTGTTCCCATCGATGGAGCGTTCGGCCAGCCCTCCCCAACCGGTTGAAGACTGAATAGCCGTGCCACTCAACGCTACGTTAATGCGGGATGCAGCTAATGGAGAATGAAACCACAGATCAGTTTGTCAAGTTGAAAAAACATATTGAAATACTTGCCTGATTGGATAACTTGTAATCTGCCCCTAAATTGGGCACATAGAAATACCTGAAAATCCAGGTGACTTCCACAAGAGGACCAAAACACCTGGTGAAGAGAAAATACTATTTACTTAAAGAAGTAATATTTCAGCTATTATCAGCTTATATTTACAAGCATATATCCCGCAACTATGTGGATAAATGACTCTGCAACAAGTCATGAATCGTGGCGAAGGGAAACGGGGAATGTATTAAGCCTTGAAAAGATCCGATATCACAACAATGAAGAATTGAAATACTATTATAAGATCTAATAATAATGGATAGAATTAATATAGCACTTTTCTAGACGCTCAAAGACGCTTTACGGGGGTACCTCACTCACCACCACCAGTGTGTAGCACCCACTTGGGTGATGAACGGCAGCCAATCTGCGCCAGAACGCTCACCACACACCAGTTTGAGGTGGAGAGTGAGGGAATTAATGAGTCAGCCAATTATACAGGAGGATGATTAGGGGGCAAGATTGAATGAGCCTGGTTGGGCAGTTTTAGCAAGGACACCGGGGAAACCCAGACTCTTTTCGATAAGTGCCCGAGGATCTTTATATGACCTCAGTGAGTCAGGACCTCAGTTTTACGTCTCCTCCGAAGGGCGACGCCTTCCACAGCACAGTGTCCCCGTCACTGCACTGGGATTGATGTTAAGGCCAGAGGGAAGAGTTCCACCTTTTGGCCACCACCCGACACCACGTACAGCACCTGGTATTCCCAGGCGGTCTCCCTTCCAAGTACTAACCAGGCCCATGCTTAGCTTCCGAGATCAGACGAGACCGGGAGTGGTCATAGTGGTAAGCCTGTCTGATCTGGGACCCTCCACTGTTGTACATAACGGGCCAAGACTGAGACCTAATACTGTACACTTTTGGAAACCCTGATCAATGTTTTCTTTTGGATATTTATTTCTTATTTTAAATACCGTACCTACTCTGTATTGAACTGCATTACATTCATGATTCTCATGCCTGTTTTGTCAATATGTGCAATGTTCAATCCATAACAAAAGTGATTTTTACATATATGTAATTTTTTACATATATGTAAAAAATGGCAGGTACATTTTCATTAATTCAATTCAATGAACTGGATAATGATAAATACTGTTGTGCTATGTGGAAAACTTACCAATCAAACTGCAGATGAGACGAATTGTCCCCATAGTTGATACTTGAGAAATAACCTGTTCGGATAATAAATAGTACAAGATACTTGGTAGACATGTCTTCATATTAACATTCTTTCAAAAGTGAAGAATCTACCATCAAAAAGCAAAACAACGAAACCCTAAAAGAGTTATCTCTCTGATTTGAGATGGTACTCACCAGTAGAGTCGGTAGCTCAATTCAAAGGAACAGAAATAGAATGGAGACACTTGTGTGTCCGTTTTCCCTTTCTCACACAGAGATCACGTATTCTCGCAACTTGTTGACCTGTCTCACACAAAGACTTTTGGCTAATGGCTCGCTGAAAACGCGTCACATGGTGTAAAATTAGCAAATTCCCGTTCCGGTCGTCAGTATACTTATACCTAATAGTCTATACAAATGATGTTTGCAAATATCCAACCTCCTTCAAATTTCGCTCTGCAGTTGCTAGTAATGTTTCCCTTCTATCTATCTGTCATCAGAGGAGATATTCTCACAGATACACAATATAAAACATCTCGTTGTTGGTGGATAATTTAATGTGGAAATGTTACATATTATACCTTTCATCGCTATAGCTGCTGTAAATAACCTCTAACCTAATACCTTCACCTAACCAACGAACCAGCTAAAATAAGCAATTTATCAAACGTAATTTAGAAAGCTGAAGTGTGAGTTGCTCACTTTAAAAGTCTTAAAGGCAGAACAATAAAATAACCTTGGGGCTTATTACATGCACATGATATTGTCTGGCTGGGTAGTCTAGGCTGAGGAGAATCTTGGGCCTTGTCTTTCTCTGTCTGTCACTGTACCTTCCTCTCCAATTTCTATTTCTATTTCTAATTCCAAAGATATTCAATGAGTGAGAAATACATGTTGGTATTTCTTCCTCCATGTATTCATTCTGAAGTATAATTTTAGAAGCATTATTTGTAATTATTTGTAATTCTTAGTAATAGATTTATTTTTTTAAATAGTTTTTACATGTCCAGGCTGATAATACTTGTCTTGGAAACATTAAACTGCACCCATTAAACAGAGACGTTTGAAGGTGGTTGGATATTTGCAAACATTATTTCCATAGACTAGATTGGGTATGGTCAAAGTATACTGACGACCGGAACGTGACACAACTCATTTTACTGTCTGATCTCACCTAACTCACATGCAGCGAGAAATTTACTTTGTGTGAGACGCGTCAATGCCACAAAGGATCATGGGAAATCTGTGTGTTATATTGTTGTGTCGCCACAACAATATTAAACTCTATCACATGGTCTTGCTCTGACACATGAAGCCAAGGTGGGGATGTTGAAGCCCTCAGCCCCCTTTGGTTTGTGCCCTGAAGCCAAGGTGCGCTCACTGTGGGCTTTTGTCTTGGCCACTGAGGTGGCGCAGTTGGGAAGAGTCGAGGATGTCGACCAGGAGAATGCAGAGGGTCGAAATTTACTTTCTAGGTTAAATTGAGAAGTGTCAGACATAACAAGGTAAACAAGGTTTGCTCTGTCTATGCTAAATTCGATTTTAAGGTACAACAAGAAAATAGACTGGAGAATAGTAATTCTTGAATCGTTCACGTTATTCTTCTGAATGGTTCGTTATAAACACAGTGGAAACCACGGGAGCTGGAAACAGCATAGAGTAAGTAATCTATGGCGACACATTAGTGCCATAATTCACTAATGTGATAAAAGATGCATTCGGGCGTATTATATTATTCCCCACGCGTATATTAACTGCGAGCGCGCGCAAATTACCTCTGCGCGCGCAAAACAGCCTCTCGCGCGCGCAAATTACCTCAGCGCGCGCAAAACAGCCTCTCGCGCGTAACAGCCTCTCGCGAAAGATTTTTTTACGCTCGCTCGAATTTAATTTTGGCACTATGGGGGAGGGAACCAAGGCAGGGCGGGCTTTCCTATGATTGGCCGTTTCTGAAGCGCGATATTTGATTGACAGCCCTCCTCTCTTTCAATTCTGAATTGTACAGTAAATGGCTGAAACGATAGTTACGTATTGTAACTCCAGATTCTATGAGTATAGGCGCAGCCTTTTAAGTGTCGGCCTCATTGTCCTTTAAATAGCTGAAGAAAAGCTGTTTATTGGGAGCAGAACGTCTGCCGGCGCCCGACTATATCTGCGAAAGGCAGACTTCGTTGAGGCACGCCGCACGCGGACGTAATTGAGGCCCACGCTGTTGGTGGTCGGGGATTACACATTTTTCAGTGCTACGGCTCACGCCTAGGGATAACCCAATAGCGATAGCCTTAAAAGGCTGTGCCTATACTCATAGAATCTAGAGTTACAATACGTAACTATCGTTTCAGCCATTTACTGTACAATTCAGAATTGAATGAGAGGAAGGCTGAGGAGGGCTGTCAATCAAATATCGTGCTTCAGAAACGGCCAATCATAGGAAAGCCTGCCCTGCCTTGGTTCCCTCCCCCATAGTGCCAAAATTAAATTCGAGCGAGCGTAAAAACATCTTTCGCAAGAGGCTGTTACGTGCGAGAGGCTGTTTTGCGCGCGCTGAGGTCATTTGCGCTCGCGAGAGGCTGTTTTGCGCGAGCAGAGGTAATTTGCGCGCACGCAGAGATAATTTGCGCGCTCGCAGTTAATATCTACGCGTGTGGAATAATATAATACGCCCGAATGCATCTTTTATCACATTAGTGAATTATGGCACTAATGTGTCGCCATAGTAATCCCCTGTTATAATGTTACAACAAATTCAGAACTTATTGGACAGAAACAATGACAAATTGATTGCTGTTAGAGAATGTTGCCCACATAATAAGCATCAGTTTTTCAACAATACTGAGCGTCTGTAGCCTAAATTCAGCAGCTAGCCAACAGTTGTACAGTCTGCTCCCTCTCACACCCACACACATAATAATAATAATAATAATACATTTAATTTAGAGGCGCCTTTCAAAACACCCAAGGTCACCTTACAGAGCATATAGTCATCATACAATTTTTTAAAAAAACAAGGCATTGTGGAAAAAGATAAATAAATAAATAAATAAATAAACATAAGCAATAATAAATAAATAAAACAAAAACAGGACAAAACTAAAAAACAATCAAAACAGTGATCAGTTAGACGTTGTGTGCGAGTTTGAACAGGTGAGTTTGAACATAGGCCTACTATGCGTGCACGCACACACGCGGAAAATGAATAATGAATGAATAATTGTCTTCAAAACTCGAGGAGCCCTGTCAAAGTATAGGCCTTTGTTTTGTGAAGCTGTCCTGTAAAACTACACATTAGCCATCTGAATAACGATTTCAGCAAATTCTTCATGAACAGTGGCAGAGGAGCAGTGAGGAGAGCTGAGGTGGACGAGGGAGGTATGATAATTGCCCACATTAAAGGCACCCAGTGCAACTTTCGAGGCTTAAAAATAAACATTCAATTTCTAGTATTTTTTACACGTAGTAAGTTTCAATAACTCCATACCATTACATACCGACATTCAAGCAGCAAAGATGAGACGTCGTTGTGTGGTGAGAACTGATAGAAAATCGATAACAACAACAATGCCGGCATTTTCTTTATTTTTTGTAACCTACAATAAATAAAGCAGGCTTCCAGTCAATGGAAAAATGGCTTCTCCCCACCGGCGATTGTTGTTGTTTACGATTTTCTATCAGTTCTCACCACACAACGACGTCTCATCTTTGCTCCTTGAATGTCGGTATGTAATGGTATGGAGTTATTGAAACTTACTACGTGTAAAAAAGACTAGAAATGGAATGTTTATTTTTCATTGAATGTTTACATAAAGTTGCACTGGGTGCCTTTAACGTTAACATTAATATTGATGCTGGTAATTGCTAGTATGATGTGCTGTGATTTGATCAATGGTTTAATGGCAAACTTAAATAAGATGGCTGCATTTGAAAATGTACCTTTTATAATCTAGACGAGAGCAACAATTAGCATTTAAAGTTGTCCACGGCATATTCCCTGAGAGATACGGTAATAACAGACATTATATTTAAAGTGATCATATAATCTAGAGATAATAATCGACAATGCCTAAGATTTGACTAAATAAGTAGGATAAAATGTTACCTGAAGTTCTAATTCATGTTATCCACAGTGAAGAAGTGAGGTGAAAAAAAAATAGAAGAAGAAAGAAGCATGTGTGTGTGTGGTTATTGTACGTCACTGTACAGTTATTACCGTATGACTTATGAATTGCTACAAGTGTGGATGCTGAAATCAAAAGTTTGACTCAATTGAATTGTGTAGATGCACTACCAGTGGCACTAATGAGTTATCACATGCAAGCTAACAGAATGACGCATCTAACCCCGCATGAAATGCTTGAGGGTCGACTCATGCCTTCATCTAAATTCCGAGGGCCCCATAAGGGAGCAATTAGAAACAGATGCATACACACCAAGAGCCGACCAACTACCCCAGAAACTGAACCAGCCGAGCCAAGCGCAACAGCCAAATGATGCAATCAAATAGCGGCAGGGTTTGAATTAGTTGTTTTGGTGGGCCACCATTAACAAAAATGTTGATTGGATAAATTATATATGCTATAATCAGCAAAAGTTTGGTCAATTTTACCACTGATGCGGTCAGGGGACTTTCAGAACAATTACATGCCACCTCAGAATGACCTATCAGAATAGGCTAGGTTCCGATATATTATTGGCAGAGCAAGAAGGGGTGTGTTGGATGATAGGGACGACATGTTGCACTTTTATCCCCAACAATACACCTCACTGGATGGATGGAGAACCTGTTTGCGGTGAGTGCTCCAGGAGCGCCAGGTGCCATCCAAGCTTACATGGAGATCAAGGATGAATCGGTGAACACAGGCGAGAATCTGCCAGAGGGGCCCGACCTGATCCGGCTCCCCGTTTGGGAAATTGTTCCTGACTTCTGGTACGGGCGAGCAGATAATTGGATGCCAGGAGGACGCTCACATGTGATCGTGCTACCAACCTTGCTGTGTTCTTTTGGAAAAAGGTTGCAGAGTCAGGATCGCTTGTAACTCACTTTATTTGATAAAGGATCGTTATGATATCTATGAAGCAAAAGGAGAGAAATTTTATGGGCACACGTGGAGATACGCTTGGTAAGACATCTAATGGATGCGTTACCTAGAGCGTTCTGGCCCCCTTGGCTATGTGTTGTGACTTTAAAACTTGATGTTGTTCCCTTGTGGCTATGTGTGGGCATTGCAACTTGGTTTCTGGCTTGGTGCTGTCCTCTAGTGGCTATGTGCGGGAATTACACTTGCATTTGTGGCCTCGAGCGTCTTGAGTTTCTCAGCCAACTGGCGTGCTGGTACCTCCAGAATTGATACATGAATGAATAGCTCCTTTTATGAGCTGGACGCCTCTCTAGATGCCAAGGACATATGTGGCATCTATGATTATATGTGACATATGCTACAGATGTAAACAACAGATAATGTTGGAATGTTGGCCCTCTCTCACAGACAAAGGGATTTGTCTGCCACATGAAAAATTTTCACCCAGGAGGAATAAATAGCATCCAACGTAACATACAAGCATGCATTAGTAGTACATAAAAGGGTTATTCACCAAAAAATATTTGTGATTCATGCAAGTTGGCTTAGCCCCTCGGGGTTAGAAGTATAACTGATTTGACTCGAGGCGGCGTCTTGCTACCGCTAGGAATATAACTTCCAAACCAACGTCTTATCACAACTTGAAATATAATGGGGCCAGACTAGTGTCTGCCGACTTCAAACTTAACCACAATGGAGCCAGACAATATATTTTGTCCCTCGACCCCTAACCTTGATGAAGCCAGACTTATTGTCCCTCGACTTCTAATGTGGAGCCAGACTTAGTGTCCCTCGACCCCTTGTTGAAGCCAGATTATAGTGTCCCTCGGCTTCATTATTCTACAATTTTTGCTCTTTGCTTCCTCTATATAGTTCTTACAATGGCGACTGAAATAATTATTATTTTAATCAAATCTCTTTCAGAGTTCTCTGTGATTGTTCCAACTTCATGTCGATTCAACTTTTCTTATACCAGGTCCGGGACTACAGAGCGCTGCGACAGGACTTTGCTTTTTCCTCAGAATCCAATCGGGGGAACTTCTTTTCTTATAGAAGTTTTAAAGTAACTGCTCCTAATTTTTTTTTATAATGAAAACCAAGTTAAAAAGGTTAAATCATTTTAGCTCTTGTTGATGGTTAAACATTCAATAAAAATTGAAAATGTTGCAAGCAATTCCTGATTCATGTCTTGATGTTCTAGCGCTTGGGTGAAGCCGTCTGCCTGCCCATCGGCTCCCTGACACCCCTTATCACTACCTGAACCGGGCACTCCACCACCACCACCACATATCGTCTCCATGATGCTAGAATCTGGTTCCATGATGCGAGGCTATACTCTAAACCCTGAGCTCAAGAGACTTAATTAATCTTAGGACTGACACTGTCCCACTGCCCAAACACATATCCTGATCCCATAGTTACGGAAATGTGACTTCATTCCAAAAGTCCCTTTAACTGTTATTGTCATGACACGCAGACACATGTGTTAATGTTTAAAGCCGGTTTATTGTAGAGTTTGCAGACAGTAAGACAGGAAGATAGTGATCCATGTTGCCATGTAGGACATCTGCCTACAGAGTGTGTGTGGTGATGGCTGACTTAACCTGTGCACATTGATTAATCAACGTACAACAGGTGTGCAGCTTCACCCAGCCCCACAACCACTAATCCACACTCCATAAAACTAAATACACAAAATGGGCTCTGACCAGTCTTACCATACCCAACTAAAACAACAGACTCTTCTCATTCCAAGCACACATCAATAACATCACCAGATCTGCCTATTACCATCTACGCAACATCAACCGCCTCCGCCCATCCCTCACACCCCATAGCACAGCCATCCTTGTTCACACCGTGGTCACTTCCCGCATCGATTACTGTAACTCCCTCCTCTTCCGTCTCCCCCTCGAGTCCATCCGCAAACTCCAACTGGTCCAGAACTCTGCCGCCCGCATCATCACCAGAACCCCCTCCATTAATCACATCACCCCTGTCCTTCAGCAGCTTCACTGGCTCCCGGTCAAAACCCGCATCCATTTCAAGATTCTGCTCCTCAACCTTCAAGGCCCTCCACACCCTCGCCCCTCCATACATCTGTGAACTCCTGCACACCAACACACCCACCCGCACTCTGCGGTCCTCCTCTTCCATTCATCTCACTGTACCACCCGCCCGCCTGGTCACCATGGGGACCAGGGCATTCAGCCGATCTGCCCCCCACCTCTGGAACACCCTCCCACCTGACATCCGGAACTCTGACACTCTCTCCACTTTTAAGTCCTAAAAACACATCTTTTTAAACTGACATAATCTATCTAATTCATTGTCTCCCACCCATTTCACCCCACTTGTGTAAATTGTAATGTATCTTGTTCTCGTGTTTTTATGATTGTTGATTTTGTTTTTTAAACACCGCCCTGTAAGGTGACCTTGAGTGCTATGAAAGGCTCCCTCAAATGAAATTAATTATTATTATTATTAAATTAACCAACTTAAAATTAAAAAAAAACATTGTCCCCACTCCCCACACCTGCCCAAGCGTGACCTCTAGGCAACCTCCCCCCTCCATCCTGGTGACCAGAGGCCTGGGCTGCTGCCTTGACGGGCCACGTGTTGCAGGGCTGTCTGGGTGGGATGGATGGGTTATTTATGGATCTCAAACTCTAATGATTGGGTATTTGGGTCAGTGATAGCAGGATGACACTGGCAACAAACATTAGCTATGTTGCAATTATATGCAAAAAGAAAGAAAAACCAGCACAATCACAACTGGATAAAGTGTTAACATTATTAAAACGCCCACACTGGTTCATAAAGTTTGACTGGAAATCACATTTTACACATTCTCAAATGGTGTATCTCTGTTTGAACCGCTTTCATCATCCGAATCAATAAATAAATATTACCCCCCCCCTTTAAATTCCCTGAAAACAACTAAATCAATCAGAGTTTAAGAAACGTCTCTACCGTGTGGATATTATTTCTGAATCAACCGGACAGAGATAGAAGCCAACGGATACTTTAACTAGGCTTTCGATACAATCCTGAACTCACAAGCTCAACATTTCGCAACAAAAGACTGATGCATGACACACCTACATCTGCTTGTGAAGGAATGAATTGATTATCTTCTAATGTAAATGTATCCTATATTCTATGTCACATTGTCCATAATGTGACATTTTGCAGAACAATCCATCTACCACGGACACTCTGAGCTATAGCATTCAGAGGCTTCACTACTGAGGACCTTGTCGGAATCAGCAGGTCTGTTCCCCAGTGAGGCCAAGTTAGGTGCAGCGAATTTGAATCTCTCTTGTGGAACTATAGAAGTGCAACTTCTTCACTCCCTCGGTCTGTCTGGTTTGGGTCAGTCGCCAAACGGGGCAGGGCCAGACTGCAACGGACAATACGGGCTGCGGAGAGGGTCATTGCAGCTGACCTTCCCACCATCGAGGACCTGTACCAGTCCAGGGTCAGGAAAAGGGCAGCAGAAATCGCCCTAGATCCCAGACATCCTGGCCACAAACTGCTCAACCTCCTTCCCTCTGATAGGCGATACAGGGCGCTGCTTGCCAAAACCAGCCAACACAAAGTCAGCTTCTTTCCCCAGGCACTCACTCTGGTGAACGCTCAGAAATAGCCCCCACCCTTTCACTGAACAAGGGCTATCAATACTGTTCTGCATCTACCTCATGTATATTTCCAATATTTGTTCTAGGGGTGCAACGGATCACAAAGCTCACGGTTCGGATCGGGTCACGGTTTTTGAGTCACGGGTCGGATCATTTTCGGATCAACAACAACAATGAAGATAACAAGACAAATGTGACTTTAAATAAAATCTTCAACTGTGTAAAAACAAAATAAAGTGACAAATTAGTTAATAATCCTGCTTCCTTTAAGCATGGTCAATATTTAAGAAATTTGCAATCTGAGGCATTATTCCTTCTTCTTTTTAACATGGATAGGATAGTAAATGATCCCTAACCCTGGATTTACAATTCAGGATGTCTGCATTTCCTGTGGAGAGTTTAGAGTCTACACTCTCCCAAGGCAATGCAGACATCCTTATCTTCTTTTTTTTTAGTTTGGTAGCGAAATACAGTTTCTGTGGTGTTTTATTTGGCATTTTGTAAATCCATTGATTTCGGTTGGGAGACTCATTGCTCATTGCAAGGGGGGTTGGTTGTAGTCTTTTCGCTCGGTTCTAGCCCTACTGTTGATACGGTGAACCGAGCGAAAAGACTACAACGAAACCTAAACAAGTCCGGTTCCGGTTCCGGTTTACGTTCAATGGGATTTACGGAACGCCAAATAAAACACAACAGAAACTGTATTTCGCTACGATACTTGATGATGTTGTTAATACCGGAATTGTCCTCTAAACATGCGCTGATCAAGTCAACGCACAACATTTTTTTTTTATCAGCCGATCCGCGGATCACTTGCGTCCCGAACCGTGATGGTTGATCCGTACGGATCACGGGAAACCCGTGAACCGTTGCACCACTAATTTGTTCCATTTCCAATATTGTTGTTTTTAATATATTGCCATTGCACTGAACTGCCTTGCACTGTATTTATATTTATATTGAAATCTTAAATCTCTGACCGTATATTGACTGCACTGATATTGCAGAAAAAAAAAAAAATGCAAAAAAATATCGGCGAAAGTCAGCCGCGTATCGGCCGGATGTATCGGTCGATCCCTATACTTAACAGTATATTTAACCAACATATAATGTTATATCATGCAGAACAAGCCATCTACCACGGACACTCTGAGCTACAGCATTCGGACGCTTCACTACGTAGGACCTTGTCGGAATCAGCAGCTCTGTTCCCCAGTGAGGCCAAGTTAGGTGCAGCGAATTTGATTCTCTCTTGTGGAACTATAGAAGTGCAACTTCTTCACTCCCTCGGTCTGACCTGCGGAAACATAAATACATACAATACAAGAAGGATAATGAAAGTGGCGTAGAATACCCACAGCTGATTACACTCATTCACACTCCTAGGTTGAGCACAATACTTATGAGGACTTTTATTTACTTTGAGCAGTTCTTAATTGTTTAAATGTTCAATTAAAAAGGATTGAATGCATATATATATGTATATATATACATATATATATATGTAAGGGCTAATGCCCGACGAGGTGTCCATTATCAGGAATTAATGGACGACGTGGAGGTCTTAGAACCGTCCGATGCGCGGAGGACGACGCCTTGAAGGGCATTATCCCGCTTATACCATGGTCACTTGCCAAAGAAAATAAATGATGACCATTCATTTATATTTCCATGCGATTTACAATCCAAATATACGTTTTTCACAAGCCATAATTGAGCTTCCCTGGTATGCCTGAGGGTTTGACTAATACCTGGAACAATCATTACCCTCCTGTAAGGTTCTTATGCAACGGAAACATTGTTCACATCATGGTCACAACCTGTACAACCTCTTTCCCTCTGATAGGCGATACAGGGCGCTGTTTGCCAAAACCAGCCGACACAAAGTCAGCTTCTTTCCCCAGGCAGTCACTCTGTTGAACGCTCAGAAATAGCCCCCACCCTAACCGAAGTCAAATTCCTTGTTTGTTACGCAAACATGGCAAATAAAGCTGAATCTGAATCTGAGAGCTAACGTTATACATTGTACATATTTATAATTCGAAATTCGTCCCAGCCTTTATACCACAGATACTCTAGGGTCTATAACATATAACCGCGTTGTCTGATTACAGTTTAATAAATTTTTCACAATTTACCAGCTCTCGTTTTGAAGGCTGAACAGACAATTTGACTGGAACTACTTAGGAGGTGTCCATATATCAGGGATTAGCCAATCAGAATCGAGTATTCCCCCAGACCATGGTATAAATGTATAGATATATATAGCTTGATAAGGACCTGCTAATAGTCTGGACCAACCTGTGAAACAGATGAAGTTAAGATGTTCTTCACAGGAGCGTTGCCTCCATGTGGAAGGTTCCACACTGGACACGCCCCCACAGGGGCTGGAGTGGTGAGAGCCTTCGTCCCATTGGCTGAAGTCCATCGGTTCACCGGACATCCAAAACCAGGAGCTTCCTAAAATGGACCTAACGACATTGACAGAGATAAAGGGTGAGATGGTTTGAAGGAAGAATAATGTGGCCAAATATTTTGCTTTTGTGATATTCATAGTATTCCATTAGACAAAGTGATGGACAACAAGATGATCTTAAGGACTTGATTGCCTGATAGACACTAAGGTCTGGGCAGTACCTGCGCAGGCCCACCCAGAGGTGGCTGGTTAGTGGGAAGGGGGCGCGAGCCACCAGCTCATCAATCCTCTCCTGCTCTTCTGGGTCCCTGAGGCTCAGCAGGTCCCAGTGAAAGTCTCTGCAGTAGAGCAGGGCGTCTGACCAGCAAAGCCGCCTCCCTACCAGAGTGATGTTCCTCCCCGTCTCCTGAATGCTGACGGAGGGTGGAGCACGCCCTAACTCTGGGGAACAAAAAGACAGTGTGGCTGTGAGGGATTACTACTCTCAGCCGTGTTAGTATCCCTTTATGTCTCTTTGAGCAGACACCTTATCCCTACCCACTATTAAGACATTTAGCAGACACTTTTACATCTACCAAAGAGTCATTTCTGACACTAAATCGTCAAACAGTGTGGGATGTTTTTAAAATGCATATACAACACCTTGAGACACTTGGCTTTACTTTTCCCTTTTCCCTCAGAAATTGGGTGTCTTGGACCATACAGAAAACAACATACTTCACACACTCACTCTGAAACATCCCAAAGCAATTGGGATGTTTAATATACCAATACAGAACAGTCACGTAGATCAGTGGGGCCTAACGTTTGACTTTTGGTGGACCACCAAATTATCGTCAAGACCATTCACTGACCACCTTATATACAAACAGCAGAAAAAAGGTAAATACAAATGCAGTGCTTGAGCAAAGAGTGCCATCAAACCCTTTATACACGTATTACTGCAGGAAGGCCATGGCCAGTGGGAAACAGCGGAAAGAAGAAGTCAGCAACGCTGCTTATGCTCCCTTTGTGTATATTCAGCAAACACAAATCAACACAAATCATCAATTGTGAACATTAGACAAACAAACCATAACACTTTGTTTACTGCACATTTTTAATTGAATCTTTGATCCGTTTTTTTTTCCTTTTTCTTGCATTTGCCTGTTTCAAGAATAAAATTCCACGTACCAGCTGCAGTACCCTCGTGTTCCACCAGTAGTAAGCGTACCACCTGCAGTACCCTCGTGTTCCACCAGTAGTAAGCGTACCACCTGCAGTACCCTCGTGTTCCACCAGTAGTAAGCGTAACACCTGCAGTACCCTCGTGTTCCACCAGTAGTAAGCGTACCACCTGCAGTACCCTCGTGTACCACCAGTAGTAAGCGTACCACCTGCAGTACCATCGTTTTCCACCAGTAGTAAGCGTACCACCTGCAGTACCATCGTTTTCCACCAGTAGTAAGCGTACCACAGGTTGAAAACACTGTATGCTGATTGCCCTTTGCTAGATTATTTTACCAAAGCGTCTTACAATACCTGTGCATTTATTGTTATAACATGTAGCCCAGAGAAAAACAAACCTCTAATGCTGGGAGTTATGCTGCCATGCTCAACCAGTTGAGCCACACAGTGTTTGACCATTTACCAAATATGTTTTACTAGCAATGGTACTTGTACACCAATCCCCCTTTGATGATCATGTAATGATGGACGGGGTTCCTACCTCCGTACACCTTGACCTCACAGAGCTGCAGAGCGTGTGTTACATCAGAGGACTGGTAGAAGTTGATAAACCTCCCTTCCATTCCCCAACACTTGACAGTCTGAGTCAAGCAGCCTGGGTCATCGTTGATGATGGCACACCTGAGCGAAAGACAGAGAGACGATACAGTAGTCTGGTGAAGGTAGGTATCAGAGGCTAAATTCCAGTAACTGGTGTGTTTCCAAGTGTACTAGAGCAGAGCACTGGTTGTGTTTCCTATTCTATACTTTTATCCAAAGACACTTAAAAGCAGGTCGAGGTCATGAGAGATAAAACCCAGAAAGATTTGCTGGGAGTCTAACAGTATGGAGTAAATGTAGGGACGGTGACCAGTGATTCACCTTGGATTGTCATTGCCGTTGTTTGACAGTGAATCCCCGATGAGAATTTCCACGTTGTTGAGCCTGCTCCTACCGATATTCATATTGGTGACCTCAATCTCTGACACCCGGTACACACCAGGCAGCTCCAGCCTCCACCATGCTTTAGCCTGGAAGGTGGTAAGGCTGCAACTGTTGTGCTCCCACTGAGGGTCGTTGTTCCCATCGATGAAGCGTTCGGCCAGCGCTCCCATGTAGGTTGAAGACTGAATAGCCGTGCCACTCAACGCTACGTTAATGCGGGATGCAGCTAATGGAGAATGAAACCACAGACTAGTTTGTCAAGTTGAAAAAACATATTGAAATACTTGCCTGATTGGATAACTTGTAATCGGCCCATAAATTGGGCACATAGAAATACCTGAAAATCCAGGTGACTTCCACAAGAGGACCAAAACACCTGGTGAAGAGAAAATACTATTTACTTAAAATAAGTAATATCTCAGCTATTATCAGCTTATATATACAAGCATATATCCCGCAACTATGTCGATAAATGACTCTGCAACAAGTCAAGAATCGTGGCAAAGGGAAATTGGGAATGTATTAAGCCTTGAAAAGATCCGATATCACAACAATGAACAATTGAAGTACTATGATTAGATCTAATAATAATAGATTTAATTAATATAGCACTTTTCTAGACCCTCAAAGACGCTTTACAGTGAACGGGGGCACCCCACTCACCACCACCAGTGTGTAGCACCCACATGGGTGATGAACGGCAGCCAATCTGCGCAAGAACGCTCACCACACACCAGCTTGAGGTGGAGTGTGAGGGAATTAATGAGTCAGACAATTATACAGGAGGAAGATTATGGGGCAAGAATGAGCCTGGTTGGGCAGTTTTTGCAAGCACACCGGGGAAAACCCCTACTCTTTGCGAGAAGTGCCTTGGGATCTTTTTATGACCTCAGTGAGTCAGGACCTCCGTTTTACGTCTCCTCCGAAGGACGACACCTTCCACAGCACAGTGTCCCCGTCACTGCACTGGGATTGATGTTAAGGCCAGAGGGAAGAGTTCCATCTTTTTGCCACAACCCGACATCATTTACAGCACCTGGTGTTCCCAGGCGGTCTCCCATCCAAGTACTAACCAGACCCTACCATGCTTAGCTTCCGAGATCAGACGAGACCGGGCGTGTTCATAGTGCTAAGCCTGTCTGATCTGGGACCCTCTACTGTTGTACATAAAGGGCCAAGACTGAGCCCTAATGTACACTTCTGGAAACCCTGATCAATGTTTTATTTTGGATATTTATTTCTTAATGTAAATACTCTGTATTGAACTGCATTACATTCATGACCCTCATGCCTGTTTTGCAATATGTGCAATGTTCAATCCATTACAAAAATGACATTTATTTATATCTGTAAAAAAGAAATTATATATAGTATATATATAAAAAAACAAGAGGCAATCCGTCAACAGTTATGGCAGGTACATTTTCATAAATTAAATTCAATGAACTGGATAATGATTAATACTGTAGTGCTGTGTGGAAAACCTACCAATCAAACTGCAGATGAGACGAATGGACCCCATAGTTGATACTTGAGAAATAACCTGTTCAGATCATAAATAGTACAAACTACTTGGTAGACATGTCTTCATATTAACATTCTTTCAAAAGTGAAGAATCTACCATCAAAAAGCAAAACAACAAAACTCTAAAAGAGTTATGTCTCTGATTTGAGATTGTACTCACCAATAGAGTCGGTAGCTCAATTCAAAGGAACAGAAATAGAATGGAGACACTGATTGACACTGTTGACGTGTCTCACACAAAGACTTTTGGCTAATGGCTCGATGAAAACGCGTCACCTGGTGTAAAATTAGCAAATTCCCGTTCCGGTCGTCAGTATATTTATACCTAATTGTCTATACAAATGATGTTTGCAAATATCTAACCTCCTTCAAATTTCGCTCTGCAGTTGCTAGTAATGTTTCCCTTCTATCTATCTGTCATCAGAGGAGATATTCTCACAGATACAAAATATTAAACATCTCGTTGTTGTTGGATAATTTAATGTGGAAATGTTAACATCTTATACCTTTCATCTCTATAGCTGCTGTAAATAACCTCTAACCTAATACCTTCACCCAACCAACAAACCAGCTAACATAAGCAATTTATCAAACGTAATTTAGAAAGCTGAAGTGTGAGTAGCTCACTTTAAAAGTATTACAGGCAGAACAATAAAATAACCATGGGGCTTATTACATGCACATGATATTGTCTGGCTGGGTAGTCTAGGCTGAGGAGAATCTTGTCATTGAAGTGTTTGATCACCAGCTAGGGCCTTGTCTTTCTTGTCAGTCTCTGTACCTTCTTCTCCAATTTCATGTGCAAAGATATTCAATGAGTGAGAAATACATGTTGGTATTTCTTCCTCCATGTATTCATTCTGAAGTATAATTTTAGAAGTATTATATGTAATTATTTGTAATTCTTAGTAATAGATTTATTTTTTTAAATAGTTTTGAAATGTCCAGGCTGATAATACTTGTCTTGGAAACATTAAACTGCACCCATTAAACAGAGACGTTTGAAGGTGGTTGGATATTTGCAAACATTATTTCCAAAGACTAGATTAGGTATGGTCACAGTCTACTGACGACCGGACTGTGACACAACTCATTTTACTGCCTGATCTCACCTAACTCACATGCAGCGAGCAATTTACTTTGCGTGAGACCCGTCAATGTCACAAAGGATCATGTTAATCTCTGTCACATGGTCTTGCTAACCCCTGGTTAACCATGTCATGTCTTGACGTCTCCCAATTAACCCAAAAAGTATATTCTGCGACACCCCATTGGTTCCTTGAGCCTGCTCCACCCTCTCCAGGGAGTACCTGTCCCCACCTCCCTTCTGGAGCCTGGGTCTTCGGTGTCGCAGACGGATGCCTCTTGCTGCCTCCCCAGTCCTCAAGCCCCCTGTGGTTTGTGCCCTGAAGCCAAGGTGCGCTCACTGTGGGCTTTTGTCTTGGCCACTGAGGCGGCGCAGTTGGGAAGGGTTGAGGATGTCGACCAGGAGAAGGAGGAAGGTCAAAAGTGGGGTGTGGAAAATATACTATGCTATTCAATTGTGAGGTGTCGGACATAACAAGGTAAACAAGGTTTGCTCTGTCTATGCTAAATTCGATTTTAAACAAGAAAATAGACTGGAGAATAGTAATTCTGGAATCGTTCACGTTATTCTTCTGAATGTTTCGTTATAAACACAGTGGAAACCACGGGAGCTGGAAACAGCATAGAGTAAGTAATCCCCTGTTATAATGTTACAACAAATTCACAACCTGTTGGACAGAAACAATGACAACTTGATTGCTGTTAGAGAATGTTGCCCACATAATAAGCATCAATTTTTCAATACTGAGCGTCTGTAGCCTAAATTGAGCAGCTAGCCAACAGTTGTACAGTCTGCTCCCTCTCACACCCACACACTATGCGTGCACGCACACACGCAGAAAATGAATAATGAATAAATAATTGTCCGTCTTCAAAACTCGAGGAGCCCTGTAAAAGTATAGGCCTTTATTTTGTGAAGCTGTCCTGTAAAACTACACATTAGCCTTCTGAATAATGACTTCAGGAAATTCTTCATGAACAGAGGCAGAGGCAGAGGAGCAGTGAGGAGAGCTGAGGTGGACGAGGGAGGTATGATAATTGCCCACATTAACGTTAACATTAATATTTATGCTGGTAATTGCCATTATGATGTGCTGTGATTTGATTAATGGTTTAATGGCAAACTTAAATAAGTTTGCTGCATTTGAAAGTGTACCTTTTATAATCTAGACTAGAGCAACAATTAGCATTTAAAGTTGTCCACAGCATATTCCCTGAGAGACACGGTAATTACAGACATTATATTAAAAGTGATCATTTAATCAAGAGATAATAATCGACAATGCCTAAAATTTGACGAAATAAGTAGGATAAAATGTTACCTACATTTCTGATTCACGTTATCCACAGTGAAGTGAAAATAAAATAGAAGAAAGTACCATGTGCGTGTGTGTTTATTGTATGTCACTGTACCATTATTACCGTATGACTTATGAATTGCTACAAGTTCGAATGACTCTTTATTCTACCCTAGTGAGAAATTAAATCAAAGTGCGGATGCTGAAATCAAAAATTTGACTCAATTGAATTTTGTAGATGCACTACCAGTAGCACTAATGAGTTATCACATGCAAGCTAACAGAATGACACATCTAACCCCGCATGAAATGCTTACAGGTCGACTCATGCCTTCACCTACATTTCGAGGGCCCCATAAGGGAGCAATTAGACATAGAATTAAGAAATATATGTTTGATAACTAACAGCTATACATGAGTTTGTATTCCAACAAGAGAAACACAAAGTTCCGGAGCCAGATGCATACACGCACAGAGCCGACCAACTACCCCAGGACCTGAGCCAGCCGCGCCAAGAGCAACAGCCACATGATGCAATCAAATAGTGGCAGGGTTTGAATCAGTTGTTTTGGTGGGCCACCATTAACAAAAATGTCGATTGGATAAATTATATATGCTATAATCAGCAACGGTTTGGTCAATTTGACAACGGATGCGGTCAAGGGACTATCAGAACAATTAGATGCCACCTCCAGAATGACCTATCAGAATAGGCTAGCCTTATATATATATATGGATCTCAAACTCTAATGATTGGGTATTTGGGTCAGTGATAGCAGGATGACACTAGCAACAAACATTAGCTATGTTGCAATTATATGCAAAAAGAAAGAAAAAACAGCACAATCACAACTGGATAAAGTGTTCACATTATTAAAACGCACACACTGGTTCATAAAGTTTGACTGGAAATCACATTTTACACATTCTCAAATGTTGTATCTCTGTGTTTGAACTGCTTTCATCATCCAAATCAATAAATAAATATTCCCCCCCCTCTAAATTCCCTGAAAACAACTAAATTGATCAGAGTTTAAGAAACATCTCTACTGTGTGGATATTATTTCTGAATCAGCTTAGCCAGACAGAGCTGGAAGCCAACAGATACTTTATCTAGTCTTTCGATACAATCCTGAACTCACAAGCTCAACATTTCGAAACAAAATACTGATGCATGACACACCTACATCTGCTCGTGAAGGAATGAATTGATTAACTTCTAAAGTGAATGTATTCTACATGCTACGTCACATTGTCCATAATGTTATATCATGCAGAACAAGCCATCTACCACAGACACTCTGAGCTACATAATTCAGAGGCTTTGCTACGTAGGACCTTGTCGGAATCAGCAGCTCTGTTCCCCAGTGAGGCCAAGTTAGGTGCAGCGAATTTGATTCTCTCTTGTGGAACTATAGAAGTGCAACTTCTTCACTCCCTCGGTCTGACCTGCGGAAATATAAAAATATACAAGAAGGATAATGAAAGTGGCGTAGAATACCTACAGCTGATTACACTCATTCACACTCCTAGGTTGAGCACAATACTTATGAGGACTTTAATTTACCCAAACTGGAATCTCGACCCTCTTACTGTGTAAAGCAGTTCGTAATTGTTTAAATGTTCAATTAAAAAGGATTGAATGTATACATATATATATCTCTATATATATATATAGAGATATATATATTCAAGTGATAATGCCCGACGAGGTGTCCATTATCAGGAATTAATGGACGACGTGGAGGTCTTAGAACCGTCCGACGCGCGGAGGACGACGCCTTGAAGGGCATTTTCCCGCTTATACCATGGTCACTTGCCAAAGAAAATAAATTAAGACCATTCATTTAGATTTCCAGACAATCCAGATTCAAGTTTTTCACAAGCCATAATTTAGTTTCCCTGGTATGCCTGAGGGTTTGACTAATACCTGGAACAATCATTACCCTCCTGTAAGGTACTTATGCAACGGAAACATTGTTCACATCATGGTCACAACCTGTACAACCTCTTTCCCTCTGGTACGCGATACAGGGCGCTGTTTGCCAAAACCAGCAGACTCAAAGTCAGCTTCTTTCCCCAGGCAGCCACTCTGTTGAACGCTCAGAAATAGCCCCCACCCTAACCAAAGTCAAATTCCTTGTTTGTTACGCAAACCTGGCAAATAAAGCTGAATCTGAATCTGAGAGCTAACGTTATACATTGTACATATTTATAATTCGAAATTCGTCCCAGCCTTTATACCACAGATACTCTAGGGAATATAACATATAACCGCGTTGTCTGATTACAGTTTTATAAATTTTTCACAATTCACCAGCTCTTGTTTTGAAGAGAAATAACTGCGCCATTCGTTTCAATGGGAATCGTGACGGTTTATACTTTCTACATGAAGTGTACAAATTTATAATTTGTACACAATTTACCAGCTCTCGTTTTGAAGGCTGAACAGACAATTTGACTGGAACTACTTAGGAGGTGTCCATATATCAGGGATTAGCCAATCAGAATCGAGTATTCCGCCAGACCATGGTATAAATGTACATATATATATATAGCTTGATAAGGACCTGCTAATAGTCTGGACCAACCTGTGAAACAGATGAAGTTAAGATGTTCTTCACAGGAGCGTTGCCTCCATGTGGAAGGTTCCACACTGGACACGCCCCCACAGGGGCTGGAGTGGTGAGAGCCTTCGTCCCATTGGCTGAAGTCCATCGGGTCACCGGACATCCAAAACCAGGAGCTTCCTAAAATGGACCTAACGACATTGACAGAGATAAAGGGTGAGCTGGTTTGAAGGAAGAATAATGTGGCCAAATATTGAGCTTTTGTGATATTCATAGTATTTCATTAGACAAAGTGCTGGACAAGAAGATGATCTTAAGGACTTGATTGCCTGATAGACACTAAGGTCTGGGCAGTACCTGCGCAGTCCCACCCAGAGGTGGCTGGTTAGTGGGAAGGGGGCGCGAGCCACCAGCTCATCAATCCTCTCCTGCTCTTCTGGGTCCCTGAGGCTCAGCAGGTCCCAGTGAATGTCTCTGCAGTAGAGCAGGGCGTCTGACCAGCACAGCCGCCTCCCCACCAGAGTGATGTTCCTCCCCGTCTCCTGAATGCTGACGGAGGGTGGAGCACGCCCTAACTCTGGGGAACCAAAAGACAGAGTGGCTGTGAGGGATTACTACTCTCAGCCGTGTAAGTATCCCTTTATGTCTCTTTGAGCAGACACCTTATCCCTACCCACTATTAAGACATTTAGCAGACACTTTTACATCTACCAAAGAGTCATTTCTGACACTAAATCGTCAAACAGTGTGGGATGTTTTTAAAATGCATATACAACACCTTGAGACACTTGGCTTTACTTTTCCCTCAGAAATCTCAGCACACGTGAACTCAATTGATGTCGAAGTCTATTGGGGGTCTTGGACCATACAGAAAACAACATACTTCACACACTCACTCTGAAACATCCCAAAGCAATTGGGATGTTTAATATACCAATACAGAACAGTCACGTAGATCAGTGGGGCCTAACGTTTGACTTTTGGTGGACCACCAAATTATCGTCAAGACCATTCACTGACCACCTTATATACAAACAGCAGAAAAAAGGTAAATACAAATGCAGTGCTTGAGCAAAGAGTGCCATCAAACCCTTTATACACGTATTACTGCAGGAAGGCCATGGCCAGTGGGAAACAGCGGAAAGAAGAAGTCAGCAACGCTGCTTATGCTCCCTTTGTGTATATTCAGCAAACACAAATCAACACAAATCATTAATTGAGAACATTAGTCAAACAAACCATAATACTTTGTTTACTGAATATTTATAATTGAATCTTTGATCTGTATTTTCTTTTCCTTTATCTTGCATTTGCCTCTTTCAAAAATAAAATTCCACATACCACCTGCAGTACCCTCGTGTTCCACCAGTAGTAAGCGTACCACCTGCAGTACCATCGTTTTCCACCAGTAGTAAGCGTACCACAGGTTGAAAACACTGTATGCAGATTGTCCTTTGCTAGATTATTTTACCAAAGCATCTTACAATACCTGTGCATACATTGTTATAACAGGTAGCCCAGAGAAAAACAAACCTGTAATGCTGGGAGTTATACTGCCATGCTCAACCAGTTGAGCTACACAGGACCAACAGTGTTTGACCATTGACCAAATATGTTTTTACCAGCAATGGTACTGGTACACCAATCCCCCTTTGATGATCTTGTAATGATGGACGGGGTTCCTACCTCCGTACACCTTGACCTCACAGAACTGCAGATGTTCTGTTAAATCAGAGGACCGATAGAAGTTGATAAACCTTCCTTCCATTCCCCAACACTTGACAGTCTGAGTCACGCAGCCTGGGTCATCGTTGATGATGGCACACCTGAGCGAAAATGAGAGATGATACAGTAGTCTGGTGAAGGGAGGTATCAGAGGCTAAATTCCAGTACCTGGTGTGTGTCAAGGTGTACTAGAGCAGAGCACTGGTTGTGTTTCCTTATTTTCTGGGAATAAACTGTTCTATACTTTTATCCAAAGACTCTTAAAAGCAGGTCGAGGTCATGAGAGATAAAACCCAGAAAGATTTGCTGGGAGTCTAACAGTATGGAGTAAATGTAGGGACGGTGACCAGTGATTCACCTTGGATTGTCATTGCCGTTGTTTGACAGTGAATCCCCGATGAGAATTTCCACGTTGTTGAGCCTCCACTCATAGGCATTCCTATTGGTGACCTCAATCTCTGACACCCGGTACACACCAGGCAGCTCCAGCCTCCACCATGCTTTAGCCTGGAAGGCGGTAATGCTGCAACTGTTGTGCTCCCACTGAGGGTCGCTGTTCCCATCGATGGAGCGTTCGGCCAGCCCTCCCGAACTGGTTGAAGACTGAATAGCCGTACCACTCAACGCTACGTTAATGTGGGCTGCAGCTAATGGAGAATGAAACCACAGACTAGTTTGTCAAGTTGAAAAAACATATTGAAATACTTGCCTGATTGGATAACTTGTAATCGGCCCCTAAATTGGGCACATAGAAATACCTGAAAATCCAGGTGACTTCCACAAGAGGACCAAAACACCTGGTGAAGAGAAAATACTATTTACTTAAAATAAGTAATATCTCAGCTATTATCAGCTTATATTTACAAGCATATATCCCACAACTATGTGGATAAATGACTCTAATAATAGATTGAATTAATATAGCACTTTTCTAGACGCTCAAAGACGCTTTACAGTGAACGGGGGTACCTCACTCACCACCACCAGTGTTTATATCCCACTTGGGTGATGAACGGCAGCCAATCTGCGCAAGAACTCTCAACACACACCAGCTTGAGGTGGAGAGTGAGGGAATTAATTAGTCAGCCAATTATACAGGAGGAAGATTATGGGGCAAGAACAAGCCTGGTTGTGCAGTTTTAGCATGGACACCGGGGAAAACCCCTACTCTTTGCGATAAGTGCCCTTGGATCTTTTTATGACCTCTGTGTGTCAGGACCTCCGTTTTACGACTCCTCCGAAGGGCGACGCCTTCCACAGCACAGTGTCCCCGTCACTGCACTGGGATTGATGTTAAGGCCAGAGGGAAGAGTTCCACCTTTTGGCCACCACCCGACAGCACCTACAGCACCTGGTATTCCCAGGCGGTCGCCCATCCAAGTACTAACCAGACCCAACCATGCTTAGCTTCCGAGATCAGACGAGACCGGGCGTGTTCATAGTGGTAAGCCTGTCTGATCTGGGACCCTCCACTGTTGTACATAAAGGGCCAAGACTGAGACCTAATACTGTACACTAGGGATGTGTCGGTCGCGACTGATTCGTTACAACGAACGAATCCCGCACGTGAACGACAAGAACTGGTTCCCCAAAACAAGAAGAACTGGTTCTTTGATTCTTTTTTTTTTTACATAAACCAAACATATGGTCACGTAAATAAAATATACAAACGAACAGAGCTCCGTCTCCCCGCAACTTCCATTGATTGAGTCTACAACTTTCTCAAAGATTCAACCAATGAGAGGTAGCAATGGTGTTGGAATGGCACCTGGGTAAACCAATGACAAGGCGGTACCGTCGAATATGCGCGCTTTCTCTGTCTGACGTATCTTGGGTCATACCATTCGACTCATATATCCTCCTACATTTTTTCAAAAATAGACTTGACCTCCATCTGTTTATTGGATAAACGCATTTCCCAATCCCAGGAGTCTTTGCTCCATTCGACGTCAATTTAAGAACAAACAAAGAAATTAAACTGCAGTTCGTATTTTTTATTTATGACCATGCAAGTTCTGTAATGCCTGAAGAATGAAGAATTAAATGTAAAGTAAAATAAAATTATAAATGTAAAACCATGAATGAAATATAGAGAGTAAGCAAGTGGTATAAATATTGGTGGGACGTTCAACATACTAAACTGCAGGCATCTCCAAACGGCGGACTGCGGTGTTGAAGGTCCAACCGGACCCACGACCAATTAATAAATTGTAAAAAAGAGTTTTTTTATTTTTTATTTTTTTTAAGATGTAATCTGACGTAACGAACGAATCAAAACGAACGAATCAAATAAACGAATCGTTATAGTGAACTGAACTGAAAGAACTAGTTCCCGGAAAAGAATCATTTTGCCCATCCCTACTGTACACACTTCTGGAAGCCCTGATCAATGTTTTCTTTTGGATATTTATTTCCTATTTTTAATACTCTGTATTGAACTGCATTACATTCATGATTCTCATGCCTGATTTGTCAATATGTGCAATGTTCAATCCATAACAAAAAATATTTTTATAACATATCTGTAAAAAAAAATGATATATATATATATATTTATATATATATATATATATATATATATATAAAAAGAGGTAAGCAGTCCAATGTTACGGCAGGTACATTTTCATTAATTAAATTCAATGAACCGGATAATGATTAATACTGTAGTGCTGTGTGGAAAACCTACCAATCAAACTGCAGATGAGACGAATGGACCCCATAGTTGATACTTGAGAAATAACCTGTTCAGATAATAAATAGTACAAGCTACTTGGTAGACATGTCTTCATATTAACATTCTTTCAAAAGTGAAGAATCTACCGTCAAAAAGCAAAACAACGAAACTCTAAAAGAGTTATCTCTCTGATTTGAGATGGTACTCACCAGTAGAGTCGGTAGCTCAATTCAAAGGAACAGAAATAGAATGGAGACACTGATTGACACTGTTGACGTGTCTCACACAAAGACTTTTGGCTAATGGCTCGCTGAAAACGCGTCACATGGTGTAAAATTAGCAAATTCCCGTTCCGGTCGTCAGTATACTTATACGTAATAGTCTACACAAATTATGTTTGCAAATATCCAACCTCCTTCAAATTTCCCTCTGCAGTTGCTAGTAATGTTTCCCTTCTATCTATCTGTCATCAGAAGAGATATTCTCACAGATACACAATATAAAACATCTCGTTGTTGGTGAATAATTTAATGTGGAAATGTTACATATTATACCTTTAATCTCTATAGCTGCAGTAAATAACCTCTAACCTAATACCTTCACCCAACCAACAAACAAGCTAACATAAGCAATTCATCAAACGTAATTTAGAAAGCTGAAGTGTGAGTAGCTCACTTTAAAAGTATTACAGGCAGAACAATAAAATAACCATGGGGCTTATTACATGCACATGATATTGTCTGGCTGGGTAATCTATGGGCTGAGGAGAATCTTGTCATTGAAGTGTTTGATCACCAGCTAGGGCCTTGTCTTTCTTGTCAGTCTCTGTACCTTCTTCTCCAATTTCATGTGCAAAGATATTCAATGAGGGAGAAATACATGTGTGTATTTCTTCCTCCATGTATTCATTCTGAAGTATAATTTTAGAAGTATTATATGTAATTATTTGTAATTCTTAGTAATAGATTTATTTTTTTAAATAGTTTTGACATGTCCAGGCTGATAATACTTGTCTTGGAAACATTAAACTCCACCCATTCAACAGGGACGTTTGAAGGTGGTTGGATATTTGCAAACATTATTTCCATAGACTAGATTAGGTATGGTCACAGTCAACTGACGACCGGTCTGTGACACAACTCATTTTACTGCCTGATCTCACCTAACTCACATCCTCATCCTCATCGTCATCCAGGGACGCAGGAAGTCATATGAAGGGGGGGTGCGGGAGGAATAATAAACGCTCCTATAACGCGCAGCGTGATGCGCACGTCATTAGAGCGGCGGCACTGGGTGCTGTATGTAATCGAATGACGGAGAAAAAAAATAAAAAAACGCGGCATTGCCTGAGTTCAAGTGTTGTAGTTGCGTCTGTTGTCCACTAGGGGGGTGCTGCAGCACCCGGAGCACCCCACTTCCTGCGTCCCTGTCGTCATCGTCATCCGCTTATCCGGGGTCGGGTCGCGGGGGGAGCAGCTCAAGCAGGGGGCCCCAGACTTCCCTTTCCCGGGCCACATTGACCAGCTCTGACGGGGGGATCCCGAGGCGTTCCCAGGCCAGTGTTGAGATATAATCTCTCCACCTAGTCCTGGGTCTTCCCCGAGGTCTCCTCCCCACTGGACGTGCCTGAAACACCTCCCAAGGAAGGCGCCCAGTGGGCATCCTTACCAGATGCCACGCCAGCCACCCTTCTGAGAAAACTCATCTCGGCCGCTTGTACCCGCGATCTCGTCCTTTCGGTCATCACCCAGCCCTCATGACCATAGGTGAGGATAGGAACGAAGATCGACCGGTAGATCGAGAGCTTTGCCTTGCGGCTCAGCTCTCTTTTCGTTACAACGGTGCGGTAAAGCGAACGCAATACCGCCCCCGCTGCTCCGATTCTCCGGCCAATCTCACGCTCCATAGTACCCTCACTCGCGAACAAGACCCCGAGGTACTTGAACTCCTTCACTTGGGCTAAGGACTCATTTCCTACCCGGAGTAAGCAATCCACCGGTTTCCTGCTAAGAGTCATGGCCTCAGATTTAGCGGTGCTGATCCTCATCCCAGCCGATTCACACTCGGCCGCCAGCCGATCAAGTGAGTGCTGAAGGTCACCTAACTCACATGCAGCGAGCAATTTACTTTGCGTGAGACCCGTCAATGTCACAAAGGATAATGTTAATCTCTGTCACATGGTCTTGCTAACCCCTGGTTAACCATGTTATGTCTGACGTCTCCCAATTAACCCAAAAAGTATATTCTGCGACACCCCATTGGTTCCTTGAGCCTGCTCCACCCTCTCCAGGGAGTACCTGTCCCCACCTCCCTTCTGGAGCCTGGGTCTTCGGTGTCGCAGACGGATGCCTCTTGCTGCCTCCCCAGTCCTCAAGCCCCCTGTGGTTTGTGCCCTGAAGCCAAGGTGCGCTCACTGTGGGCTTTTGTCTTGGCCACTGAGGCGGCGCAGTTGGGAAGGGTTGAGGATGTCGACCAGGAGAAGGAAGAAGGTCAAAAGTGGGGTGTGGAAAATATACTATGCTATTCAATTGTGAGGTGTCGGACATAACAAGGTAAACAAGGTTTGCTCTGTCTATGCTAAATTCGATTTTAAGGTACAACATGAAAAAAGACTGGAGAATAGTAATTCTGGAATCGTTCACGTTATTCTTCTGAATGTTTCGTCATAAACACAGTGGAAACCACGGGAGCTGGAAACAGCATAGAGTAAGTAATCCCCTGTTATAATGTTACAACAAATTCACAACCTGTTGGACAGAAACAATGACAAATTGATTGCTGTTAGAGAATGTTGCCCACGTAATAAGCATTCGCTCCTCGAGTCTTCCATACTCGAGGAGCCCTGTAAAAGTATAGGCCTTTGTTTTGTGAAGATGTCCTGTAAAACTACACATTAGCCTTCTGAATAATGACTTCAGGAAATTCTTCATGAACAGAGGCAGAGGCAGAGGAGCAGTGAGGAGAGCTGAGGTGGACGAGGGAGGTATAATAATTGCCCACATTAACGTTAACATTAATATTTATGCTGGTAATTGCTATTATGATGTGCTGTGATTTGATTAATGGTTTAATGGCAAACTTAAATAAGTTTGCTGCATTTGAAAATGTACCTTTTATAATCTAGAGCAACAATTAGCATTTAAAGTTGTCCACAGCATATTCCCTGAGAGATACGTTAATTACAGACATTATATTAAAAGTGATCATTTAATCAAGAGATAATAATCGACAATGCCTAAAATTTGACGAAATAAGTAGGATAAAATGTTACCTACATTTCTAATTCACGTTATCCACAGTGAAGTGAAAATAAAATAGAAGAAGAAAGTACCATGTGCGTGTGTGTTTATTGTATGTCACTGTACCATTATTATCGTATGACTTATGAATTGCTACAAGTTCGAATGACTCTTTATTCTACCCTAGTGAGAAATTAAATCAAAGTGCGGATGCTGAAATCAAAAATTTTACTCAATTGAATTTTGTAGATGCACTACCAGTAGCACTAATGAGTTATCACATGCAAGCTAACAGAATGACACATCTAACCCCGCATGAAATGCTTACGGGTCGACTCATGCCTTCACCTACATTTCGAGGGCCCCATAAGGGAGCAATTAGACATAGAATTAAGAAATATATGTTTGATAACTAACAGCTATACATGAGTTTGTATTCCAACAAGAGAAACACAAAGTTCCGGAGCCAGATGCATACACGCACAGAGCCGACCAACTACCCCAGGCCCAGAGCCAGCCGCGCCAAGAGCAACAGCCACATGATGCAATCAAATAGTGGCAGGGTTTGAATCAGTTGTTTTGGTGGGCCACCATTAACAAAAATGTCGATTGGATAAATTATATATGCTATAATCAGCAACGGTTTGGTCAATTTGACAACGGATGCGGTCAAGGGACTATCAGAACAATTAGATGCCACCTCCAGAATGACCTATCAGAATAGGCTAGCCTTATATATATATATGGATCTCAAACTCTAATGATTGGGTATTTGGGTCCGTGATAGCAGGATGACACTAGCAACAAACATTCGCTATGTTGCAATTATATGCAAAAAGAAAGAAAAAACAGCACAATCACAACTGGATAAAGTGTTAACATTATTAAAACGCACACACTGGTTCATAAAGTTTGACTGGAAATAACATTTTACACATTCTCAAATGGTGTATCTCTGTGTTTGAACTGCTTTCATCATCCAAATCATAAATAAATATTACCCCCCCTCTAAATTCCCTGAAAACAACTCAATCGATCAGAGTTTAAGAAACATTTCTACTGTGTGGATATTATTTCTGAATCAGCTTAGCCAGACAGAGAAAGAAGCCAACAGATACTTTATCTAGTCTTTCGATACAATCCTGAACTCACAAGCTCAACATTTCAAAACAAAAGACTGATGCATGACACACCTACATCTGCTCGTGAAGGAATGAATTGATTAACTTCTAAAGTGAATGTATTCTACATGCTATGTCACATTGTCCATAATGTGATATTATGCAGAACAAGCCATCTACCACAGACACTCTGAGCTACAGCATTCAGAGGCTTCACTACTGAGGACCTTGTCGGAATCAGCAGCTCTGTTCCCCAGTGAGGCCAAGTTAGGTGCAGCGAATTTGATTCTCTCTTGTGGAACTATAGAAGTGCAACTTCTTCACTCCCTCGGTCTGACCTGCGGAAACATAAATATATACAAGAAGGATAATGAAAGTGGCGTAGAATACCTACAGCTGATTACACTCATTCACACTCCTAGGTTGAGCACAATACTTACGAGGACTTTAATTTACCCAAACTGGAATCTCGACCCTCTTACTGTGTAAAGCAGTTCGTAATTGTTTAAATGTCCAATTAAAAAGGATTGAATGTATACATATATATATATATATATATATATATATATATATATATATATATAGATATATATATTCAAGTGATAATGCCCGACGAGGTGTCCATTATCAGGAATTAATGGACGACGTGGAGGTCTTTGAACCGTCTGACGCGCGGAGGACGACACCTTGAAGGGCATTTTCCCGCTTATACCATGGTCACTTGCCAAAGAAAATAAATTAAGACCATTAATTTAGATTTCCAGACAATCCAGATATAAGTTTTTCACAAGCCATAATTTAGTTTCCCTGGTATGCCTGAGGGTTTGACTAATACCTGGAACAATCATTACCCTCCTTATGCAACGGAAACATTGTTCACATCATGGTCACAACCTATACAACCTCTTTCCCTCTGGTACGCGATACAGGACGCTGTTTGCCAAAACCAGCAGACACAAAGTCAGCTTCTGTTGAACGCTCAGAAATAGCCCCCACCCTAACCGAAGTCAAATTCCTTGTTTGTTACGCAAACCTGGCAAATAAAGCTGAATCTGAATCTGAGAGCTAACGTTATACATTGTACATATTATAATTCGAAATTCGTCCCAGCCTTTATACCACAGATACTCTAGGCCCTAGAGTATCTGTGGTATAAAGGCTGGGACGAATTTCGATATGTTATATACCCTAGAGTCTAGGGTATATAACATATAACCGCGTTGTCTGATTACAGTTTTATGAATTTTTCACAATTCACCAGCTCTTGTTTTGAAGAGAAATAACGCGCCATTCGTTTCAAAGGGAATCATGACGGTTTATACTTTCTACATGAAGTGTACGAATTTATAATTTGTACACAATTTACCAGCTCTCGTTTTGAAGGCTGAACAGACAATTTAACTGGAACTACTTAGTAGGTGTCCATATATCAGGGATTAGCCAATCAGAATCGAGTAATCCCCAAGACCATGGTATAAATGTATATATATATTTAGCTTGATAAGGACCTGCTAATAGTCTGGACCAACCTGTGAAACAGATGAAGTTAAGATGTTCTTCACAGGAGCGTTGCCTCCATGTGGAAGGTTCCACACTGGACACGCCCCCACAGGGGCTGGAGTGGTGAGAGCCTTCGTCCCATTGGCTGAAGTCCATCGGGTCACCGGACATCCAAAACCAGGAGCTTCCTAAAATGGACCTAACAACATTGACAGAGATAAAGGGTGAGCTGGTTTGAAGCAAGAATAATGTGGCCAAATATTTAGCTTTTGTAATATTCATAGTATTTCATCAGACAAAGTGATGGACAACAAGATGATCCTAAGGACTTGATTGCCTGATAGACACTAAGGTCTGGGCAGTACCTGCGCAGGCCCACCCAGAGGTGGCTGGTTAGTGGGAAGGGGGCGCGAGCCACCAGCTCATCAATCCTCTCCTGGTCTTCTGGGTCCCTGAGGCTCAGCAGGTCCCAGTGAAAGTCTCTGCAGTAGAGCAGGGCGTCTGACCAGCACAGCCGCCTCCCCACCAGAGTGATGTTCCTCCCCGTCTCCTGAATGCTGACGGAGGGTGGAGCATGCCCTAACTCTGGGGAACCAAAAGACAGTGTGGCTGTGAGGGATTACTACTCTCAGCCATTTAAGTATCCCTTTATGTCTCTTTGAGCAGACACCTTATCCCTACCTACTATTAAGACATTTAGCAGACACTTTTACATCTACCAAAGAGTCATTTCTGACACTAAATCGTCAAACAGTGTGGGATGTTTTTTAAAATGCAGATACAACACCTTCAGACACTTGGCTTTACTTTTCCCTCAGAAATCTCAGCACACGTGAACTCAATTGATGTCGACGTCTATTGGATGTCTTGGCCCATACAGAAAACCACATACTTCATATTTCACTCTGAAATATCCCAATACAGAACAGTCATGTAGATCAGTGGGGACTAACCTTTTATTTTTACCACTAAATTGTCGTCAAGACCATTCACTGACCACCTTATATGCAAACAGCAGAAAAAAGGTAAATACAAATGCAGTGCTTGAGCAAAGAGTGCCATCAAACCCTTTATACACAAGTATTACTGCAGGAAGGCCATGGCCAGTGGGAAACAGCGGAAAGAAGAAGTCAGCAACGCTGCTTATGCTACCTTTGTGTATATTCAGCAAACACCAATCAACACAAATCATCAATTGAGAACATTAGACAAACAAACCATAATACTTTGTTTACTGAATATTTATAATTAAATCTTTGATCTGTATTTTCTTTTCCTTTATCTTGCATTTGCCTCTTTCAAAAATAAAATTCCACGTACCACCTGCAGTACCCTCGTGTTCCACCAGTAGTAAGCGTACCACCTGCAGTACCCTCGTGTTCCACCAGTAGTAAGCGTATTTTTACCAAAGTGTCTTACAATACTGCCTCTGCCTACATTGCTATAACAGGTAGCCCAGAGAAAAACAAACCCCTAACGTGGCAGTGTTACTGCCATGCTCAACCAGTTGAGCTACACAAGACCAGCAGTGTTTGACCATTGACCAAATATGTTTTACCAGCAATGGTACTGGTACACCAATCCCCCTATGATGATCATGTAATGATGGACGGGGTCCCTACCTCCGTACACCTTGACCTCACAGAACTGCAGAGATTCTGGTGCATCAGAGGACCGGTAGAAGTTGATAAACCTTCCTTCCATTCCCCAACACTTGACAGTCTGAGTCAAGCAGCCTGGGTCATCATTGATGATGGCACACCTGAGCGAAAGAGAGAGAGACGATACAGTAGTCTGGTGAAGGTAGGTATCAGAGGCTAAATTCCAGTAACTGGTGTGTGTCCAAGTGTACTAGAGCAGAGCACTGGTTGTGTTTCCTATTCTATACTTTTATCCATAGACACTTAAAAGCAGGTTGAGGTCATGAGAGATAAAACCCAGAAAGATTTGCTGGGAGTCTAACAGTTTTGAGTAAATGTAGGGACGGTGACCAGTGATTCACCTTGGATTGTCATTGCCGTTGTTTGACAGTGAATCCCCGATGAGAATTTCCACGTTGTTGAGCCTCCACCTATTGGAATTCCTATTGGTGACCTCAATCTCTGACACCCGGTACACACCAGGCAGCTCCAGCCTCCACCATGCTCTAGCCTGTCCGGCGGTACAGCTGCAACTGTTGTGCTCCCACTGAGGGTCGTTGTTCCCATCGATGGAGCGTTCGGCCAGCCCTCCCGAACTGGTTGAAGACTGAATAGCCGTACCACTCAACGCTACGTTAATGCGGGCTGCAGCTAATGGAGAGTGAAACCAAAGACTAGTTTGTCAAGTTGAAAAAACATATTGAAATAATTGCCTGATTGGATAACTTGTAATCTGCCCCTAAATTGGGCACATAGAAATACCTGAAAAACCAGGTGACTTCCACAAGAGGACCAAAACACCTGGTGAAGAGAAAATACTATTTACTGAAAATAAGAAATATCTCAGCTATTATCAGCTAATATTTACAAGCATATATCCCGCAACTATGTGGATAAATGACTCTGCAACAAGTCAAGAATCGTGGCAAAGGGAGATGGGGAAAGTACTAAGCCTTGAAAAGATCAGATATCACATTCACAACAATGAAAAATTGAAATACTTTGATTAGATCTAATAATAATAGATTGAATTAATATAGCACTTTTCTAGACGCTCAAAGACGCTTCACAGTGAACGGGGGTACCTCACTCACCACCACCAGTGTGTAGCACCCACATGGGTGATGAACGGCAGCCAATCTGGGCCAGAACGCTCACCACACACCAGCTTGAGGTGGAGTGTGAGGGAATTAATGAGTCAGCCAATTATGCAGGAGGATGATTATGGGGCAAGATTGAATGAGCCTGGTTGGTCAGTTTTAGCAAGGACACCGGGGAAAACCCCTACTCTTTGCGATAAGTGCCCGAGGATCTTTATATGACCTCAGTGAGTCAGGACCTCCGTTTTACGTCTCCTCCGAAGGGCGACGCCTTCCACAGCACAGTGTCCCCGTCACTGCACTGGGATTGATGTTAAGGCCAGAGGGAAGAGTTCCACCTTTTAGCCACCACCCGACACCACCCGACACCACCTACAGCACCTGGTATTCCCAGGCGGTCTCCCATCCAAGTACTAACCAGACCCAACCATGCTTAGCTTCCGAGATCAGACGAGACCGGGCGGGTTCATAGTGGTAAGTCTGTCTGATCTGGGACCCTCCACTGTTGTACATAAAGGGCCAAGACTGAGACCTAATACTGTACACTTCTGGAAACCCTGATCAATGTTTTCTTTTGGATATTTATTTCTTATTTTAAATACTCTGTATTGAACTGCATTACATTCATGACCCTCATGCCTGTTTTGTCAATATGTGCAATGTTCAATCCGTGACAAAAATGATTTTTATATCTGTAATTTTTATATATATATATATATATATATATATATATATATATATATATATTTATTTATGTGTGTGTGTGTGTGTGTGTATAAAAAAAAAAAAAGAGTTAAGCCGTGAAAAAGTTACGGCAGGTACATTTTCATAAATTAAATTCAATGAACTGGATAATGATTAATACTGCTCCGTGGAAAACCTACCAATCAAACTGCAAATGAGACGAATGGACCCCATAGTTGATACTTGAGAAATAACCTGTTCAGATAATAAATAGTACAAGCTACTTGGTAGACATCGTATTAACATTCTTTCAAAAGTGAGGAATCTACAATCAAAAAGCAAAACAATAAAACTCTAAAAGAGTTCTCTCTCTCTGATTTGAGATTTACTCACCCGCAGAGTCGGTAGCTCAATTCAAAGGAACAACAAGAAATAGAATGGAGACACTGTGTCCATGTTCCCTTTCTCACACAGAGATCACATATTCTCTTTTATGCAGCTTGTTGACGTGTCTCACACAAAGACTTTTGGCTAATGGCTCGCTGATAACGCGTCACATGGTGTTAAATGAGCAATTTCCCGGTCCAGTCAGTATACTTATACCTAATAGTCTATACAAATTATCAGGGCTGGGTATCGTGGCCAATTTTCCTGAATCAATTCGATTTCGATTCATAAGGTTCTGAATCCATTAATCACGATTCGATTTGATTCAATCTGCTCTTAAATAATGAAAATGCCTCAACTGTGTTACAAAATACAAATGTAGCCTGCTTTATTATTATTTTTTTTAAACTTGAGCTGTAAACAAAACTGTCTCAAGTCTCAAAAAAGAACTGCAGTATTGACAGGATGACTATAGGACCCTACGGTAAATGTAATAGTTTTATCATTGTCAAAAAAACAACTGTAATAGGCTTTCTGACTGGTTTTGCCAGTCCATCTCAATTTTGCCTATTTCAGTTTAGTCTAAACTGAAATAGGTCAGCTTCCTGGTCGTTAAGTAGGAAAGCCTATGAAATGCATGCAGTGAGTATATTTAGGCCTATGTGGATGTTGCTGGCCAGTGGCTGCTACACTAATTGTGGGGCAGAGTGCTGCAGAAGGAGGGGGAGGAAGAGGAGGAAGAAGAGGAGGAGGAGAGGAGGAGGAGAGAGGTGAGAAGGAGATCAGGTTGGGCAGTCCAGAGCCAGGCAGCGGGAGGAGGAGGAGGAGAGAGACAGGCAAGAATCGGATGAGGACATGATGGGGGGCTGGATCAGAATATGGAGGAGGATATCTGTGACCTAGGGGAGATATATTGTGTGTCCATGTCGTTCTGCCAAATTGATGCTGTTTCCACACAGCTTGTAAATAAGTATACATGTGCGTTTTAGATTTTGCCATCTTGTAAGAGTTTGTTATCCTAAGGCACAACTTCTCCTTAAAAGAGAGCATCCTGCATATGACTGCTTTAGATAAGGTGAAGGTCATATAGTGGTGTAGGTCATAAAGAGACTGTTTTAGTTACTTTATTTAGCTGAAATACTTATTTTAAATTTGGATTGAGGTAGCTAAGAATCAGTCTTTCTTATCTTGGTTGGTTGCAGTAAGAGGATCTTATTGTTTGCAAATCTATGAGGTTTGCATGTGTTTAAATAATATCATTGTACGGTACTCATGACTCTTTGAATCTTTACCAGTGCTTTAACATATAGCCTACACTATATTTCCTATTGCACGCACATAAAAGAAAAGAAGAGTATTGGGAGGTGGGGGCCTGTGCCCCCGTAAAGCTCTAGGTCTAGCACCGCCCCTGCTTAGGACCATACCGAATATCCAAATAATCCAAATAATGTTTGCAAATATCCAACCACCTTCAAACTTCCCAGCTGTACAATGGGTGCAGTTGCAAGTTTCCAAGACAAGGCTAATAAGCCTGAACATGTAAAAAAATAAATCCATTCCTCGTTGACATCCCAACAGATCAAAGGGAAGTCTTTCCCCTGATCCTTCATAGAACGCGTTGACATAAAAAGTAAATTGCGGTTGCGATGGTTCACTTCAAATTGTATTATATTATCAGATTATATTCAATCGGCGGGTCAGGTGGGGTCAGGCATTCAAACTAGCAATGTCAGCCTGTGCAAATAACGATTGCAAATGTTCAACGCCGCCCATCGAGCGTCCCTGTTGGGAGAAGCTGCTAGTAATGTTTCCATCCTATCTGCATACTTTAGCATGTCATTTGGTTGTATTTCCTATCCTAGAGCAAGTGCGGGGAAAAAAAGTGAAAAGTTATCTGTGGAGACAGACGTGAGGTTGGACCCAAGAACAGCACAGACCGAGACCTGCGTTGGAACGGTTCAATAGTTTATTGTCCAAAAAGGGAATCCAAGCTTACTGGTGACAGACAGGGGGCGAGCAGGCAGAGGGGTCAGGGGGACAGAAGGCTGTTCGGGTCACCAGGGCAGGGACGACGAGGACGGGGGCAGGGACGACGAGGACGGGGCAGGGACGACGAGGACGGGGGCAGGGACGACGAGGACGGGGCAGGGACGACGAGGACGGGGCAGGGACAAGCAGGGTCGAAACCAAGAAGGCAATCCTGGAAATAGTGCTAGAGAGCTTTTCATGCTGTTGAAGACAATCTGGAGGCTGAGTGGAAGGAGTGGGTTTAAATCAGGTGAGGGGACACAGGTGAAGGTGGTGGCACGGATGAGGTGGGCGGTGCAGGCGGGTGATCGGGAAGAGTACTGGCAGAGCTGGCAGTGGGATGGAAAGCCAGTCATTTCGCGATTTCTCATTCACGTGACCTAAATACAGCAGCAAGTGGCCACTGGGCGCAGTGTGAGGCTCCTACCACTAGGAGGTGGTAGTAAAATAAAAAAAGATAATAATCCAAAATTTCCGTGGGCCCCGCGCTGCCTTGGGCCCCACAAAGTCGGTCCACCTTACACACCCAGTCACAGACCATCCTATTCACTAAACAGGTGGTTCTCGTACCCTTAGGTGTACTTTGGTGTACTGCAGGGTGCATTCAGAAAATGTACAGTAAATAAAATGAAATTGAAAATCAAGAAAATGGAAAAGTGTCTGATATGTAGGAAGAAATTACTTGAATAGGATTCCCCTCTCCATGGTCTGACCCTCCCGAGGTGTTCTGCTTCATTACCCGGGAGCAATTAGCCAACAGTTGCATTAAGCACAGGCCCATGTTTCTCACTCAACTGTTAGAATCTGCACCCTTATACTGTTTGCAGTGCCAGATAGAACACACATACATTATTTATGTTCATTTTATTTTATCGCAAAATTGTACCAGTGAAGGGAGTACTCAGCCGAAGAAATATCTTAGAGGGGGTACAACTAGTATAAACGGTTCTAGAACCACTGCACTGAACTACTGATGAGGACACGGTGCAGGCTTAGGGGTTTGATTCCCACTGGGGCCACTTGTTGTCCAAGGTTAAGTAAGTTACTAACACACTTTGCATGAAAGCATCAGAGCCTTCAAGACCAGACATCATGCTCCCACGATGTAATGGGACCAGACATCAAGCTCCCACGATGTAATGGGACCAGACATCAAGCTCCCACGATGTCATGGGATTAGACATCGGCATAAAGTAAATAAAAAACAGATCTAAATTAGCTGTGCGATAACTCTGGGGCAATACTTTAAAATGTGCGCTGCCCCTCTGAAGATAAACAACATCATTGAAGGTGACGTATGAAGTATGAGTCTGAATTGAGTCTTGATGTCACGTGACCAGGGGCAGTTTCTTTGGTCTGAGAGAATATAAACACACCGTCATGCTGCATGCATCCATCGCATTCTTTATTGATTCATTGCTGTTAACTGATATTTCATTTGAAGGAAAACAATCGTTTATTTATTGATATTTACTATTTTTCATAGAGATCTAAGGACAAACCCCTCAGCACGACCAGCAGGAACATCACGAGAGCCCCCACCAGGTGGTGCATCTTAAAGTAGAACTTGGGTCATCTATTTCATACATTCATGTTGTCTCTAGCCAGCACAGCTCAAATCGTTTTCTACTCTGGTCCCAACGTCCCTTTGGTGTCTCTGGTGGACAGAACCTGGACACCGGCCCGGACCTCTTTGACCTCATCGACGGAGAGACCTCCTTTCCAATCCAACAGATCAGAACACAGTTTCTTAACTTTCCTGCAGCAGTGAGACAGAGAGAGAGAGAGACTGAATACTATAATCCTACCTTCAACAGTGTGCTGTATATACACAAACATTTGTCTAATTTTATTCTATTTTAGTAGAGAGAAGGAGAAGGATAAAGGAGATGTAGAGATGAAGAGATGAAGAGAAAGATGAAGAGAGGGATGAAGAGTGAAAGATGAATAGAGATGGATGTGTTCTGAGAGATGAAGAGATGGAAAGACAGAGAGAAGAAGAGGGAGAGAGCGATGAAGAGAGAGCGATGAAGAGAGACTAAGATGTTCTGAGAGATGAAAAGACACAGAGAGAAGAATAGGGAGAGAGCGATGGAGAGAGAGATTAAGAGAGAGAGATGAAGAGACACATAGATGGAGAGGGAGATGGAGACGGAGACCCTGACTCACTCCGACTGGCAGAGCTGCATCATCTCAGAGAGGGTGAGTTTCACTGAGTCCACGTCCTGGCTCTGGATCAGCTCCTCCACCTTCAGGAGCACATGGTTCTGTTGTCTGACACCAGGGTGCTATCAGAAACACACACACACACACACACACACACTGTAAGTAATGAGGTAGATAAAGCAGTAAGAAACATTGAGTGTGAAGTACTGTGCTGTACCCGGGCCCTCACCAGGTCTGAGAAGATCTTATGAAGATGTTGTGCGTCCTGAGTCACTTTCTGACCCACGTCACGACCCCATCGCTTCTCTAGATCCTTCTTCTTGGTGACGACCAGCTGGTACAGGTACAAAGTGCACACCCGCTCATAGGCCAGGTCAAGAGCCTCCTGAGAGAGAGAGAGAGAGAGAGAGAGAGAGAGAGAGAGAGAGAGAGAGAGAGAGAGAGAGAGAGAGAGAGAGAGAGAGAGAGAGAGAGAGAGAGAGAGAGAGAGAGAGAGAGAGAGAGAGAGAGAGAGAGAGAGAGAGAGAGAGCAAATAGATTGTCATTCATAAAACAGCTTACCCAGCAACTAACAGAAAGTTGTAGAAAGTCTCCCTCTACCTTCTGGACGTCTGGACAACAGCCTTCAGCCCTGAACATTTTCTGCATCTCGTTCAGCAGAAAATCCTCCTCTCTGCTCTTGAAATGTCCATTCAGGCGTTCCTGAGGGAATCCACAACCACAGGTTTTATGAACTGGTTATTGTCTTCTCACCACCAGACTTGCTATAACAACCATGCATGTATTACTGGAGCATCACTCATGTATTCTAGAAGGTCCTGGTCAGCACGGTATTAGTTGAGAACGTAAGTTGCTGGCTAACAACAGTAGCGGTTCTTCTCTGCACCTTGATGATCTTAACGAGAGCCTGTTCCATGGACGTCTGGGCGTCTGTCTCCAATGTCCTTGGTGAGGACAGGGTCCCCTCTGGTGGGAGGTCCCGGGTTCCTCCATCAGTGGAGGGTTGGATGTAGTTCCTGCAAAACAAGAACCTTTATTGATATACCGTGACACTTTCCTACCATGATACAATACATGTGTACAATACAGCAGAAGACATACTAGCATGCTTCAGACACGTTAACATCGGACATGCTGACATAGATCAGACATGTAAACTAAGTACACGCAAACATGGATCAGACAGGCTGACATCAGGCATGCCGACATGGATCTGATGCTCGCACATGCTAGCATGTAGCATGGCCCTTCACTCACACAAGGCCGTTGAGCGTGTTGAGTGTCTTAAGGCAGGTCTCCACTTTCAGCTTGGGATCTTTCTCGTATCTTTTCAGAAGTTTCTGTTTGGCCGTGTTCAACCTATAGCCAGAAGGAGGATTCATTTAGGCCTCTGGACAGCCAAAGAACCTGACTGCAAACAACTTAATAACAACGTTACCATGGAAACAACAAAAGTCAGGGAGAAAAGGGCGTCATACGTCTCTAGGAACTCCAGGAGTTTGGGGTTGCAGACCTGCCGGGTGAACTCCTGCACGTTCTCACTGATGGACCCCGCTCTGACAGTCGGTCCATCGATGCACTTCAGAAGAAAACAACATATTTTGTGTCCTCAATATATTCTGCTCATATGTTTCTACACAGTATTAATGTTATTCCAGTGTGCAGAACCGTCCTGTGTCCGCAGTACCTTAATGACGTCTTTGTGGAGATCCCAGGACCTCCAAAACTCTAATTCCAGGCGCTTAATGATCTCATCCAGAGAACTCTTGACTTCCTTCTGCAGTCAAACAAGACAAGATGAATCTAGGCCAGCCGGTCCTCTGTTAGTTTGTTAGTTACGTCAGAGGGATTAATTCAAAGGTATTCATTAAGTAGCATGCCATGGGACCTTTAAACCACCACAGTGGGGTAAATCCCCTTCCACAAGGTGCGGTCGATGGTCAGTACCAACATGCTCCAGGAGCCTCAAGGTTTCAGGAACCGGTGAAGAGGCAAACCCTGTGTGGGTGTTCTAGTTCCTGCAGCATGTCTTCCTACCTCCAGTGTGGTCCGGAGGGTTTGGTTGACGCATTCGACCGTCGCAGAGTACAAGTGCATGTCCACGGAACTCCTCTGTTTGCTCTCACTGAAGTCTGGGTCTCCCATGAACCCCAGACTGTGAAGACAAGATACAAAAAATAAACAAGATACAGGCAAGAAACAAGATACAGGTTCTATCTAAAGCTGCTGTTCTAACAACAAGGTACTATCTAGAGCTGAAGGTCTAACTACAAGGTTTCCCTGACTCCAGTTAAACATCTGCCAACTGTGGTGTATGGATGACATGTATGTATGTATGTATGTATGTATGTATGTATGTATGTATGTATGTATGTATGTATGTATGTATGTATGTATGTATGTATGTATGTATGTATGTATGTATGTATGTATGTATGAATATATTAACCAACGGGTGTTCATAATGTCATTGTATGTCACGTGTATGTGTTTGACAGGTAGCCACACCCACCGATGGTTAAATACATGGTTCTGAAAAGTGTGTGCGCTGCGGACAACCTTAAGTAAGTGTTGCAGAGCCACTCCAGGAGCACAAAGGCCTGCTGTGACGACGAGATCCTCTCGAGGAGGGCGTGCACGTGGTCCATCGTGAGGCGGTGGTACGACGGCACCAGACCGGCCAGGTTCTTGTACTTCTCGCGCAGAGGGTTCAGCCGCTGCAGCTCGTCGTGCACGGCCCACCTCACAACGTTCAGGTGTTCCCTCAGCAGCTCCGGGGTTAACACACCGTCGCCCCCTGGTGGCGGCGAGGGGAAGTGCTTCACCGCTGACCGCTTGATGAGGTCTTCGGCGCTGGCAGAGGCGTCCTGTTCCACTTTCAGATACTCGCCCAGTGTTTCTAGGTCCAGATGTTCCAGAGCGCGGGATGGGCCGTCAACCTGGGTCTCCTCTTCAATGCTCCGTCCGCTTGAAGTGTCGTCATCATGGGCGCTATCTGTGAACGGAGAGGAAAAGTGTCACATGTGGTGCTGTGTTCACACTTCTGCAGACCCCACCTCACCAGGTCGCTACGGAAGAGGATAAGGGCAACGCATAATTTTTTTTTCTGAATTTAATCTCAGAATTCTGAATTTTAATCTCAGAATTAAAGTCTGAATTCTGATTTTATTCTCAGAATTCCATAGTTCTGAGTTTAACATCAGAATTCTGACTTTGATCTCTGAATTCTGACTTTAGAGATTAAAGTCAGAATTGTGAGAATAAAGACAGAATTCTGACTTTAATCTCAGAATTCTGACTTTAAAGTCAGAATTCCATAGTTCTGATTTTAAAGTCAGAATTCTCACTTTAATCTCAGAATTCTGATTTTAAACTCAGAATTATGTCTTTAATCTCAGAATTCTAACATTAATCTCAGAATTTGGAGTTTAAAGTCAGAATTCTGAGATTAAAGTCAGAATTCTGACTTTAATCTTTAACCAACAGGTTTTACTGCCCCACAATCCTCTGCGCAGCAGAAGATACCTGGGTGGCCCTACAGGTGTGCTGATCAGTGACATCACCTTTAGTGTGTTCCACTTGCATTTATACTGTGTGCAACAGTACGTACTTTGTAAGGGTAGCTGAACCGCGGCCAGTGGTTCCAGGTCCAGATCGTCCAGAGCGCAGGGTGGGCCGTCAACCTGGGTCTCCTCTTCAACGCTTGTGTCGCTCCGGGCGATAGAAACGTCGTCATCATGGGCGCTATCTGTGAACGGAGAGGAAGAGTGTCACACGTGGTGCTGTGTTCACACTTCTGCAGACCCCACCCTTCCATCTCTGGACTTCCGAGACATGATGCATCGTGCTTTTATACTTCCTTGTCCTGTTCAAATCTGGAGGGACAAGGGGGCAGTTTAGTGCTTCCATCCACAAGTGTACACAAATCGACACGCAAATCCAAGGTCGAGCCATCTCCATTGAAGATATTCTGCAAGAGTAACGTAGGCCCAAGGATGTGATGGAGGTGGTGATTAAATCAGCGTCGACCGGCACATGGGGCGGGTACGGTCCTCCAGTTGAAATGACCTGGAAGTACTTTAGTGGAAGCCGAAAATGCAGTATGACAAAAATACCAGGATGTTGTACTACATCAGGTCGCTACGGAAGAGGATTAGAGCAACAAAAAAAATTCTTCCGATTTTAATCTCAGAATTCTGACATTAATCTCAGAATTCTGACTTTATAGCAGTGCCGGCGCTAAGGTGGCGCATTTTGGGGGCCGTGCCCCCCCTAGCGGTCATTAATGCCCCTCCTTCCACAGGTCATGCCGTGGCCAAAATAAATCCCTTTTAGTTATTCTTCTAATATTAAATGTGCAAACTGTAACTTAATAAAATAAAATAAATAAACGGGGAAATCGCATAATTTAGGTTGTGCATGCATAGCGGGTTAGGCTTGGTCAATGCTCATTGGTTGCTGAATAAATTGTGACATTTGATTCAACATAACGTTGAGCTGCAGCGCGCAGAATCCTGGTTTGAATCGAAAATAATATGGCGGACAGTTTCTCCGCCTATATCATAGACAGTTAGCCTGATTATCAACAAAAAATGGTTTTACGAAAATTGTTGACACGCAAATGCACAAGCGAATGGAAGGACACAGTACTTAGACGTTTCAGCAGCAGCAGGACTACTCGTCGCCTGCAACTCTTCTGACGGTAAACCGTTTGTTCATTCAACCTTTTTGAAGCCAGCCCTGGCTTTCTGTATATGGCCTTGTGTCATTTCTGCCTGGTGCGTGGCTTGTCCAATAGGCTACTTGCCTACACAATCACCTGTAGTGTGTCCCAATTGTATTTATACTGTGAGTGCATACGTACTTTGTAAGGGTAGCAGCAGTGCATACAAGTAAAACTAAAAAGTATGCGATTTGGAATGCAGCCTGCATCTTCCCTTACGAATGGAAAGGACATAATGACTAGAAGTCCTTTCGGCAGGAACATCAAAAGCGATGAATCGTCATGTCAATCGAAACGATTGACATGACCGACCATTTTTTTCGTACAATCAGACTCATAGGGATGCACTCTTTTTTTATGCACAAATTGAAAATGCGCATAATTGCTGATATGAATTTAAAATAGACAGTAACTATCCAAGGTTTACGCACCGTCGCCCCCTGGTGGTGGCGAGGGGAAGTACTTCCCCGCTGACCGCTTGATCGGCTCTTCTGCGCTGGCAGTCGCGTCCGTATCCACACCCAGAACCGCGGGAAGTGGTTCCAGGTCCTGATCGTCCAGAGCGCCGGATGGGCCGTCAACCTGGGTCTCCTCTTCAACGCTTGTGTCGCTCCGGGAGATGGAAGGGTCGTCATCATGGGCGCTATCTGTGAACGGAGAGGAAGAGTGTTCCAATATCCATCCTATCCGTACTTACTAGCCTAAGTTTGAGTACGTAGGGCGTTCCGATTCAGATCGGGCGAAAATAAGTGTACTGAAGGGACCCGGATGGTGTACTCAAAACGGTCAAATCGCGAAGTGTGCGATGTACTCTTTGCGTACTCAACGGCAGCCATTTTAGCTACGTAGCGGAAGAGGGCGGAGCCAGGCTGAGCCAAAGTCGTCGCATTTTTCACGTAGCCTGCATTAATAGTCATTTTGTAGTTTTTATAGTTTTATTAGCTTTTTATAGCTGCTAGGCGTAAAGAGTTCACCGTTCAAAGCGGGATGTTTATTGCGGGGGAGGAGCCGCAGCGGCAGTCGTGATCGTAATTTCCGGTTAGTGCACCACGGAGTACTCGATTTGGAACAGCACTGACATCTGAAAATTAGCGCACTAATGCCGCTTTTCCACTGCATGGTACCAGCTCGACACGACTCGACACGACTCGACTCAGCTCGCATTTTTTGCGTTTCCACCGCGGTACCATGGTATCTGGTACCTGAAGTGGCTGCTTTTTCTAGTACCTACTCGCTCTAGGTTCCAAGCGAGCTGAGCCGATGCTAAAAGGTGACGTCGGCAGACGGCCGGCGACTGATTGGCCAGAGAGTGTGACGAAGTCACGAGAGCGACATGGCAACCATGCTGGTAACATCCATAGCAGCGCCGCAGCCAACATGTTCCACTTCTCCAACTTCTTCAACATGCCAGCTAATAATAGTAATGCGATCGATGTCCTCCATTGTTGTTATGTGGGTTCTGTCCATGTGTGGGTTGCGTATGTGTTGTTTGCGTCGCGTACACAAATACGTCACGGCCCTTTCGCGCAGCCGACCCCGCCCACGTCCAGGAGGTACTATTTGCGGTGGAAAAGCACCCGTGCTGCTACCGTGTCGAGTCGTGTCGTGTCGAGTCGTGTCGAGTCGAGCTACATGTGCGGTGGAAAAGCGGCATTAGTGAGTGCGGATAGTGTACTTCGTTTAAGTGTACTCATGGAAGTATGGATATCGGAACGCGGCACAGGATGTTGTACTACATCAGGTCGCTACGGAAGAGGATTAGGGCCACATATAAGAAGAAAAAGAATAATAATCTCAGAATTCTGACATTAATCTCAGAATTCTGACTGTATACTCGGAGTTCCATAGTTCTGAGATTAAAGTCAGATTTCTGATTTAATCTCAGAATTCTGACTTTAATCCAGAATTCTGACTTTACGGTCAGAATTGTGAGAATAAAGCCAGAGTTCTGACTTTAATCTCAGAGTTCTGACTTTAAACTCTTTAAATATTTGTTTTCCTTCTGTAAATCCCTAATCCTCTTCCGTAGGTCGCTCTTCGCAGTTAGTGAACAAACTGTTTTTTATGCCCCACAATCCTCTGCAAAGAAAAGGCGTGGGTGGCCCTACAGGTGTGCTTATCAGTGAAATCACCTGTAGTGTGTTCCACTTGTATTTATACTGTGTGCGACAAATAATAATGACAGTAGTACTTTGTCAGGGTAGCTGCAGTTCGTACTACAAGTAAAACTAAAATATGCGATTTGGAACGCAGCCTGCATCTTCCCTTACGAATGGAAAGGACGTAAGGCCGTCCCAGAAGTCCTTTCGGCAGAAACATCAAAAGCGATGAATCGTTCGGCCGTTCACGGAAACAAACGATTGACATGACAGACCATTCTTTTCATACAATCAGACTCATAGGGATGCACCCTTTTTTATGCACAAATGGAAAATGCGCATAATTGCTGATATGAATTTACTGTTTTATATCCAGGCCAGCAAAGTGTTAGATCTCTGATTATTGTATAGGCCTATAAGACTGGTGCTGTTATTGGGCATCTTGCTGAGCTGAGCTGTTATTCTCGTACATGTCAGGTTTCGTCCTTTTCTCATCTTGTAGCCTTCGAGTTTATTTGCATGTAGAGCAGAGACGTGTCCCTCCAGATTTCCATAGTGGAGACGCGTTTTAATGCTTTAATTAGTCCTGAAGATAAGATCATTATAACTGATAATCTTCCCCTGGAAAAAAGGTATGGATTCTTATCTGATAAAGTTTGTTTCACTTTCATTCCTGAGCCTGCTTTTACTGACGGATACGATCCAGAGGCGGAACTCGGATACATCAGACGACAGATAAGAAAATGTTTGCTAATACAAATCATATAATATCATATCATATAAGCAATAACCTTACCTATAGACGCAGAGGCGTTGCTTGTTTTCCTCGAATCCATCGTAGTTGAATTCTCTTGAATTATCTTTGTTAAGGTCCGAAGTGTGGCTGTGATGTGCGCTCCCTGAGGTGTTTAAAGGGGTGAGGTGCGGGCCGTGCGGTGTTTATAGCGCAAGCGCATCACGGTATGCCGGGGGATTTATGTAGCGTGCTGCGTCCTGATTGGTAAACTTAGACCAGGTAGTTTCTCGGTCAACACTTAATAATAATAATAATAATAATACATTTTATTTAGAGGCGCCTTTCAAGACACCCAAGGTCACCTTACAGAGGTCACTTAGTGCGCCTAGTCAAACTCAATCAAAGTCGGTCATGGCATTGATATCCCAATTTAAATTCAAAGAACTTTATTCATCCGTTAGGAACTTCACATGTGGAGGAGCAGCCGGGTGTGTCTGTCCATACCCAACAGTAGGCTACATACAATAAGCAAACGCGTACACACGCGCATACACACACACACACACACACACACACACACACACACACACACACACCAAATAAAACATATTTGCTAAGCCTAGTGAATAAATAGCATTACCTCCATAGTGGAGGAGAAATAAATAAATAATTAAAAAAGATTCCAAGTATTAAAAACGAGAGGAGACCGTTTGAAAAGGGGTTCAACCATTCAAAAGTCGTATGAATGCCGGGACAAAGCTTGACAGAGCACTGTTTGCCCTTACTGTATGAGCTCTGTATATGTGGCCTGAGGAAGAGGCAATACTGGCTGTGTAGGCGTGTGACGTCCAAGGTGATTTGTGTTGCTTTTTGCTTAGTCCTTTTGTTGTAGGCATATATGAGTGATTCCTGCTGTTGTCCGATTATTTTGCTGCTCAGTTTGATTGTTCTGTTTAGTGGGTATATGGATGTTGGACAGTGCTCCAAACCAGGAAGTGAGGTTAAAGGTGATTATGGATTCAATGAAACATCTGTTGAATTCTAATAAGGTTGTCGCATGTATCTACAAAGGTCCACATCCCGTGACCGCAGTAGCCTACCTGAGTGGGGGGCTGGGGGCTTCCCCCAGCGCTCAGGTTCTCAGGTGCTTTCCCTCCAGTCCCGTCCCGTGGTGACCTGGCTGCACTCTGAAAGTCCCCGTGGTCCTCATTACAGGACGCAACACCTCTACACCTGAGCCCGTAACCGTGGTACATGCATGTGCAGTTACGTCGCTAGGGGCGCGAAACCAAGCATGAAAAACTAAATATTATATGTATATTATTTTTTAAATAAAAAATGACAGTAACAGTTACAAAATAGAAAGAATTTAGAAATTAATTATTGATTACTAAGAAAATAGCTAATACACACATGCCGTTTTAATGACATTTTTTGAATGGCTTCATCATAGCACCAATAAGGGACTTCCCCTAAATCCTCCTTACTAAAAATTAAAACATTATTTGCAGTAAAATTAGGAACAAGTTTCTTTAGGCCGTGTTGGAGTTCCAGAGAAAGGACCAAGTTCCCGGGTTGGAGTCCCGACTTGGGTACCAGAGAGACTGTTGATCTGATTTTAAATACAATGCACTGTCTAAAATGCTTTTTTTTAACTTTGCCTTTATTTTCTATATATTTTACTATATTTTTCTTTTACTTATGTATTAAATTTTATTGTATGACAATGTTTCTATGTCAAGAACTTTGAGTCGGCCTCGTGTATGAAAAGTGTTATATAAATAAAGTGGCCTAACGATGCCTTGCCTTGCCTTGCCTAAAACAAAGAGCGCATAGTTTTGCTCCTAAACAAATGTTTGATAGATACTACTACCATGACGAATGATTGGCTTGGTTCCAGGCTTGAAACTCGATTTGAAGAAACGTCAATGGAGAAAATGAATGGGAAATTTACTTCCGGGACCAGAAGCAAATTTGTGTAAGAGTGCTTTGTGTGAGGGTCGATCAGGTCTTGAGTCTTCATGTCACTTGACCAGGGTGGTTCCGTTGGTCTGAGAGAATATAAACACACATTGCTGCATTGATGTTTCGCAAACTTTATTGATTCATTGACATTAACTATTTACAATCATCAAATAAATGAAACCATATATAAAACAATAGAGCAGAATACATCAGAATGCATCATGGGAGTTTTTGTTGGCGATACTGTACCTGTACTGTACTGTAACTACCTTACTGTACCGACAGAGTACTATACCTGTACTGTACTGTAACTACCTTACTGTCCCGACAGATTATACTGTACCAGTACTGTACTGTAACTGTACCTTACTGTCCCGACAGAGTACTATACCTTTACTGTACTGTAACTGTACCTTACTGTACCGACAGCGATATATTGTTTGACCTTCTTCTGACAAAACATACTTATTGTAAGTCGCTTTGGTTAAAAGCGTCTGCTAAATTCCCCAAATGTAAATGTAATTGATAAATATACAGTTTCCTAGGTTAACTTACACGTTAACCTATTTAATGCATTCATATTGTCTTCAGCCAGCAGAGTCTTCTAATCTGGTACAATCGTTAGAGTAGAGTCGCTGGTCGCTAGTTGGGGATACATGAGAACAATGTTCTGGTCTCTCTGGTGTTCGGCACCTGAACTGCTTCCAGGACCTCCTGTACCTGAGCTCCAGAAAGGCCGTTCCACTTCAACAGAGAAGGCAACAATTTCTTAGATTTCCTGCAGCAGTGAGACAGGGAGACAGAGAGACAGAGAGACGGATAGACAGAGAGAGAGAGAGAGAGAGAGAGAGAGAGAGAGAGAGAGAGAGAGAGAGAGAGAGAGAGAGAGAGAGAGAGAGAGAGAGAACAGAGACAGAGAGCGAGAGAGAGAGAGAGAGAGAGAGAGAGAGAGAGAGACAGAGAGACAGAGAGCGAGAGAGAGAGAGAGTGTTGAGAATTAAATTGTCTTACTTCGTTTTTTAGACCTTTTAATAAAAAAAATGACATTTGCATTTTTAATACTGCATTTCCTACATTGTATCTTGTTTTACTTTCTGAACTCTATTAATGTAAAGTAACATTTTCAATGCCAAAAAAGCCTGAAGCTTGGGAGAGAGAGAGAGAGAGATGAGAAGAGATAGAAAGAAATTAGGAGTGAGAGAGACAAAGGTGAATAGAGCTACACAGACACAGAAAGAAAAAGAGATTAAGATAGAACAAAAATGCAAAGGGATAATAGATGGGAATACAATAGAAAATTATCGATTAAAAGATGGAGGAAGAGAGACGGAGACATAGATGAGGAGATATGAAGAGAGAGGTTAAGGGGGGGTACAGATGGATGAAGAGAGATACTGTGACAAAGGTATATGTCTGACACATATAGATGTCCTCTATAAGTCCTAGTCTACCTTTTCAATTTGTGTTTGTTTGATGCTGACTCTTGTTTGTCCTGCATGCTTCATGTATTTTAATGCTTGAACTACTGAATACTTGTATGTGGTTATAATTAATGTTTTATCTGTTGCTTTTCTATGTTCTTTTTTAAACTCTTTCTGTTATTTGCTTATTTGCTTTTTAGGGAGCCTATTGTTACATCTGGCCAAGGACTGCAGATGGAAACTAACCTTCTGGCTAAATCTGGCATATTTACAGAAATGTCTATTAATATGCACTGTCCCTGTCAAATAAACAAACAAACAAACAATATGGAGATATATATGGAGAAATAGAGACATGAAGTGAAAAGCTACAGAGAAAAAGGAAAGAGACGAAGACAAGAAGAGAGATGAAGAGATACAGAGATGTATAGATGCAGAGTGGTGAAGAGAACCAGAGAGATGTAGAGATACAGAGAGATGAAGAGGTACGGAGAGATGAAGAGATATAGAGAGATAAAGAGACAAAGAGAAGCAGAGAGATGGAGACAGATAGATCAGATATGCTAACATGGATCAGACATGCTGACAGGCAGAGAGTTGAAGAGATGTTCTGAGAGATGAAGAGGGAGATGAAGAGACAGAGAGAGAGAGAGAGATGGAGATGGAGATACTGTAGAGGACTCACTCCGACTGGCAGAGCTGCATCATCCCAGAGAGGATGATCTTCACTGAGTTCACATCCTGGCTCTGGATCAGCTCCTCCACCTTCAGGAGCACATGGTTCTGTTGGCGGACACCAGGGTGCTGTCCCACACACACACACACACACACACACACACACACACACACACACACACACACACACACACACACACACACACACACACACACACACACACACACAGACTGTAAGGACGGATTAAGCAGCACTGTAGTACTGTTCTGTACTCAATTGTCAAATCACATGAACGAGTACTGAACTTAGTACCTATTTGCCCAAAGTGTACCAAAGTTAATGTTAAAGTTGGTGGGTAGCATGGACCTTGTAACAGTGTAACAGGATCATCCAGACACACTCCCACGCTCATTCGTCTTTGTCCACACACTGATAGGAGATTTCCATGCTCCAGACGTCGGACACGAAGCCCTGCGTTACACGACGGTCGGAGCAGGGCTGACTGCGGTGTGTGGGGCCCTCACCAGGTCTGAGAAGGTCTTATGAAGATGTTGTGCGTCCCGAGTCACTCTCTGACCCACGTCACGACCCCATCGCTTCTCCAGCTCCTTCTTCTTGGTGACGACCAGCCGGTGCAGGTACAAGGTACTCACCCGCTCATAGGCCAGGTCAAGAGCCTCCTGAGAGAGAGAGAGAGAGAGAGAGAGAGAGAGAGAGAGAGAGAGAGAGAGAGAGAGAGAGAGAGAGAGAGAGAGAGAGAGAGAGAGAGAGAGAGAGAGAGAGAGAGAGAGAGAGAGAGAGAGAGAGAGAGAGAGAGAGAGAAGTAAAGCAAATAGATTGTCATTCATAAAACAGCTAATCCAACACCTGATGTTATTAGGACACGGATTGATCAACAGCTGAGGTCCAAGCACACGAGGGAGAAGATCCAGTGAAAGTCTCCCTCTACCTTCTGGACGTCTGGACAACAGTCTTCAGCACTGAACATCTCCTTCATCTCCGTCAGCAGAAAATCCTCCTCTCTGTCTTTGAAATGGCTTTTAAGGCGTACCTGAGGGAATCCACAACCACAGGTTATTCTAGAAGGTCCTGGTCAGCACAGTTTTAGCAACAGTAGCGGTTCTTCTCTGCACCTTGATGATCTTAACGAGAGCCTCTCCCATGGACTCTCTGGCGTCGGTCTCCAATGTCCTCAGTGAGGACAGGGTCTTCTCAGCTGGGAGGTCCTTGGTCCCTCCATCCGTGGAGGGTTGGATGTAGCTCCTGCAGAACAAGGGCCTATTATTGACATACTGTGACACTTTCCTACCATGACACAATACTTGTGTACAATACAGCAGAAGACATACTAGCATGCTTCAGACACGTTAACATCGGACATGCTGACATGGATCAGACATGTAAACTAAGTACACGCAAACATGGATCAGACAGGCTGACATCAGGCATGCCGACATGGATCTGATGCTCGCACATGCTAGCATGTAGCATGGCCCTTCACTCACACAAGGCCGTTGAGCGTGTTGAGTGTCTGGAGGCAGGTCTTCTCTTTCAGCTTGGGATCTTTCTCGTATGTTTTCAGAAGTTCCTGTTTGGCCGTTGTGAACCTGCAGCCAGAAGGAGGACTCATTTAGGCCTCTTGACAGCTGAAGAACCTGACTGCAAACAACTTAATAACAACGGTACCATGGAAACACCAATAGTCAGGAAGAAAAGGACGACATACCTCTTTAGAAACTCCTGGAGTTTCAGGAAGCAGACCTGCCGGGTGAACTTCTGCACGTTCTCACTGATGGACTTCGCTCTGACAATCGGTCCATCAATGCACTTCAGATAAAAAGCATATTATTTATCCTCAATATATTCTGCTTATATGTTTCTACACACGTGTGTACATATTAACGTTATTCCAGTGTGCAGAACCGTCCTGTGTCCGCAGTACCTTAATGACATCTGTGTGGAGTGTCCAGGACCTCCAAAACTCTTTAGATTCCTGGTGCTGAAAGATCTCATCCAGAGAACTCTGGACATCCTCCTGCAGTCAAACAAGACAAGATTAATCTAGGCCCGCCTGTCCTCTGTTAGCTTGTTAGTTACGACAGAGGGATTAACTCAAAGGTAGCTGAGCATTGGAGAGTTGCGGGTTTGGTGGCCTGTCTGGGATTAATAATATCTTAATAATTAATAATATTAATAATAGCATATCTTATCTTGATTAGGTCTGTAGCTATACTGGACAAGATGGCTTGTCCAGTATAGCTACAGACTAAACCACCACAGTTGAGTAAATCCTCTTCCACAAGGTGCGGTCGATGGTCAGTACCAACATGCTCCAGGAGCCTCAAGGTTTCAGGAACCGGTGAAGAGGCTAAACCTGTGGGGGTGTTCGAGTTCCTGCAGCATGTCTTCCTACCCCCAGTGTGGTCCGGAGGGTTTGGTTGACGCATTGGACCGTCTCGGTGTACAAGTGCATGCATAAACCGTCCACGGGACTCCTCTGTTGGTTCTCACTGAATTCCGGGTCTAGCAGGAACTCCCGACTGTGAAGGCACAATAAGATACAGGTTATATCTAAAGCTGCCGGTCAAACTACAAGGTTCTATCTAGAGCTACAGGTCTAACAAGGTACTACCTAGAGCTGCAGGTCTAACAACAAGGTTCTATCTAGAGCATTGGTTCTCAAAGTGCGGCCCGCGGGCCAATGGCGGCCCGCGGAATCATTCCTGGCGGCCCGCAATTACATACGTTATGGATTTCGACGTTACCGTGAGACTGGTGTGACCGGTAGACAGTGTTGTGTGTAGGGCGTTACATACATATATAAAAAAACGGGTGTACATGTGTAATTTTTATGTCATGCGTATGTGTTTGACAGGTAGCCACACCGATGGTTAAATACATGGTTCTGAAAAGTGTGTGCGCTGCGGACAACCTAAAGTAAGCGTTGCAGAGCCACTCCAGGAGAACAAAGGCCTGCTGAGACGACGAGATCCTCTCGAGAAGGGCGCGCACGTGGTCCATCGCGAGGCGGTGGTACGACGGCACCAGACCGGCCAGGTTCTTGTACTTCTTGCGCAGAGGGTTCAGCCGCTGCAGCTCATCGTGCACGGCCCGCATCACATCGTTCAGGTGTTCCTCCAGCAGCTCCGGGGTTAACACACCGTCGTCCCCTGGTGGCGGCGAGGGGAAGTGCTTCACCGCTGAGCGCTTGATGAGGACTTCAACGCTGGCAGAGGCGTCCTGTTCCACTTGCAGATACTCGACCAGTAATTCTCGGTCCATATGATTCAGAGCGGGGGAAGGGCCGTCAATCTGGGTCTCCTCAGCTCTTGTGGGGCTCAAGAAGGTGGAAGCGTCGTCATCATGGCCGTGTTCTGTGAACGGCAAGGCAAAGTGTCACATGTGAAGCTGTGCTCACAATTCTGCAGACCCCACCTTCAACCTCTGGACTCGCGAGGCATGCTTCCATTATTATTATTTTTTAAGATTTCATTTTCAATGTTTTATCCTTTTTATTGAGGAGTGAGTAAGACTGGATGGAATGGGAGAGAGAGGACTCTGGTCAGCAACCCTGGTCGCTGCGGTTAGGACTAGGCCTTAATAGTATGCCCTCTACCCGGTGAACCACCGGAGAGCTCCCCATCCTGCTTTCATACTTCCATGCCCAGATTCACATGTGGGGGGGACAAAGGGGCAGTAGATGGCTTCCGTCCACAAATGCAAACGAATCGACAGCCGAATCCAAGGTCGAGCCATCTTCATTGAAGATATTCTGGAAAAGTAACGTAGGGCAAAGGATGTGATGGGGATGGTGATTATATCAGCGTCGACCGGCACATGGGGCGGGTACCGTCTCTGAGTGGGGATGCGGATCATCAAGGATCTTTCAGAGCAAGTAGTACCTTAGTGGAGGCCGAAAATGCAGTATGCCAAAAATACCAGAATGTACTACATCAGGTCGCTACGGGAGAGGATTAGGGCCACACATAAGATTTTTTTTTTTCAGAATTCTGACTTGATTCTGAGATTAACGTCAGAATTCTGAGAATAAAGTCAGAATTTCTTTTCAGAACAAACAATTTTTTCTTCTGTAGGTTCTTAATCCTCTTCCGTTGGTCGCTCTTCGCAGTTAGCAAACCAACAGGTCTTTCTGCCCCACAATCCTCTGCGCAGCAGAAGATACGTGGGTGGCCCTACAGGTGTGCTAATCAGTGAAATCCCCTGTAGTGTGTTCACTTGTATTTATACTGTGTGCATACGTGCTTTGTAAGGGTAGCTGCAGTGGGAAGTAAAACTAAAAAGTATGCGATTTGGAGTGCAGCCAGCATCTTCCCTTACGAATGGAAACGACGTAAGGCCGTCCCAGAAGTCCTTTCGGCAGGAACTTCAAAAGCGATGAATCGTTCTTTTCATACAATCAGACTCATAGGGATGCATTCTTTTTTTATGCAAAAATAGAAAATGCGCAAAAGTGCTGATATGAATTCACTGTTCTATATCCAGGACTGTTAAGTGTTAGACCTCATGATATTGTATTATTTTATAGGTCTTTAAGACTAGTGCTGTTATTGGGCATCTTGCTGAGCCGAGCTGTTATTCTCTTACACGTCAGGTTTATTCCTCGTCTAGTCGTACATTGCCTTCGAGTTTACTGCATAAATGCGTTTTCATACCAGGTGTGATCACAGCCACAAATATATAGGTAATTATAGCTATCACTCTTTATCTGATATGATAGATTATAATATAATATAATATAATTTCCTCGTTTGAACATTCTCCACGTCTATCAGACACAAATATATCGTGTAATAAATTATCGTTTTATTAATTAGTTCCTGTTGGTTTTCGTGCCGTACGGATGTCTGTCTGTATGTCCGTGTTGCTTCACACTCACTGTAGTCCTGAAGATAAGATCATGATAACTGATAATCTTATCTGATCAACTCTGTCACTTTCATTCCCGAGCCTGCTGACGGATACGATCCAGAGTATCCGTCACATCAGAGGTCAGATAAGAAAAAGTGCGCTATAACCTTACCTATAGACGCAGAGGCGTTGCTTGTTTTCCTCGAATCCATCGTAGTTTAATTCTCTTGAATTCTCTTTATGTTGGGATTTTGAGGTCCGAGGTCCGAAGTCCAAGTGTGGCTGTGAGGTGCGCACCGTGCGCTCCCTGCGGTGTTTATAGCGGTGAGTTTCCCGACCTGCGGTTTTTATAGCTGTGATGTGCGTTCGGTGTTTACAGCAATGAGTCGCGGGCCCTGCGGTGTTTATAGTGCATCACGGTATGCCGAGGGATTTTCCGAGTCCTTAGTTACCTTTGTTTCCTTATGTAGTTGGCGTGCTGCGTCCTGGTTGGTATGTAGCCTACACAGGTTGTTTCAGTGGGCTAAACACTTGTTGCGCTAAGTCAAAACCATTCAAACAAATATATAAAACTCAAAGTTGGTCATGGAGGCATTGTTATTCTAGTTAGGTTGACGCATCCATAAACAACGATCAACATCCCGTGACCTCAGTACCTGAGTCCCCCAGCACTCAGGTACCGGTACTCAGTCGCTTTCCCTCCCTTCCCGTCGTCATGGTGACCTGGCTGCACTCTGAAAGTCCCTGTCGTCGGACCCACCTCTTCACCTCAGCCCGTAACCGTGCTAAACGCATGCGCAGTATGTACATTACTTCCCTACGGACGCCAAACCGAGCATGAAAAACTAAATATTATACTTAATAACAATAACAAAATAGACAGAATTTAGAGATGAATTATTGGATAAAAAAGAACATAGATTATACACAGATGCCGTTTTAATGACATCATTTGAATAACAGCGACAATGAGGGACTTCCCCCAAATCCTCCTCACTATAAATAAAAAAACATTATTTGTAGTAAAAAAAAAAGGAATGGCGTTTGAGGCTTATAGAGCGTGTAGTTTCAAAACTTCCACAGGGACTGATGGTCAACTTCTACCACTGCGCAGTAGAGAGCGTACTCACCTACGGACTACAGGTGTGGTTCTCCAGCTGCACCAGGGCAGAACAGGAGGCCCTCCAAAGAGTGGTCAAGGCTGCAGGGGAGGGTCATTGGGAAGACCCTCCCAGAGATCTCAACAGTCTTCACCTCCCGCTGCCTACGCCGGGTGAACAACATCCTACAAGACTGTAACATCATGGTGATATGACCCGGTGCACACATTTATTTTGTGCCCATGGACAGGACTTCCAAGCGCGCGGGGGGGGGGGGGGGGGGGGGGGGGTTGGGAAAAAAAAAACGAATCGCGTTGTCATGTTTGCTACGGTGAGGGTTTCGTATAATTTAGTTAATTAATTAAGGACGCCACCAGAGGGCGCCCCCGACACATTTGCCACCCTAGGCGATTATTTATTTTTTCTTCCTCCATGTGCCCCCTGGCGCAGTCTGGGCCCCGGTGCAGTGCACCGCTTGCACCGTCGATATTTACGCCACAGAGTTCCACCCAGCGCACCATCTCTTCCAGCGACTGCCCTCTGGACGAAGATACCGTTCCATCCGCTCCAGGACCAAAGGACTGACCAACAGCCTCTATCCACAGGCTGTCAGACTGCTGAACGAACAACCTAGCCCCCCATAACCTAGTTATGATTTACTAACCGGTTACACATGTACCCGTGCACACCCCTAGTGTGAGGGTCGATCAGGTCTTAGGCAGCAGTCTTAATGTCACTTGACCAGGGCAGTTCCGCTGGTCTGAGAGAATATAAACACACATTGCTGTATGGATGCATCGCAAACTTTATTGATTCATTGACATTAACTATTTACAATCATCCAATAAATAACAACAATAGAGCAGAAGATATCAGAATGCATCATGAGTTTTTGTTGGCGATACTGTAACTGTACTGTACTGTAACTGTACCGACAGCGATATATTGTTTGACATTCTTCTGACAAAACATACTTATTGTAAGTCGCTTTGGTTAAAAGCGTCTGCTTAATTCCCCAAATGCAAACGCAAATGATAAATATACTGTATCCTATATTAACGTGTATGTTAACCTATTTAATGCATTCATATTGTCTTCAGCCAGCAGAGTTTTCTAATCTGGTACCATCGTCAGACTAGAGTCGCTGGTCGCTAGATGGGGATACATGAGAGCAATGTTCTCATGTATCCCCACAATCATGAGAACATGATTGTAAATGTTCTCATTTACAATCATCCAATAAATAACAACAATAGAGCAGAATATATCAGAATGCATCATGAGTTCTTGTTGGCGATACTGTACCTGTACTGTACTGTAACTGTACCGTACTGTACGACAGCGATATATTGTTTGACATTCTTCTGACAAAACATACTTATGTAATGGTTAAAAGCGTCTGCTAAATTCCCCAAATGTAAACGTAAATGATAAGTATACCGTATCCTAGGTTAACGCGTACGTTAACCTATTTAATTCATTTGCATTGTTTTCAGCCAGCAGAGTTTTCTAATCTGGTACCATCGTCAGACTAGTGTCGCTGGTCGCTAGATGGGGATACATGAGAACAATGTTCTGGTCTCTCTGGTGTTCGGCTCCTGAACTGCTTCCAGGACCTCCTGTACCTGAGCTCCAGAAAGGCTGTTCAACTTCAACAGAGAAGGCAACCATTTCTTAGATTCCCTGCAGCAGAGAGAGAGAGAGAGAGAGAGAGAGAGAGAGAGAGAGAGAGAGAGAGAGAGAGAGAGAGAGAGAGAGAGAGAGAGAGAGAGAGAGAGAGAGAGAGAGAGAGAGAGAGATAATATTACAGTCCTACTTTCCTTGTGTGTTGAGAATTAAATAGTCTTACTTTGTTTTTTTGACGTTTTAATGAAAAATAAGGTAGGTTTTACTTTCAATACTTTATTTCCTACATTGTATCTTGTTCTACTTTCTGAACTCTGGCAATGTAAAGTAACATATTCTGTGACAATAAAGCCTGTTCAATTTTGAGAAAGAAGGAGAGGGCGAGGTAGAGAGATCAAGATGAGAAGAGATAGAAAGGTATTAGGACTGAGAGAGACAAAGCTGAAGAGAGATATAGAGACAGAGAAAGAAACAGAGATTAAGATAGAAAATATAAAGGGATAAGAGATGGAAATACAAATGAGAATTATAGATTAAAAGATGAAGATGCATAGAGATAGAGAGAGTCAGAGACCGAGTTTAAAGGGAGGTACAGATGGAGGAAGAGAGATACAGTGAGATAGACACATGGAGATATGCATGGAGAAATAAAGAGAAAGAGAGAGAGGAAATTGACAAAGACAAGATGAGCGATGAAGACTAACAGAGACGAAGAGAAACAGATGAAGAGATACAGAGAAATTGAGAGATACAGAGATATTACGAGTCAAAGAGAGGCAGAGAGATGAAGAAAGAGATGAAGAGAGATGTAGAGAAACAGAGAGAGAGATACATAGAGATGAAGAGAGAGATGAAGAGAGACGAAGATGGAGACCCTTTAGGGGACTCACTCCGACTGGCAGAGCTGCATCATCTCAGAGAGGGTGAGCTTCACTGAGTCCACGTCCTGGCTCTGGATCAGCTCCTCCACCTTCAGGAGCACATGGTTCTGTTGTCTGACACCAGGGTGCTGTCACACACACACACACACACACACACACACACACACACACACACACACACACACACACACACACACACACACACACACACACACACACACACACACACACACACACACACACACACACTGTAAGTACTGTGGTAGATAAAGCAGTAAGAAGCATTGAGTATGAAGTACTGTGCTGTACCCGGGCCCTCACCAGGTCTGAGAAGGTCTTATGAAGATGTTGTGCGTCCTGAGTCACTTTCTGACCCACTTCAGGACCCCATCGCTTCTCCAGCTCCTTCTTCTTGGTGCTGGCCAGCTTCAGCTGGTACAAGGCACTCACCTGCTCATAGGCCAGGTCAAGAGCCTCCTGAAAGAGAGAGAGCAAGAGAGAGCGAGAGCGAGAGCGAGAGCGAGAGAGAGAGAGAGAGAGAGAGAGATTGTTACAGCTGAGGTCCAACCACACGTGACCTCAAGATACGGAGATCCAATGAAAGTCTCCCTCTACCTTCTGGACGTCTGGACAACAGTCTTCAGCACTGAACATCTCCTTCATCTCCGTCAGCAGAAAATCCTCCTCTCTGCTTTTGAAATGGCTTTTCAGGCGTTCCTGAGGGAATCCACAACCACAGGTTTATTGTCCTCTCAGGTGAATTTAGTGTAACACGATGAGCGTAGCTGCTGGCTAGCAACACTACAACGGTAGCGGTTCTTCTCTGCACCTTGATGATCTTCACGAGAGCCTGTCCCATGGAGGTCCTGGCGGCGGTCTCCAATGCCCTCAGTGCGCGCAGGGTCTCCTCCGCTGGGAGGTCCCGGGTCCCTCCATCAGTAGAGGGTTGGATGTAGCTCCTGCAGAACAAGAACCTTTATTGATACACGGTGAAACTATCCTACAATATATATTGTACATATATATTGTGTCTATTATCGATACAAAACATGCGTACAATACAATACCAGACATGCTCACATGCTTCAAACATGTTGACGTCAGACATGCAACATGGATCAGACATGTTAACATGGATCAGATGCTCGCACACTCTAGTACAGGGGTGCCCAAGTAGTCGATCGCGGTCTACCAGTCGATCGCCGACAGATCGCAAGTCGACCGCGAGGGGTGAAAAAAAAAAAAAAAAAACCCCCACTGAAGTCCGCGTAGGTCCACGATACAATCCCCCCGTCCCCGTCCCCCCCGTCCCCCCCCCCCCCCGTCAACAATTGTTCTCTACCCCCCCCCCCGCTTGAAGGTAGGTTTGCTGGTAGATCGCGGGAGGTTGGCTACTTGAAAAGTAGATTTTGGGTCAAAAAAGGTTGGGCACCCCTGCTCTAGTATATAGCATGTAGCATGTAGCAACTAGCATGTAGCATGAGGCATTGGCCTTTACTCACACAAGGCTGTGGAGCGTGTTGAGTGTCTTGAGGCAGGTCTCCACGGTCATCTTGGGAGTTTTCTCGTATCTTTTCAGAAGTTCCTGTTTGGCCGTTGTGAACCTACAGCCAGAAGGAGGACTCATTTAGGCCCCTTGACAGCCGAAGAACCTAACGGCAAACAACTTAACAACAAGCATCCTGCAAAGCCACAACGGTACCATGGAAACACCAATCGTCAGGAAGAAAAGGGCGACATGCCTCTCTAGAAACTCCTGGAGTTTGGGGTAGCAGACCTGCCGGGTGAACTTCTGCACGTTCTCACTGATGGACTCCGCTCTGACAATCGGTCCATCGATGCACTTCAGCAAAAAAGCATATTTTGGATCCTCAATATATTCTGCTCATATGTTTCTACACAGTATTAACGTTATTCCAGTGTGCAGAATCGTCCCGTGTCTGCAGTACCTTAATGACGTCTGTGTGGAGTTCCCAGGACCTCCAAAACTCTGATTCCTGGCGCTTAAAGATCTCATCCAGAGAACTCTGGACGTCCCGCTGCAATCAAACAAGAAAAGATGAATCTAGGCCAGCCGGTCCTCTGTTAGTTTGGTAGTTATGACAGAGATTAACTAAAAGGTAGTTTAGCAATCGAGAGATGCGGGATTGATGGCCTGTCTTTGATTAATAATAGTATAATAAGTACCATTTTATCTTGGGGGTGTTCTAGCTCCTGCAGCATGCCTTCCTACCTCCAGTGTGGTCCGGAGGGTTTGGTTGACGCATACGACCGTCTCAGAGTACAGGTTCATGTCCACGGAACTCCTCTCTTGGTTCTCACTGAAGTCCGGGTCTCCCAGGAACCCCCGACTGTGAAGGCACAACCAGGGTGTTAAGGTCCACAGATACAGGATCTAACTAGAGCTGCAGGTCTAACTACAAGGTTCTGTATGTATGTATGTATGTATGTATGTATGTATGTATGTATGTATGTATGTATGTATGTATGTATGTATGTATGTATGTATGTATGTATGTATGTATGTATGTATGTATGTATGTATGTATGTATGCATGCATGCATGCATGTATGTATGTATGTATGTATGTATGTATGTATGTATGTATGTATGTATGTATGTATGTATGTATGTATGTATGTATGTATGTATGTATATGTATGTATGTATGCATGTATGTATGTATGTATGTATGTATGTATGTCTGAATGCGTTTACTTGCGTAGTTTGTGTGTCGTGTGCCTGTGTGTGTACGTGTGTGCGTGTGTGTGTTTGTGCAGACAACCTTAAGTAAGCGTTGCAGAGCCACTCCAGAAGCACAAAGGCCTGCTGTGACGACAAGATCCTCTCAAGTAGGGCGTGCACGAGGTCCATCGCGAGGCGGTGGTACGACGGCACCAGACCGGCCAGGTTCTTGTTCTTCTCGCGCAGAGGGATCAGCCGTTGCAGCTCGTCGTGCACGGCCCGCCTCACGCTGTTCAGGTGTTCCTTCAGCAGCTCCGAGGTTAACACACTGTCGCCCCCTGGCGGCGGCGAGGGGAAGTGCTTCACCGCTGACCGCTTGATGAGGACTTCGGCGCTGGCAGTGGCGTCCGGATACACACGCAGAACCGCGGCCAGTTGTTCCAGGTCCAGACGTTCCAGAGCCGGCGGTGGGTCTTCATTCTGGGGCTCCGTCTGCACTTTGGTGGATGTCTGCGAAGCGGGGGCGTGGTCATGGTCCGCTGGTTCTGTGAATGGAAATGAAAAGCGTTTCCGAGAAATCACACACACGAGCAGTGCGTCTGTAGAGAGCTGCTGGTTTGTCTGTGTGTCTGTTTTTGTCCTGCCAGGCCAGGCCGGTTTTGACATCCTGATGGGATTTAAACCCAGCTCCAAGCTGTGGACTTGACCCGTTTGGATTCACACCCAAGTCGCTCTGAGCAATGTGAGTGTGACGACGCAATTCCTCTGTGTTTTAAGCCCGCCATCAACTGGTCATTAGAGACCACCTGCTTGTCAGAAATAGACGTAGACATCAACGCATGTGCACACACGCATATAGAGAGGAACGCACCCACGCACGCACACACGCACACACGCACGCACGCACGCACACACACACACACACACACACACACACACACACACACACACACACACACACACACACACACACACACACACACACACACACACACACACACACACACACACACGCAGGCACACACAAAGACAAACAAACACGCATATATCTGTGGAACACACCAGAAACAGCCTTACCGTCAGAAGCAGAGGTAGCCGACCTACTTTTCTTCCACCATGGAACCATGGCTGTCTTCTTTTGTTTATTTATTTGCAAAGAAAGATATTTTTTTCTTGCCGCTCTCGGGATGATTCGGTCCAACTGCTGTCGTGCAGTAAATAACCTCCTGCGCTTCGGGCTCCGGCTGTGCTTGTGAAGGATATCTGCATCAGCCGACCATCCTTTGGATATCCCGAAGGAACTTTCGGTTTGTAGAATGAGCTCGATTGCTGCGTCCTGATTGGTTAAGGACTGGAAAACAGCCTCCACGTGCACGCCCTATTGATCCGAACACACACACACACACACACACACACACACACACACACACACACACACACACACACACACACACACACACACACACACACACACACACACACACACACACACACACACACACACACACACACACGGAGGAGAAAGTCACAGCCCAGCAGCAGTGGGAAACACAGGATAAGATGCAACAATAAAAATACAAAGTATACGAATGAAAACGAAAATAGATGCTAAGGTAAATGCTAAAGTAAAGACAAACAGGACAAACAGGGCAAAAAAAAAACTGACGATATAAAACATATAAATTATAAAGGATATGCTATGGTATGCTGTGGTATATGAAGCAGTTGGGAGGGAGTGGAGAGGAGAGGACCGGGGGTACGGGACCAGAACGACAGCTCCGCAGGCAGCACTACCTCCTCCTGGCCACCTGGCGGATGTACCGGTGTGCGGTAGTCTGGGCTGGTCGGTGCCAAGCTGGAGGAGGAACGCACTGGAGGCGCCATCTACGCTCCGGTGTCCGAATGTGTTCCCTGAACGCTCCGGTGTCTGAATGTGTTCCCTGAACGCTCCGCTCCACCCTCGTCGCTCCCCGCTCGACCGGAGGTCCGTCCGGCTCCCCCATGAGGAGACACCACCAGACCACCTTCACTAACCCCGGCAGGGGTCCCGAGGCCCGCAAGGTCCCCGGGCCAGCGGAGAGGTAGGCTTATAATGTCGTTCAGTCTTAAGTCAAATATACGCCTTTAGTTAATGATTAACTTGTCAGTATCCAAAACATTCATTTATTTGTGTAAGTCTAAATTGATCATTAACCAAACATGATTGAAGAAATACACTCCTCGATGTCAGATTACTTGTTGAATGACAAAGATGAAGAAGCCCTGAAGCAATACCCAAAATAACAACATAAGCTACAATTCCTACATGCACATGTCTAACAAAATATTATCAGGAACTTAACCAACCTTGTCAACAACAACTAAAGTAGCCTATAAAGAATGATAATGGACTTACATGAATTATGTTATCCTAACTGAACCGATCAGCGGTCTTTAATCAAATACTATCCCATAGTGGCCGGCGGTAAACTCTGCAATGATTCTACATTTGTATATTAAATGTATATTAATGAAGACTAGTACAGGTTGGTATTGATACTGCTAAAACCAGTAGGCCTATTACTGATCAGTGACCACCATGTTCCCTTACAGGAATACAGACCATCATGCAGTCGCTAGTAAGTCATTTAATGACACCCTACACTGGTTTTATATAGCCTACTGGTTTCTAGTAAACACACAGCAAACTAGTGGCTTATACAGTTGAATAGCTAATGCATAACTAAGGTTACATTACAACAATTAAATGTCTAGCTCATGTTGAATGGCAATTATTTCATGAGTAGTTCAAGTTGAATAATTAATGTGCAGCTGATCTTAACTAAAATCGAGGACATGTAGCTCTATATAATCAATATTATGTAGTAGTTTATTGTGTGCGTGATCTCAGCTTTCCAGAGGGAGGGGCCTGTCGAGGGAACCGTCGTGCGCATCCACACCACACTGAGTCCCGCCCCCTTCCTCAAGGTCCGTCAAAGAACAGGCTTTTTGATTCATTCCATGGATCATAGTAGGAAACAGGGTCGTTCAGGAGCAAGCACAATTTAAAATACGCAGCCATTTTCGAATGCACCCTAGTAATATACAATATCGACAGAAAAGTAGCATATATGCATACGGTGTGGTTATATAGTATAGTGTTCTTGAAGTATCACTTCTAAATAAGTTTGAAAACGAGCATATTATACTGCGTGTGTCGGTGTCTGTTTACAGATTACCCTGTAAAGGTTTTCACTAAACCACAGCAAATGACAGTTTACTGTGTCGCCCAGTTTGATTGATTGATTGATTGAAATACTTTATTGACACATGTCCGAAGGTATAGGCATCAGGTCAAAAAGATAACACAAAAAAGCCCATAGGCTTATTTCCATTGTGGTCCCCTGGTAGTGTAAGCATGCATGTATATAGGTGTATATGTGTGTCTGTTAAAGGTATTTGTACATGACAGTGAGGGAACAAAGTAAAGTATGTAATTCCAATTCCACACCTTCACAATTCATATGGACAGACATTTTAAAATAAGAGTCACCATAATCCTTGACAGTTATTGTCAAGTTTGTCAGGGATAAACTTACACAAGGTAGAACCACCTCGTGCTCCACCAGCACCCCGAGCTGACCCCGGCCCAGAGGAGGTACCTGGGCGCCGCGGACGGGCCCCGGAGCGCAGAGCGAGTGTACGGCCTGGTGAACCGGCACTACCTCAACGTCCTGCGCCGGAGCATCAGACCGGGTGGGTCCGCCGCTCACAGGCTGCTTCGCTCTCAGGTTCACGGCGCTGCACACCGGGCTCCTCGGAGACGGGTTGTAGCCGTCCGCACTGTATCGTAGCTCTAGTATTCGCAGGAAAACCCCATTTTAAATCTCTTTTTAAGACTCACTTTTATCGAATTGGCTTTTCCTTACTGATGGCCTTCGTGAACTATTGAAATTATTTTATCTTGTTTGCTTATTTTATTGTATTTTTCTTTTTAATTGTATTGCATCTTGTAATATCTTGTATTTCATTGTTCTTGTCTTTGATTATCTGTTCTTATTGTTAAGCACTTTGAAACTTTGTTTTGAAATGTGCTATATCAATAAATGAATACAAAATAAAATAAGACATGCATAACACAATACTAGCTCCACAGAACGCGAAGCAACGTTTAGGTTTGTTTTTGAATATTGATTTGAGGAGCATGAGAGGCACATTAATGGCAGCGTAAGGTTTGATTCAACAGAAGATTAACGACGACCATTTAGAGGTTCAGAAGTTGATCCAATTCAAACATACATTTAGTTTTATTATGCTGTTCTTCCTCTGCCGGCAGGCCCCCTGGAGGAGGAAGACGGCATGGCACTGGGGCCCGCCGAGGCAGAGACCGCGCTGGAACCTGAAGAGCCGCAGTCAAAAACCGGGGGGCGGGGAAAACATAAGCAGCCAATCAAAACCGCTGCTGCAAAGCACTCTGGGAAAACGAGTCTCACTAAACTCCCTGCCAAAAAGAGGTGAGTCACCACCAACATGCTGCATCATGGAAAGTGGATCAATAAAGTATTTTATTTCTATAATCGATCTAAACAATATCAAAGTAGATCATCAATTATAATATTCTAAAAGTTTATAACTGTAATAGTGGGTCCATTTTTTAAATGCAACATTAAGAATGTGATAAGTATTATCTTATGCTGTGATGTGTGTGTTTCATAAAACAGGCCTCGTGCAAAGGTCCAGCCACCGAACGCAGAGCAAAACAAAAACAAGACTGAAACAGGTAACGGTAAACGTACAATACATCTACAACCGCTGTTCAGTTCTGTTCATAGCGGGACAGAAGCTTCTGTTGGGGACAGACGTGTAATGTTTATGACTCAGTCTGCTTCATGTGCATCGAGACAAGATTAGGATGTTTGTTTAATGACATTCTTTGAATGCTCTAAGGGCGCTGCTAAGGAAGGTTCAATGCTCCTAATACTGCTTGAATGTTTCTAGTAATGGGTTACATTTAGTTGTGTAGTACTTGTTGTTAGCAGTCAATAAAGTTGCGTTATCTTCACTATCAATAGGAAACCTTTCTCCCCCAGATTCCTGGAGCGAGCTGCTGGCGGGAGACGATCTGGAAGCTACCCTGAGGCAGAGTCTGAGCTCCCTGTCCATGGAGGACGACCTGGACTCGGTTAATGGGGACAGTCCCAGATAGAGACTCTCTGAGGGGACTCCAAAGGGAGTGGAGACACTCTCCTTTAAGCCGAGTGACGTGGTGGTTGAGGAGCAGGTAGGGCGTGTTGCCTCTTGCTCTAGGCATCCGACAGGTAGACCGGATGTAGGGGAAATCGAAAGCAGACTATTTAGGCCGGGAGTGAGTGGGAACTCTTTCAGCAGAGCTGTGGGGCGGATCTCTCTCCTGAGTATGTTTATTTAAATGAAGCCTTTTGTGTTATTTCATTTTTATTTAATTGGTTTATTTCAGGGACATTGCACACTAATCAACAGTCCAACTGTAAGTGAGCCAGAGAAGAGGCTAGTTGACATATGTTGTCCCCTGCTATAATATAGTTTATAATCATTTCTGGAAGCAGTATTTACCAGCAGTCCGGACCAGGTGGGGCTTCCTGTTCTGCGGGGCTGCGGGGGGCTCGGAGCAGACGCGTGTCGGACCGGAGGACGGACCAGATCTTGGCCAACGTCGTACAGCCGCAGTCTCAGTTTCACGCGAGCTTTGCACAATTTAACAACCCCCGCGACAGGGTTTGGAATGACACACAGGCTGACCGACTGACCCCGCGGCCACACACACCCTGGCGGCTACGCTTATATCGGTTAGTAGTATTATAGTTTGGATTCACTCTCAGTATCGGTTAGTAGTATAATAGTTTGGATTCATTCTCCGTAAAGGTTAGCAGTATTATAGTTTGGACTTATTCTCACTATCGGTTAGTAGTATTATAGTTTGGATTCATTCTCCGTAAAGGTTAGTAGTATTATAGTTTGGATTAGTTCCCATTATCGAGGAGTGCAAATGTATGACCAGCCTTTTCAGTATTACCTTCTCAATAGTCTGATTAATGTTTCTCCTGTACCCTTTGTACAGGAGAATATCCATGTAATCATTTAAATTGTATGCGTCTGTGGAGTGTGACGAATAGTCAAATCTCCTAACCTTTATGCCTCCTTTCCTTAACCTTTGTGGAAAACGTCATCGGGTCAAGGAGAGATGAAAAGGTGATTCCTTTCGAACATAGGTAAAAAGACAGCACTGTTTAAAATTAATTCGACTCCAACCGACGTCATTGCGCGACGGGGGGTATTAGCGACCTCTAGCGTCTCTATAGTGAAACTACAATTTTCCGAAGATTGACTACAACAAGCTCTCTTTTGATCCATACGTTCTTCTCGTTATTGATTTCAATCAGGTTGTCGCCAACAGTGAGAATCACTTAGGTCGGACTTGGCCAACGAAAATATTTGAGGCCACTTGAATTCCAATTCACATGTGAAAAAAAAGAGGCTAAACTTATGTTGATGTTGAAATTAACTGCCGCAGTAGTCTTTCTTAAATGTGAAGTTGGCATTTTCTTTTCTTATGGTTTATTTTATGTGCCTACTAACCAGCAATAAATGAATTCATTTATATTCAAATAATTATGTTTCTGGAATTGGTATCCATTATTTTCAATTGTATTTTTTTCTCTTCTATTCTTCTGCTTTACCGTGTCTCTCGGTAAACTCCGTCGGTGGCAACATAAGGATTATGGGATACCACTACCTCCTTGACTTTCGCAAAGGAAGCTCAGGAGTAACCTATGCTAAAGGAGGGTTAAAGGAAGCATCGAGGCTCCTTTCCTAAGCATTCTTAGAATTCGAACCACCTTTCCTCCAAGCACTACAAGGTCTTCTCGCATCTCCCCATCTAGGTGGATCCTGGGGGCCCCATCTAGGTGGATGGGGGCGTAATCAATAGTTAACTTTACTAGTCCTCTCTTCCACTTTGATCGGTTACAAGTAAACAGAAGCCCAGGAGCTCAAGTGTAATGAGACTTTTATTCTGGAAAGAACATAATTGTTAGCTGGCCGGTCTGGCCGTGGTCGGGATGGCGCAGACCCAAACAGGGTTAAGGAGTGAAAATAAACAACAAAAGAACAAAATGGCACCAAATATATCTTTAAGATTACAAATACATGTGACCTGGGCGTGGTCTACGGCTAGCGAGTCGCACGCGGACACGAGCAGACGGGCGGGTCATTATACACACCGGCGGGACGCCCCGTCGCCGTGGCAACCCTGCTTGGACCGGGGATGGGGATGGGGGGGGGGGGGGTTATACCACCAGCATGAGTTTGGGTATACTCCAAAGGAATGAAATGACCCCAACCTCCCTCTGCATCCACCCTCGAGTCCTCCTGAGCCCTCGCCGACCCCCACCTCTGCAGTCATCTCCGCAGCTCTGGAGTCAACCCCACCCTCACCTCCTCTGCAGTCGACAACACCTCCCCCACTCTCTCCCTCGCTCCAGGGCCCCCCCCTCTCCGTCCCTCCCTCCCCCCCTCCTCCCTTCCTCCCTCCCTCCCTCCAGGGCTCCCCCACTCCCTCCCTCCCCCTCTCCTCCTCCACACAGGCTCCTAGGACTTCTTGTACTCGATGCGCTCCACCTTGACGTCGTCGCCGATGAGCTGGTACACGTACGTCACCACCGTGGACGCCTGGATGTCCATGAGCACGAAGGAGGGGATGATGTTGCTATGGGAACAGAGGGCGGGGCCGGCGGTGAGACCCCCCGGTGCGTCAGGACTCGCTCGGTTTCACATGGCTTAACACAGCATCTGGTTCAGACTGGGTTGCATTTGTACCGACTAGTGCTTTTCACAACGCTAGAGCCCTATGACATGTGCTAGGGGGCTGTTATCATTTCCAAAATACCTAGCAGTGCTAATAGGCCCCTAGCAGTGCTAATAGGCCTCTAGCAGTGCTAATAGGCCTCTAGCAGTGCCAATAGGCCTCTAGCAGTGCTAATAGGCCTCTAGCAGTGCCAATAGGCCTCTAGCAGTGCTAATAGGCCCCTAGCAGTGCTCATAGGCCCCTAGCAGTGCCAATAGGCCCCTAGCAGTGCCAATAGGCCCCTAGCAGTGCCAATAGGCCCCTAGCAGTGCTAATAGGCCCCTAGCAGTGCTAATAGGCCCCTAGCAGTGCTAATAGGCCCCTAGCAGTGCTAATAGGCCTCTAGCAGTGCTAACAGGCCTCTAGCAGTGCTAACAGGCCCCTAGCAGTGCTGACAGGCCCCTAGCAGTGCTAACAGGCCTCTAGCAGTGCTAACAGGCCTCTAGCAGTGCTAACAGGCCTCTAGCAGTGCTAACAGGCCTCTAGCAGTGCTAACAGGCCTCTAGCAGTGCTAACAGGCCTCTAGCAGTGCCAACAGGCCTCTAGCAGTGCTAACAGGCCTCTAGCAGTGCTAACAGGCCTCGTATGGTATCAACAGTAGTTGTGCTTAAAGGATGCCGATAGTCCTCTAGGGGTGCTCACAGTGGCGGTAGCGATACGAGCAGCCCTGCCAGCGGCGCTCACGTCAGACCCCTCCCGGGGGCGAACTCACCTTTCCAGCGCGTTGTAGGCCCCGGTGGCCGAGCCGGGGTTGATGTAGAACTTGTTCTGGCTCTCGAAGGCCTCGAACTTGTGCGTGTGTCCGGAGATGAGGATGTCCACGTCGAGCTGGCGCTGCAGCAGCCCCAGGCTGGCCATGTCCCCCCAGGGGACCACCTGGTGGCCGTGGATCAGCCCGATCTTGAACTGGCCCACCGTCACCACCTTCTGCTCCGGGTAGTTGAGGTTCTGGACGCGGCGGGGGGAGAGACGTATGCTTTGACTCTTTCAGACCACTACACTGACCCGCTCCTCACTGTTCACTACACTGACATGCTGCTATAGCAACAACAGCCCCTCACTGTTCACTACACTGACATGCTGCTGTAGCAACAGCCCCTCACTGTTCACTACACTGTTCACTACACTGACATGCTGCTATAGCAACAGCACCTCACTGTTCACTAACTAACCAGCTGATGCTATAGCAACCGCACCTCACTGTTCGACACACTAACATGCTGCCATAGCAACAGCACCTCAATATTCACCTCACTGTTCACTACACTGACCAGCTGCTATACCAACCGAACTCACTGTTCACTACAGTGACCATCTGCTATAGCAACAGCACCTCACTGTTCTCTAACTTACCAGCTGTTGCTTAGCAACCGCACCTCACTGTTCACTAATTGACTAGCTGCTATAGCAACCGCACCTCACTGTTCACTAATTGACTAGCTGCTATAGCAACAGCACCCCACTGTTCACTACACTGGTAGTATTTGAATAACAAACAGACTTTCACGACGGGCAGCCTGGCTGGTGGTCTATCTGTGTGTACGCAGGGCCAGTGTCCCAGTAGGGCCCACCCACCTCATCGAAGTCTCCCCTGACGATGTGCACGTCCCCGGCCAGCGTCTTCAGGTAGTCGTAGCTCTCCTTGGTGCACAGGTTCCCCGTGCACAGGATGTGCTGGATCTTCCCCGGGACCAGCAGCTTCTTGAACTTGGCCGGCAGCGTGTTGCAGCGGTGGGGGATGTGGAGGTCGCCTAGCACCAGGACCAACTGGGGGGCAGGGGGGGGGGCACGCACACACACACACACAGGTTCACACACACACACACACACACACACACACACACACACACACACACACACACACACACACACACACACACACACACACACACACACACACGTTAGCCAGCACCCAGAGTAGCATGGGGCTACTAGCTACAGGTCAGGAGCTCAGAGAGACCACAGGGATTAGTTAGAGTCCATTAAGAGGTCCACCGTGCGGAGATTAGTTTGTCTTGTCTGCTCTTTGAAAAAACAATATTTGATATTAATAATATATATATATTTTATTATTTATATTAATTTATTCCGACGCCACCTTTGTTGGTCTATAGCCCGGAAAAAGTTTCTCAAAGTCTTTTTTTTTTTCATGAGATATTAAACTAATGTTGCACGAATACCAAAATTATGCCTTTTTTTTTTTATAAAAGTATCAAAACTAAAAATGTGCCTATCGTTTTTTGTGTGAGGGTATCGTGATACCTTTCTAGTATCGGTATACCGTACAACATTAAATTACACATTATAATTGTTCATTATTATGAGGACGGGTCAAGCCAGACTTTGGATTGTCAAATCACGTTGCTGAGACTGTAACAGCTCTGTGGTCAGTCTTTAAGGCAGATTGTCTGGTTGGAAGGGCCGACAGCACAACACAATACATTTAATGCCCCCACAACCAGGTAGGGTTAATCCAACTGTCACATCAACACACGGTGAAAGATAAGGATGAAAAGAGGATGAAAGCCTAACATTAAGAAATAGGTTTTGGTTGAGATCTGATGGGTTAATGAGAGCAGAAGAGGTGGAGGAAGTAGGCAGCTCTACGCTCCCTCGAGAGACCTAGCAGCTGGAAGACCGAGGGCCAAGGGTTAGAGTGAGCCGGTAGAGAGCGTGAGTGTTGGAACTTACCCGGTGACCAGACTGGTGGAGCGGAGAACAGAAGTGGGGGATGGGGGAAGAGGTGGGGCAGGGAGGAAGGAGGGTGTGTGTGGAGAGAAGGAGGTGGTGCATGGGTCAAAGGTCGAAGGTTCAGGTGGAAAACAAAAATAAGAGAAGAAACAAGTTGGGACAAGAAGTAAAAGTGAAATTAGAAATTAAAAGTGGATGGCAGGCTGATTTATTAGTGTGAATAAATAAAGAACAGAACAAATCGAATGACAAAGTGATTGCGTTAGTGCTAGTTAGTGGAGAGTGAGGGTGAACCCGCCTGTATTAACCTTATCCCGTTTTAGAGTGGGAAAGACAAATACTGAAATCCAAAAGCAAATGAACTAACACTACGCTCAAGTTAAATAAACATCACTGACATTCATCCTGTGAACCATCTAAAGAATCAAATAAAAAGACCATAATGTCTAACTAATTTCACCAAACTTGATTTTTAGCTTAGTTGCATAAATTGCTCATACTAATACATGTTAGCTTCCTAGCCTAGCAACCAGACATGTTGGCCAACAGTGTGTTTATGTGTGTGTGTTTAACTGTCAGTGTGTGTGTGTGAATTGTTTCCACGCAACAGACAATCAAGTGAATAGAACCGAAAGGTGACAAAAAAGAACAAGGATCGTGCCAATGAACGAGAAACGAGCAGATGTGCTGGAAGTGTATAGCAGCCAGCGAGCTGGGTGAGTGCTGGTCATGTGACGGGAGCCGCCTCGGGATGGACCCCAGACCTCAGCTCCACGGCCTCACGGAGGCTCCGCGCTGGGCCGTGACGGGTTCGGTGCCCACAACACCACCTGTGAGGCGGACACAATCGGCCGTTTTTACATTTTAGTACTTACCATCTTCTATTTTTCTGCTGCTGCTAGTCAAGTTCAGGAAGCATCGACGCACGTAAATCCTGGAGACGTCAACCAATGAGAGAGGAGGAGGTGGGAACAGTTGGTTTCAGGGAGACTTCCGGTGTCTGGTTTTGGGTTCTTCAAAATAAAATATGCGTTGGAACAAGCAAGTCATTGAGATAAGGACGTTAGGTTAACACATTTAAACATAAATGTCACTAAATATAAATGAGCAGCATAAATAATGTGTAAATTCTCTTTTATGTTGTCAAATGAACAGATCAGAATAACGTGTTATTTTCGTACAAGGCAATTGATGTCATACCATCGTTTAACAAGCAAGTGACTTAGAAAAGCCCAATCATTCAATTTTATTTTGGCAAATCCTCCTTCCCTGACCTCTGGTGCTATTTAGTTCTAGGTTAGGGGGGGCTTTTACTCTGGAAGCCAGTCCACCGGAAGTGTGGTGTGACCGCGGTACACTTGTCAGCAGCGAGCCTCAGTACTCCGCAGAACGTTCGAGAGGTAAGCTAAAGAAGCGCTATTTGGATGTCGTCCGTAACACGACGTCGCCCAATAAAGGATCACTAACTCTGATTTCTCTATCGTCTACAGACATTAATACAATCATTATAATTGATAATTAATGTAATTCGACAGTATGAGCGACGCGTTGTGGTCCCGCTAGCTACCGTTAGCGCCGAGCTAACGGCAGTATGACGTCAGCATGCTGGGTCGCATCCCGGGCGCGGGTACCGACTAGTTCTTGAAGATATGAGTGTCCCAGTGGTCACTACAAGATATCTTGAGTTATTTATCGAAGTGACGACAACCTGACTACTGTGACCTGACGGGGACGCGAGTAGCGCTCCGACACGGCCCGTCGTGCACCTAAGACCCGGTAACTGCTGGTCCCCCTGACCACCACCCCGACCACAGTTCAGCTCTAGTCCCATCAGTTGATGTAGACCTCCACCAGACCAGCCTGTGTTCTCCTGTCCAGAGACCTGCTGACGACGCAGCACTTCAGCCTTTCACCGCGGTCGGGATAACAATGCGCTTTATCCCCTCAGGTCCCCCGAGCCCCCAGGACCTTCCAGACCCCCTCTGAGCCTGGTGACCCCGCAGCGTCCGGACCTTTACCCCGCACGTCTCTGACAGCCGGACTCAGTACAGCGCCTCGCCGACACTCAGCAGCAGCAGCAGCTCGGCTCCCTTCACTGCGCCTCTGGACGACCAGCGTTGTGTTTATGTCTTTGTTTTGCGAAAACGGTAAGATAACGATTCCGTTCCCTTCCCCCTGTCCCATGTATGTTGGTGTTTTACGCGGAGACGCCGGGTTGGGTTAAGAGGGTTTAAAACGGGCTGGGGGAAGGCGGTGTTAGTGCAGTATGGCATGTTTGTGAGCAAGTGGATCAAAATGGCGTCTCCCATCGCCAGCACTCGTGTGCAGCGTTCATGACGCACTCTGCAGCAGAGCGGGCTCCGGGCCCATCGCCCCGCGTTATGCAACCCGCTCACCCGCTAGCAATGGACCGCGACGAGGCTTACCCGTCGTTAAGTTATGCCCGATCATTTCTGGGTAATTAAGAGTTATTACTGTTATCGTGGATCCAGGGTCGTACTCGAGGCCTACACGATGCAACGTAGCTGCGGAGTGCGTGTGAAGCCACTAGGCCACTGTGGGCGACAACACGGGGCTAGAACGAAGCATCTTTTACCTTCTAAATGGATTGCATTTAGTTGATGGCAAATTCGTGATGTACATCGTTCATTTAACCAGATTAAATCGTTCCATCCCTTTTCTCCAATTCACGATACTTTTTATGTGGACTCTTGCGTAATTCCACACTTTCAGTTTCTGCCCATACAAGATGGATGTTGTTACTCGTTTTTTAATGTATATTTTATAAATTGGTAAATTTATTTACCCTTTTACCGTGCAAAACAATTTACCATTAAGTCAATTACTTGGCAGAAGCTTTAATCCAAAGCAACAGTGAAGTTGAGATACACAAATTGATAAAATAAATTGCACTCAATGTATTACTTTATAAACATCACAAAATTAGCAGTAGAGGTCTCATGTAGAGCAGGCATGGGGAGTGATGATTCTGAGAATGGTTTCGCAAACAAGACTGATTTGTGATGTCATGTTTCTCTTGGCTATCTGACCCGAAATTGCTTCTGTGCTTTGTGTGATTAAAACCCTTATTAAAACATACTTCAGAGTATTGCTATAATAAAACATTGGGTAATCTTTTAACCCTAATAAATATGAACAGAGGAATCTAGCGAATCCATCTGGTTTAGATGATGATCCGTTTCTGTAGAAGTAAAAGTGTCTGTAGTGAACTGAGCATGTACCCCTGGTCCTGACCTCTGTCCCCTCTCTTCTTGCAGAGCTGTTGCGCAGCCATTGGAACCTGTGTGGTGGACATCTAGCCTTCAAGCAAGGAGCTTGCAGCCACAGCGGCACAGCGTTTTTCATGTCAGAGACCGAGCGCGCTTGCAGCCGTTTATGTCATCCCCTCTTTTCCAGACAGAAGATCCCGAAAAATCCCCATTCCAGATCCTCTTATCTTACTGATAGCGCTCAGAGCCAGCCAAGATGTCTGTCAACGTCAACCGCAGTGTGTTGGACCAGTTCTACCGCTACAAGATGCCCCGTCTGATAGCCAAGGTAGGCCCCCCCCCCCCCCCCCCCAGTCTCCATCGGAGCATCTGAACGGGTGTACTGGTCGGTGGGTTCTGACGCGTCTGTGTTTCCCTCCAGGTGGAAGGCAAAGGAAATGGCATCAAGACGGTCGTTGTCAACATGGTGGATGTTGCCAAGGCTCTGAACAGACCCCCAACATGTAAGAACACGCTAGGAATACGCCAATAAGGCACTCAGAATGTTCTCCGCCCATGTGGTCTAGGTCGTTACGAAAAATCAACCTCCAGAACAGAAGGAGCGTTGGATTTAGACACAGGGTTGTAGAGGACGGCTGTAGTCAACCACAGAGAATCGACCTCCATGACCAATCGATTGGTCTATAGAGGGCAATAGAAATACAGAAATATTCACGTTGTCTCTAGATTTACTTTATCGGCCACAGTGCACTCAGCTCTACCGGCTAGACTAAATATAACAAAGTGCTGTTGGAGGAAGTTGGAGGGTTTCAGATCCACAGCTGGTCCGAGTCTCGCTCTGTTACAGCAGAGCTTCAATGTATAGCCGGGCACACCAGACCCGTCACGGAGCGCGACAACACTTCGGCATTCGATTCTAGGTTTTGATCTGTGCTTAAAACCACGGGTTCCAATAACTGCGATGCGGGCCAAGGTGCCATGTCTGATTCTCTTAGCCTATCGGGCGTTAAACACGGAAGTTGACGAGGCATCAAAGCATCGCAAACTACATAAAAATAAAAATGTCTGGCTACTGTTTGAATGCATACAATTCTTTAGTCCTTTTTAACCAAAAGCGTTACTTAATTAATTAATTTACAGTGTAAATAGTTGAAGCAAATATTCTAAAGTTTGGCAAGTATACAGGGAGTTTGTCCTGTCTTATAAGTCTTATATTCTATTAAACTAGGATAATGACAAACTACTGACCAATATAATTTGTATTCAAAAGCAGTTATTCATGACCCAATATATCACTCCAAAATAAAATCCATCCGTCCACATTTCTCCTTCACGCCCTTGAAATAATGGATATAGAAATGTTTTCTTCCTTATGGAAGGAACCCCAGCGACTGTCCGGCCAATGAGAACGATGGAGAACTGTCCGAACCAGAGCGCGTGGACCAACCGATGCAGAAGCTGCCAGCCCTTGCCTTTAGTGTTGAGCTGGAGATGGCGGTGGGCTATTCATTATTCACAGGCTGTCAGGAACCAGAGCCTCTGATGGGGGTTGATCCCGGCCAATGCGGTGCACGTGCAGCTGGGAAGGGATTCGATTACCTTGCTACAGCGATAACGGGCATAAAAATACATCGGCCTTCTGATAATACCGCCGCGTAGGGAAATAAAGCGCCTGCGATTGAATACCGCCGTCACCGCAGAATCTATCGCTGACTCATGTAGAGCAGGTAGAGGACTCGTGTAGCGAAGGCATGGGGAGTGATGATTCTGAGAATGGTTTCGCAAACAAGACTGATTTGTGATGTCATGTTTCTCTTGGCTATCTGACCCGCACCTGCTACTGTGCTCGGTGTGAATAAACACTAATTAAAATATACGTCGGTGTATGACTATAGTGCAACATTAAATAATCTTTTGACTCTGATAAATATGATTAGCCTTCTGCTATTTAGTCAAGTGAAGTCAGAAAAGGTTCAAACTTCCAACAGCAAACTACAGATCCGACAATAGTCCTACTGTAGTGAATGAGTATTTACCAAACTACAGAACCCAGAAGGAGACTCGGATGACCACCAACCCGTTGCTTCTGGTTCTCGGTCCTAAGTTCCACTCTCTGTCCGCAGACCCGACCAAGTTTTTTGGCTGTGAGCTGGGAGCGCAGACCCAGTTCGATGCCAAGAACGACCGCTTCATCGTCAACGGGTCCCACGAGGCCAACAAGCTCCAGGACATGCTGGACGGGTTCATCAGGAAGTTCGTGCTGTGTCCCGAGTGCGACAACCCAGAAACTGACCTGGTAACTGACCCATTGCTGAGGGTTACCCTGGTCCTCACTAGTCAGACCACCCCCCCCAAAACATTTAATGTCAGACCACGCCCCCAAAACATTTAATGTCAGACCACGCCCCCAAAACATTTAATGTCAGACCACGCCCCCAAAACATTTAATGTCAGACCACGGCCCCAAAATATTTAATGTCAAACAAGGAATTAGCGTTCGTATTTAATGATGCGACCGTTGTGGCTACGTGAAGTATTCCGTAGTTCAGTCACCCTGAGTACCTGGTCTAACCCGGACCAAATGTACATCAGTCTGTTTACATAACAGTCTTTGCTCTGGGTACATGTAGATGATTAGCATGAAACGTTGTAGTTTTGACTTGTCAGTTTGCTTTCAAGGGATGTGTATCTTAGGTGGTGGGTGGAGGACTCTGTCCCGTAGAGCGGGTGAAGGCCTCAATGTAGAGCAGGTGGAGGACTCAATGTAGAGCAGGTGGAGGACTCAAATGTAGAGCAGGTGGAGGAATGGGGAGTGATGATTCTGAGAATGGTTTCGCAAAACAAGACTGATTTGTGATGTCATGTTTCTCTTGGCTATCTGACCCACAACTGTGCTCGGTGTGATCACACACCAATTAAAACGTTCTGCAGACTCGGAGCATTGTTTAGGGATCAAGTGTAATTGAGGGTGCTTTGAGGCTTCACTGTCCGCTGACTGTGTGAATAAAGGGACTGTTGGGTGTTTGCGTTCAGGGACTAACCCGGGAACTGTCTCTCCTCTGCCGCAGCATGTAAACCCCAAAAAACAAACTATTGGAAACTCGTGCAAGGCGTGCGGCTACCGCGGCATGCTGGACACCAGACACAAGCTCTGCACCTTCATCCTGAAGAACCCCCCAGGTGAGCCCCCCCCCCCCACCCCGACAAACGCCACGCCCTGCGTTAGCCCCCCCCCTTCCCCCCGAACTCTGGCCCCAGGCATGCCCATATTAGGACTCAACTTTAGTCGCTAGCTAGCTCGGTCTGGGCTGGTTGCCTGGGTTACTAACCGTGCCCTGGCACAATGGCATGGTTCAGGACTGTGTTGTTGGGCCCTTCAGAGGGCTTAGGGGTGGGGAGTGGTGACATGTGACCTGTGGAGCTATAAGAATAGAACTGACCTGACTGGCAGTGGGGAGGATTAATATAGACCTAGTATAGAGTACTGTAGAGGCCTTTATGTTACACTATACACACTGAAGTTAGTATAGAGTACTGTAGAGGCCTTTAAGTTACACTATATACACTGAAGTTAGTGTAGAGGCCTTTATGTTACACTATATACACTGAAGCTAGTATAGAGTACTGTAGAGGCCTTTAAGTTACACTATATACACTGAAGTTAGTGTAGAGGCCTTTATGTTACACTATATACACTGAAGCTAGTATAGAGTACTGTAGAGGCCTTTATGTTACACTATATACACTGAAGTTAGTATAGAGTACTGTAGAGGCCTTTAAGTTACACTATATACACTGAAGTTAGTGTAGAGGCCTTTATGTTACACTATATACACTGAAGCTAGTATAGAGTACTGTAGAGGCCTTTATGTTACACTATACACACTGAAGTTAGTATAGAGTACTGTAGAGGCCTTTATGTTACACTATACACACTGAAGCTAGTATAGAGTACTGTAGAGGCCTTTATGTTACACTATACACACTGAAGCTAGTATAGAGTACTGTAGAGGCCTTTATGTTACACTATACACACTGAAGCTAGTATAGAGTACTGTAGAGGCCTTTATGTTACACTATACACACTGAAGTTAGTATAGAGTACTGTAGAGGCCTTTATGTTACACTATATACACTGAAGTTAGTATAGAGTACTGTAGAGGCCTTTATGTTACACTATACACACTGAAGTTAGTGTAGAGTACTTCATAGGCCTTTATGTTACACTATATACACTGAAGCTAGTATAGAGTACTTCATAGGCCTTTATGTTAAACTATATATACTGAAGCATCTATAGAGTACTTCATAGGCCTTTGTTACACTAGCTAGTACTGTAGAGGCCTTTATGTTACAATATTGGTTAGAATAGAGACCTTTCTGTTACACTATACTGCATGGTAAATAGAATGGGGAGTGATGATTCTGAGAATGGTTTCGCAAACAAGACTGATTTGTGATGTCATGTTTCTCTTGGCTATCTGACCCGCAACTGCCACAAAGGCCATTCTGTCAGACTATAAACCCTCCATCTAGCCTAGAGTACTACTGAGGCCTTTCTGTCACAATATATACACTGTAGCTAGTATAGAGTAGTACAAAGGCCTTTCTATCACACTATATACACAGTATCTAGTATAGAGTAGTACAAAGGCCTTTCTATCACAATATATACACGGTAGCTAGTATAGAGTAGTACAAAGGCCTTTCTATCACAATATATACACTCCATCTAGCCTAGAGTACTACTGAGGCCTTTCTGTCACACTACTGGTTAGTAGTGACTGTGCAGCCTGTGGTAGTGATGCCTGTTAACCAGTGGATAGAGCCTGTGGTAGTGGTGCCTGTTAACCAGTGGATAGAGGCGGTGGTAGTGGTGCCTGTTAACCAGTGGATAGAGGCGGTGGTAGTGGTGCCTGTTAACCAGTGGATAGAGCCGGTGGTAGTGGTGCCTGTTAACCAGTGGATAGAGGCGGTGGTAGTGGTGCCTGTTAACCAGTGGATAGAGGCGGTGGTAGTGGTGCCTGTTAACCAGTGGATAGAGGCGGTGGTAGTGGTGCCTGTTAACCAGTGGATAGAGGCGTAGGTAGTGGTGCCTGTTAACCAGTGGATAGAGCCGGTGGTAGTGGTGCCTGTTAACCAGTGGATAGAGGCGGTGGTAGTGGTGCCTGTTAACCAGTGGATAGAGCCTGAGGTAGTGGTGCCTGTTAACCAGTGGATAGAGGCGTAGGTAGTGGTGCCTGTTAACCAGTGGATAGAGGCGGTGGTAGTGGTGCCTGTTAACCAGTGGATAGAGGCGGTGGTAGTGGTGCCTGTTAACCAGTGGATAGAGCCGGTGGTAGTGGTGCCTGTTAACCAGTGGATAGAGGCGTAGGTAGTGGTGCCTGTTAACCAGTGGATAGAGGCGGTGGTAGTGGTGCCTGTTAACCAGTGGATAGAGCCGGTGGTAGTGGTGCCTGTTAACCAGTGGATCGAGCCTGAGTCCAGCGCTGACCCGGTTCTCCTCGTCCCCAGAGCCCCCTGAGACGGGCTCCGCCACTGTGAAGAAGGACAAGGAGAAGAAGAACCGCAAGAAGGACAAGGAGAACGGAGGTGGAGAGGCCGGGAAGAACAACGACATCGACGCCCCAGAAGCCGTGGTGCGTATCCCAGGCAACCGGCCTGGAACCCCCCCCCCCAATACCCCCATAGGGTTAGATGTGTTATGGTTCTGGTTAGGGATCGACCGATATATCGGTCGGCCGATATTATCGGCCGATATTCGCGGTTTTTACGTGTATCGGTATCTGCCGATACGCGGCTGATTTTCGCCGATTTTTTTTTACTTGTTCTACCTCACCTGTTTTTAATATTTGTTAAATATTGTTCATCTACTTGTTCTTACTTGTTCTACTTCACCTGTTTTTACTATTTGTTAAATATTGTTTTTTATATTGAAGTTCAATAAATGTTCCTTTAAAAAAAAAAAAAAAATCGGCTCAAGAAAATCGGTATCGGCTAAGGCTGAGGAAAAAATATCGGTATCGTATCGGCCCTAAAAAATCGGTATCGGTCGATCCCTAGTTCTGGTGGAGCACTCTGTCCTGTAGAGCGGGTGGAGGTCTACTTTAGAGAGGGTGGAGGAATGGGGAGTGATGATTCTGAGAATGGTTTCGCAAACAAGACTGATTTGTGATGTCATGTTTCTCTTGGCTATCTGACCCGCAACATCGCTCGGTGTGTTTGCACACTGATTTAAAACGTACTTCAGAGCACTATGATCTATTTCTGTGATCTTGACCTTTTTAATGAACGAAGAGGTTTGTGCCGGAGACGTAGAGGGCCCTTTGAGCTCATTAAGAACCAAACCAAAGTTACTTTAGAACGAGAAAATAACAAGAGTTAAAAAAAAAAAGTAATTAAATTGTCCAGGTTCGCCAAATAATAAAGTCTGTCTGGGTTGACCTCCCCACAACGCGAGTTAGTCAAAAGAAAATCGTTGTACTTTCTTTATGGACGAGTAGAGTGAACCGTTGGTAGATATCACGTCTCAAAAATCCCGCAAGTTTCCACATTTCTAAAGCACCACAACATCGGTGGTGCTCAAGAGTCTGCACCAGACCCATGGTCCACCGGTACCCCCCCCCCCCCGTGACCCCGGCCTACACCCAGACTAACCCCCTCCTCCTCCTCCTCCTGCTGCTGCTAGGACGGAGATGACGACGACGAGGACTGGGCCGAGGAGACCACGGAGGAGGCGCAGAGGAGGCGCATGGAGGAGATCAGCGACCACGCCAAGAACCTGACCCTCAGCGAGGACCTGGAGAAGACGCTGGAGGAGAGGGTCAACCTCTTCTACAACTTTGTGAAGGTAGGATGGTGGCGTCTTGCTGTCCCGTAGCGCAGGGGGAGGACTCCGTCCCGTAGCGCAGGGGGAGGACTCCGTCCCGTAGCGCAGGGGGAGGACTCCGTCCCGTAGCGCAGGGGGAGGACTCCGTCCCGTAGCGCAGGGGGAGGACTCCGTCCCGTAGAGCAGGGGGAGGACTCCGTCCCGTAGCGCAGGGGGAGGACTCCGTCCCGTAGCGCAGGGGGAGGACTCCGTCCCGTAGAGCAGGGGGAGGACTCCGTCCCGTAGCGCAGGGGGAGGACTCCGTCCCGTAGAGCAGGGGGAGGACTCCGTCCCGTAGCGCAGGGGGAGGACTCCGTCCCGTAGCGCAGGGGGAGGACTCCGTCCCGTAGCGCAGGGGGAGGACTCCGTCCCGTAGAGCAGGGGGAGGACTCCGTCCCGTAGCGCAGGGGGAGGACTCCGTCCCGTAGCGCAGGGGGAGGACTCCGTCCCGTAGACCAGGGGGAGGACTCCGTCCCGTAGACCAGACCTGGGGAGTGATGATTCTGAGAATGGTTTCGCAAAACACGACTGATGTTTAGTGATGTCATGCTTCTCTTGGCTATCTGACCCACAAGCCGGTGCTTCTGAAACCGCGCAGCCGTCTAGTGCGCACGGGACTACAGCATTAGGCATTTGGACGCTGCTAAGCTCCCCAGACAGACAAACTACTGGCCCAACCGTCATTAGGAAGGGATACTGTGACATATCCCAGGCTGTTCATCAAAGTAACTCCAGTAGAGTCGACCTGAGCCCACCGAGGCCGGGTGTTCGGGTAGAAGCCGTGCATGCCGACCATGTACACGTGGTTCATTTGTGGATCATCCACCCCTGGGAGAGGTGTAGCACTGAGCGGATGTGGGTTGTGTGCATCAGCGGTACTAGCCTAACGAAGGCCGTCCCTCTAACCGGTGTCACCCTGTGTCCTCTTAGCGTCTCGGCGCTGCCTCAGGTGGGTTGGACCGCGCACACGTCTTGTAGAACACATTTGTTTGTAGCCGCTTCCACTTTTCTACGACGCTCCTCTGGTTCCGTCCCGTCCCGGTCTCCGTCCCGCGGCGCTGATGGGTGTTGTGTGGTTGCAGGACCGTAAGGAGGACGGCTCCATGGACATGGCGGACAAGGAGGTGCTGGCGGAGGCGGAGCGCCTGGACGTCACGGCCATGGGCCCGCTCATCCTCACAGAGCTGCTCTTCAACGAGGACATCCGCGACCAGATCAAGAAGTACCATCGCCACTTCCTCCGCGTGAGTCCTGCTCCTCTTCCTCCTGCTCCTCTTCCTCCTCCTCCTCCTGCTCTGTGTCTCGTGACGTCCTGAGGCTATTTGCAGTCGAGTCGGGTGCTGCGCTATAAATACACGCCAGACGACCTGGAGACTCCGGCAGGACACCGGGAACGGTGCTCCAACGGCGCTCTGTCTGGTCTCAATGCTGCTTCGGTTTTAGGGCCGTTTGGGAACGTCGTTATTCCGATTCTTCTGAATCCGTTTTTATTTTTTTTTAATTGGATTAGGATCCCAAACCCCTTGAGGATAGATTATGGTGGCGGGCCTTTATCATGTCGAGCTGGTGGTGGAATGGGGAGTGATGATTCTGAGAATGGTTTCGCAAACATGACTGATGTTTTGTGATGTCATGCTTCTCTTGGCTATCTGACCCACAATTACAGACGTACTTTTTACGCCTTTTTAAATAAAAACGTTATGTGCCGGAGAGATGGAGGCCCATTTGAGCTTATTTAAAACGTACTAAAGTAACTACAGATAGAGACAAGAGTCCAAAAGAGTAAATAGAGTCCCTGATCCCCACATTATGAAGTCCTGTTGGGGCTCACCTCCTCCTCCTCTGTCCCCCACATTATGAAGTCCTGTTGGGGCTGACCTCCTCCTCCTCTGTCCCCCACATTATGAAGTCCTGTCGGGGCTGACCTCCTCTAATGTCCCCCACATTATGAAGTCCTGTTCGGCCGACCACCTCCTCTAAGGTCCTGTGGGCGCTAACCTCCTCCTCTTTCCTCCCCTCAGTTCTGCCACAACAACAAGAAGGCCCAGAAGTACCTTCTGGGGGGCTTCGAGTGCCTGGTGAAGCTGCACCAGACCCAGCTGCTGCCCCGCGTGGCCGTGATCCTCAAGGACCTGTACGACGCTGACCTGCTGGAGGAGGACGTCATCTTCGTCTGGGCCGAGAAGGTACCGCCTCCCCGCACACACACACAGTCTGGGGTCAGACCGTGGGTCACCACAGTTTAGGTGTTGGGTTTCACTTTGTAGGATTAACAATTACTTTCGTTTTTGTACTCGTGTGGTTACTATGTTAAAGTACTACTACTACTAGAGCGGGCTGGAGGACTCCTGTAGAGCGGGAATGGGGAGTGATGATTCTGAGAATGGTTTCGCAAACAAGACTGATTTGTGATGTCATGTTTCTCTTGGCTATCTGACCCACAAGCCGGTGCTTCTGAAACCGTGCAGCCGTCTAGTGCGACGGGACTTGACTACAACATTTGGACATTGCTCAAGTCCCAAGACGGACAAACTACTGGCCCAACCGTCATTAAGAAGGGATATTGTAACATATCACAGCCAGTAACTCAAATTACCTCCAGAGGAGTTGCCAAGAGCCCACTGAGGCTGGGTGTTTAGGTGGAAGGCTGTGCATGATGACAATATAGAAATTGGTTTATTTACGGTTTTCTATCGATTGTTTTTCATGTCTGACTTTCCGTCCAAGTTTGTCTTTATGGTTTATAGCCATGTAGTCTGCTTATTTATTGCACTTGTAGTAACACTTATTTAAAAGGTGCATCTCGATGATTTTCGCCAATTGACCAGAACCAACTTTGCTTGGTTCTATTGTCGTAGACCTAGAACCCACCAAGTTCCCTCAAGTTCCCCCCCCCCCCTGGCCCAAGTTTGGGCAGGTGGAGGAGTTGAACCACGACCTCACCTGTGCCCCATCTCCCCTCCTCAGGTGTCCAAGAAATACGTGTCCAAGGAGCTGGCCAAGGAGATCCACGCTAAGGCCGCGCCCTTCGTCAAGTGGCTGAAGGAGGCAGAGGAGGAGAGCGAGGGCAGCGACGGGGACGAGGAGGAAGAGGACGAGAACGTTGAGGTGAGGCTGTGAACCGGCGGTCTGGTCTCCCCAGCGTCGGAGGAGCTAGAGACAAGACGGTGAACCGTTAAAAAAAGGTCCTCTGTCACAAATCATTCAAAATGATTAACAGTTGCCTATAAAAAAGGGTCAATTAATAAAACAAACTTATTTCTTTATTTATCTCTTATTAAACCTGGTGTTTTTTAGAAAACGTGCCCAACCCCTTACCTAGTCTGGATGCCCTTTTGTTTACTTGCGGTGGTTTTAACAAGGCAGAGTTGGTAATGAAACGCACAGGACAGCTTTAAGCTCAGAACTACTGACGTGAGGGGGAGCCCCTTTGGATGATGTGTTGGTGGGTGGAGGGCTCTGTAGAGCGGGTGGAGGGCTCTGTAGAGCGGGTGGAGGGCTCTGTAGAGCGGGTGGAGGGCTCTGTAGAGCGGGCGGAGGGCTCTGTAGAGCGGGTGGAGGACTCTGTAGAGCGGGCGGAGGACTCGGGAGTGATGATTCTGAGAACGGTTTCGCAAACACGACTGATGTTTAGTGATGTCATGCTTCTCTTGGCTATCTGACCCACAAGCCGGTGCTTCAGAAACGGTACCGCCGCCTAGCGTGTCTAGGACCGCACCTTAAACGCCTGTTCCTCCTGCTGCCCCACAGGTCGTCTACTCCTCCTCCGCCCGCGAGCTGACGGTGGAGACGGTGAAGCCGGCCAAGGCCCAGCGCGAGGAGATCGAGGACATCGACATAGACGCCATCTGAACGGGGGCCGGGGAAGAAAGAGCGCTCAATCAGATTCTTGCTTGTGTGTGTTGTGGCTTCTCACACGGTGGCCTGTACTACCCCTCCCCCCCCCCCCCCTTTCCCCTGGCTGCCCCCTCCACCTGGCTGCCCCCCCTCCCTGCATCAGCTAACCCCTCCTGCCCCCCGCCCCCTCCCTCACATCAACTCTCAGCTCTGTGGCATGATATACAATATTATAGCGCTTTCCTAGCTGCACATTAACTGCTGTGATTTTGAGATGTATTCAGTGGAAATGAAGTTGCTTGTGGGTTCTTGGGGTTATCATTTGACTGCACATTTAATTTGTCTGTATTTTTCCAGTTAATAAAGAATGTTTTGCTATCCACAACACGTGAAACTGTTTTTACTGGGCGACCTTAATATAAGTGCTACAGTGGATTATTGATGGTTGGTTCAGATTATTAATATTTTATTGTTTTAGGTTATTAATGATTTATCACCCTACATATTAAACGTTATATAAACTTTAACCATCATTCTTAAAAGTGGGCCTGCAAATATTTTTTTACAATGACCTATATAGTGTGTTATGTAACGTTAGTCAGCAAACCGCGATAAGGTGAGTAAAATACTATCGATCAGGGGGAGCTGATCAATAGGCTATCTCGGGCTCGAGATGAACGGAAAACTTGATACCAAACTTATCATGACGAAGTTGTGTAACCAGGGCTATTACCGATTATGACAAACCATGGCTTCAGAGTTATGGGTAGAAGACCCGCGCCTGTTATAGACGGGTTATAGATCTAAACCGGATTCATAAAAGCCCCCCAGAATCGGGGTGTGAACCACAGTACTCTGGAAGTGAGGTCTTGTGAGATGACAGCTCTACTTTGTGATCCAATGAGTGCAGAGATCGGAGGGTTTCCTCACTTCCTCTGCCTCGGCGCACATTAATCCCAGACACTCAGTAGCCATTTTGGTCCCACCTAAAGCGGAGCAGGCAGCGGGCCGGAGATGGAGCCGACACGGAGGCGGTCAGCGACCCAAACACTTTGAAATCTCTTTCAAAAGACCCCGAGGGACGACCCTGAGTCACATGGCATGTTAGGAGGACATACTTTTTGAATCCGAGGGTGATTTCCGACGAGCTGCGCTAGCCGTGCCCTAGCCCCCCCGACTACCGAGCCGAGCGGACCGTGATTTGGGTCGCATCCCCGCCGAGCCCAGGCCATGTACGGAGTGTCTGCGCGGTGTGAATGACGGCCGTGGTCGGGGTGTTTGATGCGTTTTATTGACAGGTGTCGGCCGTCATCAGGGTTCACCAGGCCAGGGGGACCACGTCTGCTCGGGACCCGTCACGGATCAATGCTGAGACTGTTTTCCGAAAGGGCTGCACGGTCTGGAGCCGCGAGAAGGCACTAGTTCCCAGGGTTAGACTAGGTGCTGCAGAATCCTATCTGAATATTAATACTCACAGTGAGGCGTCGACCCGTCCAGGACTACCATGTCGTCCAAAACCCCCCTTCCGACCGTCAATGAGAAGCCGACGGAGGGCGTAAGTAGACTGCTGACTTTGTTCACATCCCCTAAGCACACCCATAGGAAGGACTTGTTGTGCTGAAGCAGCACACGACCCCCCCACCGTGGGGGTCCATTATACTGCTTGATAATGGGTTTATAAGGGGCTGAAAGATTGTTTAAACAACTCGTAAACACTCATACCCTTCAGCCCAACACGCCCTGTAATCCTCCCCGCTGTGGCCTCGGAGGTTCACGGGTCTAGTCTCTGTTTTTAGACCGTTTATGGGTTATTGAATTGAACCAAGTTCTGAGGTGGATGTTCGGGGAGTAGCCCATCTTTAGGGCCTAACTACGAACTAAAGTGCAACACTTTGTCGCCTATGTGCCAGAGTACTTGTGTTCGTACTGGTATTCCTACTGGTTTTCCAAAGTGTCACTCGAGGGTTTCAATCGCTGCCCTTCCAAATATGGGCATTCCTGTGTCCCACCCCTGTTGACCAGGAGAAACTCTGTCAGCTCATTGTCTCTGTGGGTATCGGACCGGCGGCCAGGGCTGGGGGGGGGATATGGTGTCTATGAACAAAACCATATAGTAGCTCCACCGTTGATTTAGACCGCGTTAAGGTTAGCAGCAAGACCATGACCGGGTCCCAGTCGACGAGGAAACGCCGCGACTGGGTGAGTACCCGGCGGGGGGGGAATACCCGGCGGGGAGAGAGGGAGAGTCTTCGTTATGGATTTAGTGTTTTTTTTGTGTTTACAGTGAGAGGCGGCACATATGGATGTGCGAATAAGAATTTTTATCCTATTAATGAAAGTCGAGCTCTGTTAGTATTCAGGTTATTTTCCATGGAATGGAACTTCATGCATGAAGTCAAAGTGTTGACCCGTTCCCGCTAGGTGGGAGATCAACAGGGTCACACTCATCGATACCGTCCCAGAGGAGCTGTCTTGTGTTCAGCGTGCCTGGGCGGAGCCAGGGTTTGATTGTTGTTTTTAAATAGCACCCAGGGAATCAATTCCCATCTCCCTTGGCCGTCGAACCCTGGACTCATGCCAAAGTTGGGACTCTCTCCCAACTTCCTGTTCACTTCTCACGACCAGAAATAAGAGACAGGCCCGCTAATCTCGACTAGTAAACAAGTCTTGTTTTGTACACTTCTCACCACTCGTTCAGCGATGCTAGGCTAGTTTAGCGACCACAACGTCCTCTCGTTCGCACACCCGTCAGCCATCCTGAGGTGAGACACAGGACGTGAGACGCACGCAGTCAGGATGTATGCTAAGCCCGCTCTGTAATTAAGAGTCGCACGTCACCCATTAAAGCAAACACAGGCCTCAAGTGTGTTCACACACTCGGGGACCCGGTGGTGTCTGTCGAGGAGAGACGGCAGCACATTGTGGTGCCCTACATGGTACTGGGTTCTGTGAGGGGGGGATGTTGGTGTGTCATTGGGACGTAAGAGTGTGTAGTGTGCTGTAGGGGACGTTCTAGTGTGTTGTTGTGGTTGCATAGGGATATTGTAGTGTGTTGTCGTGGCTCTGTGGGGACATTGTAGACGGTAAGTGGTTAGTGTTTTGTAGTGAGTAGTTGTTGGTTGTTGTGTAAGCATGTTGTGTAGATCTTAAGCCGGGACTTTGGGGGTGTGGTTCGATCTGTAGGTCGCGTGCTGGAGGCTGCTGACGTGACGTGTGTGATGGAGCACTGATGAATCTATCGCCGTGGTTTCAAACTTTGACCGCCTCGCTGGCTACTGTGGAAGATCAGCTGTCATTGTTTTAAAGGGCGGTGTTATTGAGGTTCAGATTTGATTCTGTGGGGGTCTCAGGTGAAGGGGGGGGGGGGGTTTGGGGGGGTGGTAAAGGTCTCCGGAGCCAGGTTAGGATCCTCTGCTCAGTACGTCAATGGAGGCTTCTGTTTGTGCGTCACGTGACCGTGGCGTGCGTCATGTGACCGCCCGGCGTGTCTCCGTGGTTCCGCAGCACACGACCAACGGCCGCCAGGAGGTGACCACCCGCCCGGTGCGGTCGGGGGGCCGGTCCCGCGGCTCGGGCGGCGGGGACGAGCCGCAACAGCCCCACGTGGGGAACTACCGCCTGCTGAAGACCATCGGCAAGGGCAACTTCGCCAAGGTCAAGCTCGCCAGACACATCCTGACGGGCCGAGAGGTGAGCCGGGGTCAGGGGTCAAGGGGTCGCCGACCGACGCCGCGGTGAAGGAGGCCGTGCATTAAAGTGTGCGTTTAACTCGGCTCATATGATGGGGAATTCATACAACACCAGGCCACGATACAGTCTCACGGACTGTACCGGTAAAGGTACCCCCTTTAACCGCCCGGACGTCCCTCCCGCTGGGATTAATAAAGGTTAACAAACATGACACTTTCTCATTGCGTCACCAAGTTAGGGCGAAAGGCAAACTATCTAAACCAGTACATAACAACAAGCGTTGAATCCCGTCCCTGCTCTGCTCTGTTCTGTGGAGGGACTGGATTCGGGCTCTTTAACTCTAGGGTTCATTTTACCATCTGGTGACAGCAGAGGGTAGTGGACCCCCCCCCCCCCCCCCCCTCACACACACACACCCTTAAAGACCTGGCTTACTGCTTATGTGTCTGTTGTCGAGGCAACTAGCATGTGCAGATCTCCGTAAATCCTCCCCTTTTAAAGACGGAGCAGTCCGTGGGCAAGACCAAATTATTTTATTACCAGCCCTAATAAGAGGGTATTAGGGTATTTAGGACTGTTACCCCACCGTAACAGTCTTACTCTAGTGTCGAAACATTATGCTACTATGAGCAGTTCACATGCTTTCATTCTGTAAAGAGAAAGAATTTGAACCATAAAAGAGATTACTTGGATACAAACCAAAGTATTTTATGTAGGATGTACTTCATCAAAACGTTCCACTAGGAAAGACAAACTGTTCTCTTGTTGAAATATATATAAATACAATTTACTATATTTGGGTTGTGTCTGGTAAAGTGCTATAGTAGTAGCATGCAAGTGCTTTAGTAGTAGCATGTTAGTAGCAGGCTAGTAGTATAGTACTAGCATGCTAGTAGTAAAGTACTAGCATTCTAGTACTCTAGTAGTAGCATGATAGTAGTATAGTAGTAGCATGCTAGTATAGTAGTATAGCATGCTAGTTGTATAGGAGAAGCATGCTAGGGCTAAAGTAGCAACTTGCTAGTGCTAAAGCAGTACTAAAGTTCAGAGTGGTGAGTCTAAAGTTCACTGCTTCTTCTGTCCACAGGTGGCCATCAAGATCATAGACAAGACCCAACTCAACCCCAACAGCCTGCAGAAGGTGAGCTACAGTCTGTCTGTCTGTCTGTCTGTCTGTCTGTCTGTCTGTCTGTCTGTCTGTCTGTCTGTCTGTCTGTCTGTCTGTCTGTCTGTCTGTCTGTCTGTCTGTCTGTCTGTCTGTCTGTCTGTCTGTCTGTCTGTCTGTCTGTCTGTCTGTCTGTCTGTCTGTCCTCTGCTGTTGGAGACTCATGGCTTCACCCTGGTATCATACGAGGCTACTGTCGTACGTCCGTCCTTTGAGCGCCTAGCAGACTAGCCCTGGGAGCCGTGCAGGTCTGATGAAAGCACTGCATATGGATTTGACAGGCCCACACACCAAGGTTCCGCTGTCTACCATCTCTGGTCCTACGTGCAAGGCGTCGGCCATCATGGCTCAGTGTTGGGGTTCTGAAATCCGATTAGGGCTGAAAATGCACCCGCTATCCCGTGATGGTCAAGTTATATCTCGACCAGGTATTTTAACTTTACCACGATGCCTTGCAGTGTCCTTGCCTTATGCACATCAGACTCCTCGCACGCTTAGTGAAAGCTTACAAATGCACCAGGGGTGGTTTCAGTCCTGCTGGATTGTGATGTCCGCAGCCTAACCTGTGGGCATCGTAGAGCAAGATGACCCCTAACCCCTACCGGCATGTATTGTATCTGGATTCACGGTTGGTTACTGCGGATAAAATCATCCGCTAAAATTACTCAATAGTACTTTAGCTTGCGAGAATCGCGGCATCTTATCGAGCTTTGTTGTCTAGTGGCGTCTAGACGGCTCTGTGTCTGTGGGAGCCTGGGCCAGGGCTGCTGGGTCCTGGTGAGCGCTCAGGACCAAGATGGCCACGAGGTGCAGAAAGCAGCGTGTTGACGCTGAGAGCAGGCAGGGCTCTCTGATGAAACAGCAGGGACACGCCTGGCCCCGTGCCCGTCTGACGCCCAACACCCCGGGGAGCAGCTGTCACGTAGCAGCGCATTATCTGGTGATGCTAGTCCTTGCCCATGTCAGGCCCATGTCAGGCTGCTCACTGTGTGTGTGTGTGTGTGTGTGTGCACGTGCAGCGCGGCACTCTTGACCAAGGCAAATATCACGGTATCTTTGATCCAATGCTGGAACATGTGACATTTATTTTAGTCTCTCTGTCTCTAGACAAGCATACTCTTGCTGTGTCTGGACCAGGTCTCTCTATCTGTAGATCATATCTCTCTGCCTCTAGACCAGCCTGGTCTCTCTGCCTCTAGACCAGCCTGGTCTCTCTGCCTCTAGACCAGCCTGGTCTCTCTGTCTCTAGACCAGCCTGGTCTCTCTGTCTCTAGACCAGCCTGGTCTCTCTCTGTCTCTAGACCAGCCTGGTCTCTCTGTCGCTAATACAGGTCTCTCTGTCTCTAGACCAGCCTGGTCTCTCTGTCTCTAGACCAGCCTGGTCTCTCTCTGTCTCTAGACCAGCCTGGTCTCTCGGTCTCTAGACCAGCCTGGTCTCTCTGTCTCTAGACCAGCCTGGTCTCTCTGTCGCTAATACAGGTCTCTCTGTCTCTAGACCAGCCTGGTCTCTCTGTCTCTAGACCAGCCTGGTCTCTCTGTCTCTAGACCAGCCTGGTCTCTCTGTCTCTAGACCAGCCTGGTCTCTCTGTCTCTAGACCAGCCTGGTCTCTCTCTGTGGCGCTGGTCCAAGCCCTCTCTCCCTCCGCCGTAGTTTCATCTGTTTTTCCACAGGCTCATTGATTCTTGCCTTTGTAGCGTCGGGGCTGGCTCTGCTGGCCACTAAGCTGGCAGAAAAACAGCGAGCGGCGCTCATGGAGCAACAAAGCAGAAGGCTATTGTCAGCAGGCTCTCTTGTTGTGAGCCTGCCGGTGTGTGTGGAAAGCACAGGGGGGAAAAACACCTTGGTTAGAAAAAGATGTCCGCTCCAGAAACGTCGCTCAGGGTCACTCCTCGCGACGGGAACCAGGAGAAAAACAACGGCGTCAGAGTTGGGTTTTGGTTTTTGTTGGTTTAATTCCCTCGTGGCCGTCGGGAAATTGTATGGCTGGTTCCTGTTTCTTTGTTCCCCTCCTGGGGCGGAGGAGAGCGGGAAGACGGGCCAGATGCGGGTTATCATGTTGAGGGTGAAGCCCTGGGTGTGGTTGGGGGTCCCCACTCTGGTCCTGAAAGGGTCCTTCGGTTTTTATATTTATATTTAGAGAAGGGCGTAGAGATCCATGACCTAGAGAGTGAGACCACTGTAACATGAATTAATTGGGGGCTCGTGTCCATGTCTTTTGACTAGTGTCAATAGATTTGAATTCGGCCCATTGGTTACGTAGAGATCTTTGACCTAGAGAGTGAGACCCATGGTTACGTAGAGATCCATGACCTAGAGAGTGAGACCCATGGTTACGTAGAGATCTATGACCTAGAGAGTGAGACCCATGGTTACGTAGAGATCCATGACCTGGAGAGTGAGACCCATGGTTACGTAGAGATCCATGACCTGGAGAGTGAGACCCATGGTTACGTAGAGATCCATGACCTGGAGAGTGAGACCCATGGTTACGTAGAGATCCATGACCTGGAGAGTGAGACCCATGGTTACGTAGAGATCCATGACCTGGAGAGTGAGACCCATGGTTACGTAGAGATCCATGACCTGGAGAGTGAGACCCATGGTTACGTAGAGATCTATGACCCAGAGGGTAGAGACCTATAGTGGGTGTTTGACGTCTCATTAGCGTCCCTCCAACAAAGCGGCAGAACCGTCACTGGAGGTCCACTCGAGGGAAGCATGCCGTTATCATCACTGCCGGTCAGAGGGTAAAGGTCAGGGGTAGGAGTGGCTCCAGCCTTAATGAACTGTAAACAACAGCGCCTAGCTGCCTGCACGTCTGACAGGAGCCTCCTGTCGTCAGCAAATATTGACTCTGGCGTCGCGGCCGAGCTGGTGTTCAGTGTACTTCTTTAATTCAAATAAGCAGGAAGTTAATCTTTAAATTAATGTGTTGTAGTATAGTAGTGAGGCTGAGCATGTAGAGGTTGTGTTGTAGTATAGTAGTGAGGTTGTGTTGTAGTATAGTAGTGAGGCTGTGTTGTAGTATAGTAGTGAGGCTGTGTTGTAGTATAGTAGTGAGGTTGTAGTGAGGCTGAGCGTGTAGAGGTTGGGTTGTAGTATAGTAGTGAGGCTGTGTTGTAGTATAGTAGTGAGGCTGTGTTGTAGTATAGTAGGGAGGTTGTAGTGAGGCTGAGCGTGTAGAGGTTGTGTTGTAGTATAGTAGTGAGGTTGTGTTGTAGTATAGTAGTGAGGCTGTGTTGTAGTATAGTAGTGAGGCTGTGTTGTAGTATTGTAGTGAGGCTGAGCGTGTAGAGGTTGGGTTGTAGTATAGCAGTGAGGTTGTGTTGTAGTATTGAAGTGAGGCTGAGCATGTAGAGATGTTTTTGTAGTTTAGCAGTGAGGTTGTGTTGTAGTATAGTAGGGAGGTTGTAGTGAGGCTGAGCGTGTAGAGGTTGTGTTGTAGTATAGTAGTGAGGTTGTGTTGTAGTATAGTAGTGAGGCTGAGCATGTAGAGGTTGTGTTGTAGTATAGTAGTGAGGTTGTGTTGTAGTATAGTAGTGAAGCTGAGCATGTAGAGATGTTTTTGTAGTTTAGCAGTGAGGTTGTGTTGTAGTATAGTAGGGAGGTTGTAGTGAGGCTGAGCGTGTAGAGGTTGTGTTGTAGTATAGTAGTGAGGTTGTGTTGTAGTATAGTAGTGAGGCTGAGCATGTAGAGATGTTTTTGTAGTTTAGCAGTGAGGTTGTGTTGTAGTATAGTAGTGAGGTTGTGTTGTAGTAGTGAGGCTGAGCATGTAGAGATGTTTTTGTAGTTTAGCAGTGAGGTTGTGTTGTAGTATAGTAGTGAGGTTGTGTTGTAGTAGTGAGGCTGAGCATGTAGATGTTGTGTTGTAGCGAGGCTGAGAGTAGGTTGAGTAGGTTGTGATGTAGTCTAGTAGTGAGGCTGACCATGTAGAGGTGTTGTTGTAGTGTAGTATAGTACGGAGGTTGTGTTGTAGTATAGTAGTGAGGTTGTGATGTAGTGAGGCTGAGAGACGGTTGTGAAGTTGTGCACAGTAGTCTTGTTTAAAACTGCAAGATGGAGTGAGGTCAGGCCTGGTCTCATTCATATTGTATGAGGAGACTGCAGACTGAGGAGAAACACTTTGCTGCATGTCTCAACCCGAAGGATGGAGGACTGATGCTTCTCCATCGATCCACGCAGGGAAATTATTTTGCCCATGAGACAATTTACAAACGATGAAGTCCCGGTCGTGCATACTTTAAGTGGAAATTAAAAACGTACATATGCATAGTATAGAGAAATAAGCCACATTGCACATGTTGTAGTATATTGAGATCTTCGTGTCCAGCTCTCACTGGACTGACGATCCATGTGGACATCGATTTCAACCAGACCTCGTACATCACTGCGGGGGTTTAGTTAGACCAATAGCACGAGGGAATACTGGGTCTGTGGTCAGGCTGGACCAATAGCAGCTAAGCATCCTGGTACTGATGTCAGGCTGGACCAATAGCAGCTAAGCATCCTGGATCTTGGGTCAGGCTAGACCAATAGCAGCTAAGCATCCTGGATCTTGGGTCAGGCTGGACCAATGGCAGCAAAGCCTCTTGGGTCTGCGATCAGGCTCGACCAATGGAAAGCTGGGGTCCTTGGTATGGATGGACCAATAGCAGCCTAGCATCCTGTATCTGGGGTCGGGCTGGGCCAATAGCATGTTTGGGTCCTGGACCTGTTCTGTGGTGAATCACTCTGGTGTTTTTCCGCTATTCTCTTCCCTTGAAAACAAAGTGTTTGCTCATATGGTGGACGTGTGTTTTTTGTCTCCTCCGGAGCTGGCCGGGCGGGGTTAGTGACGTAGGGTGGGGTTAGTGACTCAGTGGAGAGGCCATAAAGTCAAGGAAATCACAGGAACGCCTCTGAACTCTTGATGTGTTGGGATGGCGTATCCAGAGGACTAACATAACCCAAACGTACGTGTGTGTGTGTGTGTGTGTGTGTGTGTGTGTGTGTGTGTGTGTGTGTGTGTGTGTGTGTGTGTGTGTGTGTGTGTGTGTGTGTGTGTGTGTGTGTGTGTGTGTGTGTGTGTGTGTGTGCGCTCTCTGTCGGCAGACGTAGCGCTCGTGCGCTCGCTCCGTGGCGGGCCCGTAGCGACCGGTGACGCAGGCGGCCTGACGTAGACGGCCGGGGGTGTGACCGCACATGTTGAAACTTTATGTACATCATCGTCTGACGACGACGGCGGCCTCGCTCGCCTCCCAGCGCTGCGTGCACAAGAATCTCCCTGGGGGGTTAGATCCTCCACACCTTGACAGACGCCCCCCCCCCCCCCCCCCCCCACCCCCACCCCCACCCCCACCCCGCCCTTGAGGTGCAGGTAGACATCGTGGCGCCTCTCGCCGTGGTGAGGCAACCGACCAACGGAAGGACGCGCGCACCCTTTCAGTGCCTCAGCGTCCCACGTGACGATCCCCCGTTCTTGGGGTCCCGATCCAAACTGTCCCCTGATTCAAAGCGGATTCTGGATTCAGCACGTCGGGATTCTGATTTCAAGATCGGCGGCGTTCCGCTGTGCGCTAACGACGAGCGTACGAGTTTATGTCGTTTTTATATTTGATAAAAGGATATAATGCAATAATATATACACACAATAAGGTAAACTTAAGACATCAGGAAAAAATGAATAAATAAACCCACCACTCCAATAGGATAAGAATCGTGAATCTTACGTGAATCGATTGAAAATAAAGAATAATAATCAATCGATTTCAACCCTAAGTCAGAACTAGTTTTGAATTTATCAGAGCTAGCATGAACTGGTTGAAACTAGTCGGACCAGGTGGACCTGGCCGTGCTTAGACCGGTTGAACCGGTCGAGCGAGGAGGTGGATGTGCTTCACCCAGGGGGCTAGGCACAGGCCCGCTGTTGTTTCCTGGAAGAGGGGATTCCTCGTATTCTCTCCACCGCCCGAGGTGAGGCAAGCGGCCATGATAGAAAGATCAGTTTCCACGACAACGGTGTGGCAGTTGGCCCAGCCCCCCCCCCCCCTCCCCCCCCTCCCCTTCCACGTCCCGACTCAGGAAACAATGATGTTCCAGAGCCGGGGGTTTGTGTCTGGTTTCACCGCTCACTTACGGGGGCCGGCTCTTATCGGAATGTCTTCAGGAAATCAGGAGGATGTAAAACACCGGAAAGTTTGATTTCCTGTTTCAAAATAAGAGCGGGATTCGTAAAAGTGTGTTTGTGTGTGGTCTGAGCCGGGCAGGCGGACTGCAGTGATTATGAAGCAGTCTTCAAACTGAAGACTTTGGGATGGTATTCCACTGGTACAGGTGTTAACCACTTCATACCACTTTCACAGGGAATATCTGAAGTAGGAATTTGATTAAATATAAGCCGTCTTGGTTGTTATTGTTAATGAACGACACATTTAGTCAGATTTCCCTTAAACCTTATCACAGGACTTAAATCAATCCAAGTCAATTGTGTTTGTATAGCAGTCATCCCAGTTCCAGTCTCAAAGGGCAAAAGGCCATGTGTTTATGACCTCCCCTAACCCTAGCCCCCCCAAAGGGAAAGAAGAAAAAAAAACTTCACAAACAAGGAAGAGATCCTGATCAGCAACCGCGTGGTGACTCCTCCCTCTTGGTTGACAAGGTCGCGTCGGCGCCACCGTTGACTTAAACAACAGTAATACAAGCAAACATTTTCAAACAAATTTTCAGGATGTACTGTCGATGCTGCTGGGCTTGCTGGACAGCGAGCTAAGCTACGCGCTGAGCTCGAGCTAACGTGATGCTGAGCCCTGGTCCGGCTCTCTCTGCAGCCGTCTCCAGGGCGCCCAGCAGCTCCTCCGACATTGATCGCCTGCTTTGATTGTTCTGTGCCTCACTTGTAAGCGGCGTGGATGAAAGCGTCATCTGCTGAATGATTCAATGTGGAGCTCCAGCCTCTGCTCACTCAGTGTGACTGGGGGGGCCCTTGTGGGGTGTGTAAGGGGCCCCTATCTATCACAGTTCTGGCCCGTTGTCTCCACACTGGTCTGGCTCTGTAGTCCTTCTATCCGGGAAAGGGCGGCTGGGAGATGGACTTGATGCTCCGCTGTGGTTGTAGTCTCTTGTGACATGAACTCAGCCTGGCCGACGCAGCCTTTAATAACCTTGTTCGTTTCCTTTCTTCCAGCTCTTCAGAGAAGTTAGAATAATGAAGATCCTGAATCATCCAAATATAGGTAAGAACCGTGTTGACGTATAGTGTATTAACACTCACTTGAGTGATAAAGTCCTGCACACATTATCCCTCACTTTATAGATACAGTCCTACATGTGTTAACAATCGCTATAGAGATACAGTACTGCACACATTAACACCCTCTATAGAGATACAGTACTGCTCACATTAACACCCTCTATAGAGATACAGTACTGCTCACATTAACACCCTCTATAGAGATACAGTACTGCACACATTAACACCCTCTATAGAGATACAGTACTGCTCACATTAACACCCTCTATAGAGATACAGTACTGCACACATTAACACCCTCTATAGAGATACAGTACTGCACACATTAACACCCTCTATAGAGATACAGTACTGCACACATTAACACCCTCTATAGAGATACAGTACTGCTCACATTAACACCCTCTATAGAGATACAGTACTGCTCACATTAACACCCTCTATAGAGATACAGTACTGCTCACATTAACACCCTCTATAGAGATACAGTACTGCACACATTAACACCCTCTATAGAGATACAGTACTGCTCACATTAACACCCTCTATAGAGATACAGTACTGCACACATTAACACCCACTTTATAGCTACAGATTTGTTTAACTCTGTTGTTGAACAGATTTGAGGGACTTCCTTCTAGAAGTCTCTCTGCAGTGCGTCTGGGGTTCCCTGATAGTCTGTCACACACACACACACACACACACACACACACACACACACACACACACACACACACACACACACACACACACACACACACACACACACACACACACACACACACACACACACACACACACACACACACACACACACACACACACACACACACACACACACCTGGAAACACCGTGACTTCCTGTGAACACATGATTGTGCTCCACGGCTCTGAGCCTCATCGTGTGGGAGCCGGCGGTGTCTCTCGTCCTCTACCTTCTCCTGCTGTATATTTAGTTGTGTACCGTTTTCAGTACACTCATCAGCAGACCCTCCTGTGTCCTCGTACACAGGGCTGGGGCTCTAGAGGAGGAGAGGAAGCCTTTTAAAACGCTTGGCTGCATAACCTTTCGTGGCAATTAAACGGTTCATTACGTAACTCTCCCTCTCTCTGTGTCTCTTTCTCTCTGTTTCTGTCTTGTCTGGCTGTCTGTATGTCTGTTTGTCTGTCTGTCTGTCTGTCTGTCTGTCTGTCTGTCTGTCTGTCTGTCTGTCTGTCTGTCTGTCTGTAGTCAAGCTGTTTGAGGTGATCGAGACGGACAGGACCCTCTACCTAATCATGGAGTACGCCAGCGGAGGTGAGGATCCACACACACACACACACACACACACACACACACACACACACACACACACACACACACACACACACACACACACACACACACACACACACACACACACACACACACACACACCATCAAGACCTGTGTTGTTATGGGCCCCTCTAATGAACAGTCAACAGGGTTACTAGCCTGGGTTGGTGGCCGGGGTTAGTAGTAGCCCGGGTTGGTAGCCGACTAGTTCAGCCACAGACTAGTTACTGATTGGCTCTCCAGGTGTTTGGGGGGCAGCATTGGGCAGTCGGTACATTTTGTGTTTTATACGTGCATATCTCTCTTTCTCTCCCAGGTGAGGTGTTCGACTACCTTGTTGCACATGGAAGGATGAAAGAAAAAGAGGCCAGGGCTAAATTTAGACAGGTAACAGCCCCCCCCCCTCCTCCCCTTCCTCCCCCTCTTCCTCACCCTCTTCCTCACCCCCTCTGCAGTTTTCTGGGCTGACCACTCTCCCCTTCCTGGTGTCTCCTTGGTACCTGGATCCATCTCCCCCTCTCTCCCCCTCTCTCCCTGTCCTCCTTCTCCTCCCTCTCTCTCTCTCCCCCCCCCCCCCCCCGACCTCAGGTAGTTGAGCTGTTCTTTCCCACACAGCCTTTTCTACTCTCTGTTCTCCGATCAAACGTCCAATCAGATCCCATTGCAACCGGAGAGCCCTCTTGTGTGTGTTGTCACACGTTAAACTATACTTCACCCTAATGCTTCCTAATCAAACCCTGTGTGTGTGTGTGTGTGTGTGTGTGTGTGTGTGTGTGTGTGTGTGTGTGTGTGTGTGTGTGTGTGTGTGTGTGTGTGTGTGTGTGTGTGTGTGTGTGTGTGTGTGTGTGTGTGTGTTGCAGATAGTTTCAGCCGTGCAGTACTGCCACCAGAAGCACATTGTCCACAGAGACCTCAAGGTGAGTCACTGCTGTGTGTATCGCTGTGTGCGATATGGGTTTCAACGTGCATGTGTTACTGTGTGGTGCTTATATAAGTGTGTCCATCCGGTAGTGTTGTTGTCGAAGGTGTGTGTGTGTGTGTGAGAGACCCCCCCCCCCCCCCCCCCCCTCCCTTCAGGACCACCAATAATTCATGAGCCCATGTCCAGGGAAGCGTGTGTGTGTGTGTGTGTGTGTGTGTGTGTGTGAGAATTGGAACACCCAGTTAAACTTTAACCAGTCCACCAACTCCTGCTTCTGGGTCACCTGTTTCCATAGCGACGCGTCACCTGTTTCCATAGCGATTGTTTTCTGGCGTGCAGAAAATGCAGGTTTTTAATAATGGGCTGGGGAACAGGGTAGGGTGGAGGGTGGTGGTACTGAACTGGTACCTTACTGGTATTGGACTGGTACCTGGCTGGTACTGGACTAGTATTTGACTGGTATGGGACTAGTACAGGACTAGTACCTGGATGGGAATTGACCGGTACCTGGCTGGTACTGGACTGGTACCTGACTGGTATCTGGCTGGTACTGGACTGGTACCTGACTGGTACCTGGCTGGTACTGAGCTGGGACTGGACCGGTACCTGGCTGGTACTGGACTGGTACCTGACTGGTAGCTGACTGGTACTGAGCTGGGACTGGACCGGTACCTGACTGGTACCTGACTGGTACCTGACTGGTACCTGACTGGTACCTGGCTGGTACTGAGCTGGGACTGGACCGGTACCTGACTGGTACTGAGCTGGGACTGGACCGGTACCTGACTGGTACTGGATTGGTACCTGACTGGTACTGAGCTGGGACTGGACCGGTACCTGACTGGTACCTGACTGGTACCTGACTGGTACCTGACTGGTACTGAGCTGGGACTGGACCGGTACCTGACTGGTACCTGACTGGTACCTGACTGGTACTGAGCTGGGACTGGACCGGTACCTGACTGGTACTGGACTGGTACCTGACTGGTACCTGACTGGTACCTGACTGGTACTGAGCTGGGACTGGACCGGTACCTGACTGGTACCTGGCTGGTACCTGGCTGGTACCTGACTGGTACCTGGCTGGTACCTGACTGGTACCTGACTGGTACCTGACTGGTACCTGACTGGTACCTGACCGGTACCTGGCTGGTACCTGACTGGTACCTGACTGGTACCTGACTGGTACCTGGCTGGTACCTGGCTGGTACCTGGCTGGTACCTGACTGGTACCTGACTGGTACCTGGCTGGTACCTGGCTGGTACCTGGCTGGTACCTGGCTGGTACCTGGCTCATGCGAGTGTGAGAGGCTGCGCTGGTGTCGTGGCTCGGACCCCCGACCCCCTCAGTAAGAGCGGTTCCTCTCGGTTCCTCTCGGTTCCTCAGGCGGAGAACCTGCTCCTGGACGCCGACATGAACATCAAGATCGCCGACTTCGGCTTCAGCAACGAGTTCACGACGGGCAACAAGCTGGACACCTTCTGCGGCTCCCCGCCCTACGCCGCGCCCGAGCTCTTCCAGGGGAAGAAGTACGACGGGCCCGAGGTGGACGTCTGGAGCCTGGGGGTCATCCTCTACACGCTGGTCAGCGGGTCGCTGCCCTTCGACGGGCAGAACCTCAAGGTGGGGGGGGGGGAGAGACCTGGTGTGTGTGTGTGTGTGTGTGTGTGTGTGTGTGTGTGTATATGAGAGACCTGGTTTGTGTGTATGTGTGAGACCTGGTGTGTGTGTGACGTGTGTATGTGAGAGACCTGGTGTGTGTGTGTGTGTGTGACGTGTGTATGTGTGAGACCTGGTGTGTGTGTGTGCTGTGTGTATGTGAGAGACCTGGTGTGTGTGTGTGTGTGACGTGTGTATGTGTGAGACCTGGTGTGTGTGTGTGTGTGACGTGTGTATGTGTGAGACCTGGTGTGTGTGTGTGTGTGTGTGTGTGTGTGTGTGTGCGTGTGTGAGACCTGGTGTGTGTGTGCGTGTGTGAGACCTGGTGTGTGTGTGTGTGTGTGTGTCTGTGTGTGTGAGGGACCGTGTGTGTGTGTGTGTGTGTGTGTGAGACCTGGTTTGTGCGTGTGTGTGAGAGCTTGTTTGTGTGTCAACATGTCTCATGTTGTGCGTTGTCACCATGGCTGTCTGAACGACTCGTGACCACGTACTGTAACTATGTTCCTGTGGACTATGTTCAACACATTTCCCTTCCCTCCCATAAAGCGTCAGACTATTCCTCCTTCCCCGAGTTCCCCGCTCATATAACCGCCGTTATTCATTATTCAAGTCAAATAACTTTATTATTCCGTTTGTATGGTCCAAGGTCACGGTTAGCCCAGGAAGTAGAGCGGGTTCACTTGTAACCGGGAGGTCGCTGGTTCGATCCCCGGCTCCTCCTAGCGGAGCGCCGATGCGTCCCTGAGCGAGTTCGCCCTCACCCTGACTGCTCCCGACGAGCCGGCCGTCGCCCTGCGTGGTCGACTCCGCCGTCGCTGTGTCGATACGTGTTTTAAGTCGCTTTTGGATAATAAGTGTCTAAGCTGAATGCCCTAAATGTAAATGTCGCGGTCGCGGTTCATTCAGACATGTGAGGCAGCATAGAGGGCCTCTCACAGCGTCCATGTTAGCGCATCCTTCTAGTAATAGGCAGGAGTCTAGTGCGTTGCCCGGCTGTAAGGCGCTGCCGTCCGTCTGTACGGCCCCCCCCCCCCCACTGCGGGGCCCCTTTAAACGGAGCAGACAGCGGGGGGCCGCGCGCCAGAAGGTCCCGTCCTTGAAACCTGAGAACGGCCCTGATTATGTAACGCCTGGGATAATGCAGTCCTGTGTTCCTGGAGCGCTGGGATTCCCCCCCGGGACACACGGACACACGGCCCCTGGACACGCGGGACAACCGCCACCGTAACCTGGTTACGGGGGTGACCGTGGAAACGCCTTAACCTGGTTACGGGGGTGACCGTGGAAACGCCTTAACCTGGTTACGGGGCTGACCGCTCAAAGGCCTTGGCCCGCTGTCACCTCCCCAGCTTCCTCTCACTCCTCGAGGAGTGAGATACCCTGCGTTAGTGGGATGTTAACTCAGGAATACTCATGTTAACGCAGTTATACGCGTGTTAATGCTTGCGCAAGTGGGTTTGAGATTCAGATTCAACTTTATTGTCATTGTGCAGAGTACAAGTACAGAGACAACGAAATGTGGTCCACCACATTAGTGTTAACGCAGTAATACACATGTTAACGCAGTAATGCGCATGGTAATACTTACTAGGGGTGCGACGGATCACAAAACTCGCGGTTCGGAGCGCGTCGCGGTTTTTGAGTCACGGGTCGGATCATTTTCGGTTCAACAACAACAATAAAGATAACAAGGCAAATGTGAATTTAAATAAAATCTTCAAATGGGTAAAAACAAAATAAATCGAAAAAATTGGCTTCCTTTAAGCATGGTCAATATTTAAAAAAATTGCAATCTGAGGCATTATTCCTTCTTCTGTTTAACATGGATATTAAATAATCCCCAATTCTGGATTTACAATTCAGGATGTCTGCATTGCCTGGGGAGAGTTTAGAGTCTACACTCTCCCAAGGCAATGCAGACATCCTCATCTTCTTGTTTTTTCATTAAGTATGGTAGCGAAATACAGTTTCTGTCGTGTTTTATTTGGCATTTTGTAAATCCATTGATTTCGGTTGGAAGACTCATTGCTCTTTGCAAGGGAGGTTGGTTGTAGTCTTTTCGCTCGGCTCTAGCCCTACTATTGATACGGAAAACCGAGCGAAAAGACTACAACCAAACATAAATATGTCAGGTTCCGGTTACCGTTTCAATGGGATTTACGGAACGCAAAATAAAACACAACAGAAACTTGTATATCGCTACGATACTTGATGATGTTTTTAATACCGGAATTGTCCTTCCGGTTTTTTCTTTTTATCAGCCGATCCGCGGATCACTTGCGTCCCGAACCGTGAGGGTTGATCCGTACGGATCACGGGAAACCCGTGAACCGTTGCACCACTAATACTCCCATTAGTGGGATGTTAACGCAGTCGCTGAACCCGGTTCCTCCGACGCTGTGGTTCTACTCTCGGTTCCTCTTAACGCTGTGCTGTGGGTTCTCCGTCCCCCTTACAGGAGCTGCGGGAGCGGGTTCTGCGGGGGAAGTACCGCATCCCGTTCTACATGTCCACGGACTGCGAGAACCTCCTGAAGCGCTTCCTGGTGCTGAACCCGTCCAAGAGGGGCACGCTGGAGGTGAGGGAGGACGCCGACAATGTAAATATCTCTTTTTTTTTTATTAACCCTCCTCTTCGTCATCGCCATCCTCCTCCTCATCGACCCCCCCCCCCCCACCGGCATGCGGTCCGTCCCGGAGCAGCACCTCCTCCTCCTCCTCCACGACATCACCATGACATCATCACGCGGCGGCTCCGCCCCCTCCCTGGGGGAGACCCTGCCCCCCCCCCCCCCACGGCACTCAGGGTTCCTGACGTAGCGGCCGTGAATAGTGCATGAGGGCGTCGGTTCCTCTGAGCCGCGGCGCTGTCGTCGGCCGGCCGGTCGGGACTCTGCACTTAGGGTCCTGCGTCAGTGATTCTGAGAACCAACGTGTGTGTGTGTGTGTGTGTGTGTGTGTGTGTGTGTGTGTGTGTGTGTGTGTGTGTGTGTGTGTGTGTGTGTGTGTGTGTGTGTGTGTGTGTGTGTGTGTGTGTGTGTGTGTGTGTGTGTGTGTGCGCGTGCGCAACCTCCGCCGTGGGTCTAAAGAACCGGAGAGAAGAGCCGGACGGGCTCTGGATGAAGGAGTAGAACCCAGACGTTGGTGGAGACAAAGGAGGAGGATCCTCCCGAGAGACGCCCCCCACACAGACAGAGCCTCCACCTGGTGGAGGCTCTGTCTGTGTGGGGGGCGTCTCTCGGGAGGATCTGATGGCCCGACGCACGACACGGGGTCCACAGAGTCCGTGGTACTACTTCGGATCGCCTGATGCACCTTACGGTTCTAGCGGGGGTACCCTACCATCCTGAAAGACCTCACGAGTCTGTGGTCTAAGGCGATGGCCCTGGTTAAGAAGTCTGGCACAGGTTAGGCTGGAAGGTTCTACCTTTTTGATCAATGGTATCCACGGTCTACCTGTCGGCCTCTCGCCCGAGACGCCTCCTCTCTCCTACCTGCTCCCCGTCAAGAGTATGAGTCTGTGACGTCTCTGGATCCAGTGAAGGCTTCGGATGGAAGAGTCTACCTCGGGGCTGAACGGTCGGGAGCATACGCTAATCGTGTTCTAGAGGAACAGGATGTTTACTGCTAGGGTCTTCTGAGAAGGGCTCAGAGGATGAGTTCTAAGAAGAGAGGCACAGAATCAGTGTATAATATAATTTGTGTGTGTGTGTTTGTGTCTGTGTGTCTAGGTGCCTGTGTGTGTGTGTGTGTGTGTGTGTCTGTCTGTGTGCCAGAGTTGTGCGTGCGTGTGTGTGAGTTAGTGCAATATATCCCCAGCACTGGACAGAACGCCTCTGATTGTAGCTTGAAGACGACCTGAAGTGACTCGATGCTTGTGAAGTAAATGATGCGTAGTTGCTATGCTACTAGCACAAAGCTATGCTACAAGCTCGGGGAAACTTGCATCGCTCCCATGCTACACGGCTAGCAACAGTTGGCAATGTAACACATTCTGTCTGTTGTGCTTTCATTTGTGTGTACTGGTATATTTATACCAGTACACACAAATGTGTGCACTGGTATATTGTGTGTTTGTGTACTGAATTATAGATGCTTTTCTGTGTGCGTGTGTGAACTATATATGGATGGTCTGATGTTTGTTACGCAATGCGACCGGATGAAACTGGTCTCAAGTGGCAACCAGGAAGTCTGTTCGCTGTCTATCTTACGTGGTTTCCTGGCTGTGTTCCTCGCCACAGGAAGTGGTCTGGGAGCTTTGTGATTGGCTGTTAGTAGGCGTGTAAATCTTCCAGTGTCTCACGATTCAACCCGTGCAGAGGATGAAGTTGTTTTTTAATGATGGGACATCGACTGATTGCAAACGATGTAAACACACAGAGGCCACACAAAACATGAGGACTTTGAGGTCCGCCGCGAAGCGTTTGATTGGCTGTTCGTGTTCTGATGAGGTCATGTGATCTCCGTCCCCTCCAGCAAATCATGAAGGACCGCTGGATCAACGCGGGCTTCGACGAGGACCACCTGAAGCCCTTCCTGGAGCCCGAGATGGATATCACCGACCAGAAGAGGATAGGTGGGTAGACGGCTCACGTGACCACGCCGTCACATGACCTCAGGGTCATCTCCCCTCTCTTTCTCTTACTCTCTCTTTCTCTTTCTCTCTATCTCTTTCTCTCTCTCTTATTCTCTCTCTATCTCGTTCTCTCTATCTCTTTCTCTCTCTGTCTTATTCTCTCTCTTATTCTCTCTCTTTCTCTCTCTCTTATTCTCTTTCTCTCTCTCTTATTCTCTTTCTCTCTTATTCTCTCTCTTTCTCTCTCTATCTCTTTTCTCCTCCTCTTTCTGAACACTTCTTGAATGTTTTCATTTGAATGGATCCACCGTTGATGTTCGTCTTTATGTTTTAGTTTTGATTTGATGACTACAGAATTGATCATAGAAGTGTCTTCGCTAACCTTGAAAAAGCGCTTTATAAATCAAGTGTATTATTGTAAACATCAGCACTCAGGCTTAGTCCGGCCACACGTCACGTGACTTGACAATGTAAGGAAGTTAAATTACCCTAACACAACACCGTCACGTGACCATACAGCAGGACCTTAAACCACCCCAATATAAAGTCACGAAGTCGAACCAGCCACCATAGATATAGTCACATGATCACATTGTTATGAACCTTAATAAACCCTCAAACAAAGTCACATGACCGTGCCCACTCAGTACATTTCAAAACAAAGTCCCATGACCCCACAATGAGTACATTTGATCCCTCACGATAAGGTTACAATAATTAACATCTTCGTTAATGCAGTAATGAGAATGAACTGGCAGTTAATCAACCGTTAACTGATGCTGTGGTAATGGTCTACTAAAGGTGTCCGTGTTCATGTTAGCTGAGGTGTTAATTGATACATTATATAATAAGTGATGGCTCTGCCCAACCCTATTAAATAAAGTATAAATGAATACCTTTTAAGTTAACATGGACCCATTAGTAAATGCCAACTAGAATACTAATTAACCGGCACTAACTCTTAGTTTGTCGCTAGTGACGGACTTATTACTGCGTTCACGGATGTCTATGAATGGTTAACTAGTGTAACAAGGACGTTTTTGAAACCCGTTCCGGGACCCTCCTGGATTTGGGGTTCCAGGTCGTCGCCCGGAGGGGAGAGGGGGTCCACAGGTCCCGGGACCCCCGTGGTCTGGGGGGGTCTGGGGGTCCACAGAGCGGCATAACTAGGAGGTCTGCAGCGGGCTGGTTCAGCCTCAGAACCTAGTGATGAGGAGGAGGGAGAGGGAGAGGGCTGAGGGGGGAGGGGGGGAGACAGAGGGGGCGGGATGGAGGAGGAGAGGAAGGGGAGGAGGAGGGAGAGGAGGAGAGGAGAGGAGGCGAGGAGAGGAGGAGAGAGGAGAGGAGGAGAGGGGAGGAGGAGGGAGAGGGCTGAGGGGGGAGGGGGGGAGACAGAGGAGGAGAGGAGAGGAGGAGGAGAGGAGGAGGAGGAGGATGGGAGGAGGAGAGGAGAGGAGAGGAGGAGGAGGGGAGGGGAGGAGGAGAGGAGAGAGGAGAGGAGGAGGGAGGAGAGGAGAGAGGAGAGGAGGAGGGAGGAGAGGAAGAGGGGATGGAGAGGAGGGGAGGAGGAGGGAGAGGAGGGGAGAGGAGGAGGAGGAGGGGAGGAGAGGAGGAGGGGAAGAGAGGAGAGGAGAGAGGAGAGGAGGAGGGGAAGAGAAGAGGAGGAGGAGGAGAAGAGGGGAGGAGGAGGAGAGGAGGAGGAGGAGAGAAGAGGGGAGGAGGAGGAGGAGAGGAGCAGAGCGGTAGAGTGGGGGGCTAGGTGCTGTGTTATTTACTGTCCTCAGGGGGAGTGGATTACATAACAGCAGCTGGTTGGCTGGGGCCCTGTTGGAGCCCCCCAGCCCCCCCCCACCCACAGAGAGGGGGGGGATAATTGGAAACCCAGAGCACGTACCGTACAAGGGATCTCTTGCTTCCCCCCCTCTCTCTGTCCCTCTGCCTCTCTCCCTTCCTCTCTCTCTCTCTCTCTCTCCCTGCCTCTCTCTCGCTCTGTGTCTCTGTCTCTGTCCTCTCTTTCTTTGTCTCTTGTCTCTCTCTCTGTTGGTCTTTCTCCCCCGTCCTCTGCCTCTCTCCCTGTATCTGCTCTCTCTCTGCTCTCTCCCTTTCTCTCTATAATCCCCCCTTTCTCCTCTCTCTGGTTGTCTCTGTTTCTATGTACTCTCTTCCTCTTTTACTCCCTCTCTCTCCCCCTCTCTCTACTTCCCCCGTCTCTACTTTCTCTCTCTCTCTCTACTTTTCCTTTCTCTCTCTCTACTTTCCCTCTTTCTCTACTTTCCCACTCTCTCTCTACTTTCTCTCCCTCTCTCTACTTTCCCTCTTTCTCTACTTTCCCACTCTCTCTCTACTTTCTCTCTCTCTACTTTCTCTCTCTCTCTCTCTCTACTTTCCCACTCTCTCTCTACTTTCTCTCTCCACCTCATTGCTTATTGCTTCCCTCCATCTCTCGGCCTCATTTCTCTGCGTCATCTGTTTTTACGTCTGTCTGTCTCTCTCTCTGCCTCCCTCCTGTTGGGTGGTGTACATCAGGACTAACAGTCCATGTTGTCCCGGGTGGTGTAGCCCAGGTGTAGCAGTACATATTGGGTGCTGATCACCAGGTGTCGCGGTACATGTTGTGAAGCGTGGTGTGTGTATATGTTGAGATGGAGCATGTGCAGCCGGAGCAGTGAGGTTCTGCTTTCTGAGTCATCCTTAAAAGAGCTGTTCTCTACAGACTCCATCACCAGACAACCCCCTGACACCATTCCCTCACTCCTCTACTCTTTCCGTCGGCTTGTTGTCCTCTCCTCCTCCTCCTCCTCCTCCTCTTCCTCTATTCTCCTCCTTCTTCTTGTGTTCTCCTCTTCCTCTTCCCCTCTGCTCTTCCTCTATGTAGGAGGCTTCCTCTAAATAACTCTGCCGTTGTTACATCACACTGTGTTCACAACATTGCTTCACTGCGAGAGACGAGTCTGTGTCTCTCTCTCCCTTTCTCCCACTTTCTCTATTTCTCTGTCTCTCCCACTGTCTCTCTCTCTCCCACTGTCTCTCTCTCTCTCCCACTCTCTCTCGCTGTCTATCTCTCACTGTCTCTGTTTCTTTCTCTGTGTGTGTGTGTGTGTGTGTGTGTGTGTGTGTGTGTGTGTGTGTGTGTGTGTGTGTGTGTGTGTGTGTGTGTGTGTGTGTGTGTGTGTGTGTGTGTGTGTGTGTGTGTGTGTGTGTGTGTGTGTGCGCGCGCGCGCTCTTCATGACTAATACGCGGGACCCCTTAGCATCGGTCCACTCTGTAGACCGGTTCAGTCTGGCCTCAGATCAGAGAACGGTACAACCAGTACCCCCTCCAGTAGCACCAGTACCCCCTCCAGTACCGGGGTCACTACTGTTGGTCTGTTATTCTCTCTCCACCCGCAGCGAGGCGGTCGAGCCTGCGACCAAATTCAAATCAAACCGTTCTTTATTGATCGGGGTCGTTTGGGTAACAGCGCCCCCTGAGGACGTCCAGGGAGCAGAAATACACATTGTTATTATAATACTACTGCGAGGGGCCATGGTACGAAGGTACCAGGGAGAGAGGGAGAGAGAGAGAGAGGGAGAGAGGGAGAGAGAGAGAGGGAGAGAGGGAGGGAGAGGGAGGGAGAGAGAGAGAGAGAGAGAGAGAGGGAGGGAGAGAGAGAGAGAGAGAGGGAGAGAGAGAGAGAGAGAGGGAGGGAGGGAGGGAGGGATCGATCATACTGTTCAGAGTGTGGTGGCAGAAGGTATGCTGGACACCCTGTTCCCGTGAACAGGGTGTCCAGCCGGGCAGACCCAGTTAGCCCCCTGCGGTGAGAGTCCTCCTGCGTCTGCTACGAGCAGATGTGGAGCACAGAGATTAATGTTTGATCATTATGGGATGGAGCTGCACGCTGCTCTCAACGTGAGGGAGGCTGGGGGGGGGGGGGGGGGGGGTACTCTACGTGAGGGGAGGGCTCTAAGCTCGAGGGGGAGGGGTCAGTGGGCTTGGAGAGGGGTTAAAAGGTGTGTGTGTGTGTGTGTGTGTTGCAGTGTAGTCTGTAGTCGTGTGTTGGGGGCAGAATAAGTGTGTGTGTGTGAACCACACTGGGACTTATAGTGCTAGAGAGTGTGTGTGTGCGTAGGGTGGTGTGAGATACTGTGGTTATTTTTAGTCTCTTGATAAAAGTGGCTACTTAACTGATATGTTATTGTGTGCGTGGTTTCGGTCTACCGTGATGTATTGTATAGACGAGCACAGTTACAGTCCACTGGAATGTATCGTATGGACACACACAGTTGTGTGGGTGTTTGTTTGTCATAACGGGACTGCTAATGTGAATTGTTGGTTGACTCAAGTACTGTTCAGTCAGAAAATGAATAATACAATAAGGTCAGTTCGCTGGCAACCTACCAAGTCATTTAGCCGGCAAGCTACTCAGTCAGTTAGCTGGTGGGCTACCAAGACAGTTACCGGTAGTCATTTAGCTGCCCTGTCTGTTAGCTAGTTAGCTACCTTGTCTGTTAGCTAGTTAGCTACCTTGTCTGTTAGCTAGTTAGCTACCTTGGCGTCCGTGTGCTGGTTAGCTCCATGTTGGCTCAAGTAAATGAAAAGAAGTCCTGGCAGAAAGGCTCTGAGATTATCTTTTGAGATTTGATTTGAGTATAGTGGACACCAGAGCACGACACAGGCCTGTTGGGGTTTGTAGGGTGTCTGTCTGTCTCTCTGTCCGTCTGTCTGTCCCTCACTGACTCTGTGTCCGTCTCTGTCCTTCTGGCTCTCTGTATCTGTGTGCGTCTTTTCTGGAGCTCAAGAGTGAAATGTATCCTTGCTCCTGTCGTCTCCTGCAACACTTGTATTTTTAGATGCGTGGAAATGTATCATTTCAAAGTCTCCTTCATCTCCTGTCGTGATTCCTGAGCTTAATCTATTAAAATAAACCACTGTCTCCGAATCAAAGACTTTCCAGGGAAACTGTGATTAAATATAGACCAGTCGGCATCTTAAATCCATTTTTGTTTCTCTTGAAGTGTGCTTCAGTCTCTCTCTTCCTCCTAATCTCCCTCTGCACTAAGTCCATCTTATATGTCTTCCACGCAGGATTTATCAGATTGAATATAATTATATTTATGATGCCCAAGTATGACTTCATGTAGGTCCTGTGACCAGGATTTCTTCATTAGTTCAGGTGTTCGTCATTAGTTCAGGTGTTCTTCATTTGTTCAGGTGTTCTTCATGGAGTCCTGTTGTATCTTCATTAGTTCAGGTGTATCTTCATTAGTTCAGGTGTATCTTCATTAGTTCAGGTGTATCTTCATTAGTTCAGGTGTTCTTCATTAGTTCAGGTGTTCTTCATTAGTTCAGGTGTATCTTCATGGAGTCCTGGTGTATCTTCATTAGTTCAGGTGTATCTTCATGTATTGGAGTTGTGTCTTCATTAGTTCAGGTGTTCTTTATGGAGTCCTGGTGTATCTTCATTAGTTCTCATTAGTTCAGGTGTTCCTCATGTAGTTCCGCTGTATCTTCATGTATCTTCACGTACGTCCTGGTTCTCGTTTCAGACGTGATGGTGGGGATGGGCTTCAACCTGGAGGAGATCCAGGAGTCGTTGGCCAAGATGAAATACGACGAGATTACTGCCACCTACCTTCTGCTGTCTAGGAAGAGCTCAGAGGTCAACACACAACCTCTCCCCACCCTCCTACCTTGACCTAGCCTTAACCTCTTCTTAACCTTCATTTGACCTCCACCTACTGCAGTCTAGGACGAGCTCAGACATGGACGAACTGGTAACCTAACCACCTGACCTCCTGTCAAACTGGAGCTTATTTATTATTAAGCTCTGCCTAACCTGACCTCTACTTAACACCCAGCCTCTACTCTCCTCGACCTCTATTCTAACACTACCGTGAGGGCCTCCTCCTCTTCATTGTGTTCCAACGTTGTGTTTCACATCCCCTCCGTCCCTTTAGCAACAGATAACGCGAGAAGAGCCTCAGCTGTTCAGCCACTTGAGAGCTGTAGCCTATATCTAATGTGTGTGTGTGTGTTTCTGTGTTTCTGTGTTTCTGTGTGTGTGTATAGATGGAACCCAGTGGCTCCAACAGTAACCTGGCTAAGCCCCGCCCAGCCAGCGAGCTGAATGGTCAGTCCCCCGCCCACCTCAAGGTCCAGCGCAGCGCGTCCAATCAGAAGCAGAGGCGGTACAGTGAACAAGGTAACGCACACGCACACAGAATAACAACATCACTATGGGCCCCATAGGTGTACAATTACACTTGCAGATGCTTTTTAAGACGCTCTTTTATTCAAAGCGACTTGCATCGGTTAGTTGACCCACCGACGGCAGAGTCAACCATGCAGGGCGACAGCCAGCTCGTCAGGAGCAGTCAGTGTCTCGCTCAGGGACACGTCGACAGCTAAAGAACACCTGAACTAATGAAGATACAACTCCACTACATGAAGATACACCTGAACTAATGAAGATACACCAGGACTCCATGAAGATACACCAGGACTCCATGAAGAACACCTGAACTAATGAAGATACACCTGAACTAATGAAGAACACCTGAACTAATGAAGATACACCTGAACTAATGAAGATACACCTGAACTAATGAAGATACACCTGAACTAATGAAGATACACCAGGACTCCATGAAGAACACCTGAACAAATGAAGAACACCTGAACTAATGACGAACACCTGAACTAATGAAGAAATCCTGGTCACAGGACCTACATGAAGTCATACTTGGGCATCATAAATATAATTATATTCAATCTGATAAATCCTGCGTGGAAGACATATAAAATGGACTTAGTGCAGAGGGAGATTAGGAGGAAGAGAGAGACTGAAGCACACTTCAAGAGAAACAAGCTAGGAGCTGTCCATCGACAGCTCCTAGCTGTCGATGGACAGCTCCTAGCTGTCGACGTGTCCCTGAGCGAGACACTCAGCGAGACACTCAGCGAGACACTGTCGATGTGTCCCTGAGGGGGAGCTCAGGGGGTCCCTGAGGAGGAGCCGGGGATCGAACTAGCAGCCTTTCGGTTACAAGACAACTGCTGTACCTCCTGAGCTAAGCCGACCCTGGTGTAGATGGGATGTGATGCTAGTGGTCGTCGTGGTGACGACCAGGGTGACCGTGCGGACCTGGTGGGAGAGGAGGCTGGTTCTGATGGAGCTGTTAATGCGTCACGTCGCATTGATCTGTTGTCCGGAACTGGTTCACGGCTGAGATAGGGGAGCGCATGGAACCTAATTAGTGCTCACTGACGCCACACTACGCATTAACACGGACCTGTGTCCGACTGGTATTGATCCTTTATTATAGTTAGAGAATACCGAACTACGCATTATCTCTGCCCTGTCTCTGCGACTGGTATTAATGTGTGTTGATGTATTTCTATGTTAGTGTATCTCTATATTAACGTGTGTGTGTGTGTGTGTTGTATTTCTATGTTGTTGTATCTCTATATTAATGTGTGTGTGTTGTATTTCTATGTTGCTGTATCTCTATATTAATGTGTGTGTGTGTGTGTTGCTGTATCTCTATATTAATGTGTGTGTGTGTTGGTGTATTTCTATGCTGTTGTACCTCTATATAATGTGTGTGTGTGTGTGTGTGTGTGTGTGTGTGTGTGTGTATTTCTATGTTGCTGTATCTCTATATTAACCTGTGTGTGTTGGTGTATTTCTATGCTGCTGTATCTCTATTAACGTGTGTTTGTGTGTGTGTGTTTGCTTTGTTGCTGTATCTATATTAACGTGTGTGTGTGTATTTCTATGTTGCTGTATCTCTATGTTAAGTGTGTGTGTGTTGGTGTATTTCTATGCTGTTGTATCTCTATACAACGTGTGTGTGTGTTTCTATGCTGCTGTATCTCTATATAACGTGTGTGTGTGTGTTTGTGTATCTATATAACGTGTGTGTGTTTGTGTGTCTCTATATAACGTGTGTGTGTGTGTGTGTGTGTGTGTGTGTCTATATAACGTGTGTGTGTGTTTGTGTATCTCTAACGTGTGTGTGTGTTTGTGTATCTCTAACGTGTGTGTGTGTTTGTGTATCTCTAACGTGTGTGCGTCCCTCAGCGGGCCAGAACGCGGCCCCGGGCTCCCACCCCAAGCGGAGTCAGACCACGGTGGGGGAGGGGCAGGAGGAGGGGGGCGTGGCCCTGAGGAAGCCCTCCTCCGCCTCCTCCACCTCCTCCACCTCCGCCCGCACCGGGCTGTCCTCCAGCCGCAGCGCCCCGCCCGCCAGCCCGTTGCTCGGCAACGCCAACAACCCCAACAAGGCCGACATCCCCGACCGCAAGAAGGGGGCGACCACCGGCCCCGCGGTGAGACACACACGCTAACACGCAAGCGCACACACGTGGACACGCACACGCAAGCGCACACACGTGGACACGCACACGCAAGCGCACACACGTGGACACGCACACGCTTAGACAGACAGACGGACACACAGGAAGAGGCGGGAGGGACAGACAGGAAGAGGCGGGAGGGACAGTCAGACAGACGGGGACAGACAGACAGACAGACAGGAAGAGGAGGGAGGGACAGACAGACAGACAGTAGGAAGAGGAGGGACAGACAGACAGACAGACAGACAGACAGACAGACAGACAGACAGACAGACAGACAGACAGACAGACAGACAGACAGACAGACAGACAGACAGACAGGAGGAGGGACAGACAGACAGACAGATAGGAAGAGGGAGGGACAGACAGACAGACAGATAGGAAGAGGAGGGAGGGACAGACAGACAGACAGACAGATAGGAAGAGGAGGGAGGGACAGACAGACAGACAGACAGATAGGAAGAGGAGGGAGGGACAGACAGACAGACAGATAGGAGGAGGGACAGACAGACAGACAGATAGGAGGAGGGACAGACAGACAGACAGACAGACAGATAGGAAGAGGAGGGAGGGACAGACAGACAGACGCATAACGATTAGGTCAGTTGTGTTTTCATGGTTCGGAATAGTTGTTTTTGTTTGCAGTTGCTTGTGATTTGGTTGTTGTTATTGGCATTATGTTATTGTTCATGTTGATGATGTTGTTGTTGTTGTTGTCTCAGAGCACGGCGGCGTCTGCGGGGATGACACGGAGGAATACGTACGTCTGCAGCGACCGCAACAACACAGACCGCCTGGCCGTCATCCCCAACGGCAAGGAGAACAGGTGAGACCACTTCCTGTAGGCTAATCCACTTCCTGTTGGCCAACCCCCTTCCTGTAGACCACCACACTTCCTGTAGGCCAACCAACTTCCTGTAGGCCACCGCACTTCCTGTAGACCACCGCACTTCCTGTAGGCCACTGCACTTCCTGTAGGCCAAGCCACTTCCTGTCCCCCTTCCGTCCAGCTTGAGACCTGGGGGCGGTCCCAACAGAGGGTATTTTGTCTTGGACCCAGACTTGCTTGCTGCCCATTTAAGGACTTCCTGTGTACCGCATGTCAAGAAGAGTGTTTCTGAATACGGAGCGTTCACCTGCTGTCACCTGCTGCTCACTCTTCCTCTAACTCTCACCCTCTCTCTTTGTCCCCTTCTCTCACTCTTCCTCTAACTCTCTCACTCTCTCTGGCCCCGTGTCTCACTCCTCTCTCACTTTCTATCTGCCCCCCCTGTCTCACTCTCACTGTCTCTGGCCCCGGTCTCACTCTCCCTCTTCCTCTCTCACTCTCTATCTGGCCCCATATCGCACTCTTCTTCTCACTATCAACCTCCCCCTGTCTCACTCTTCCCCTCTTTCTGGTCACATGTCTCACTCGTCATCTCACTCTCGCACTGTCTATCTGCCCCCTGTCTCACTCTTTATGCCCCCCCTGTCTCCTTCTACATCCATATATGGCTCTGTGTCTCACTCTTCATCTCACTCTCTCTCTGGCCCCTGTCTCACTCTTCCTCTCTATCTGGCCCCTGTCTCACTCTTCCTCTCTCTCTGGCCCCTGTCTCACTCTCTCACTCTCTCTCTGGCCCCTGTCTCACTCTTCCTCTCACTCTCTCTCTGGCCCCTGTCTCACTCTTCCTCTCTCTCTGGCCCCTGTCTCACTCTCTCTCTCTCTGGCCCCTGTCTCACTCTCTCTCTGGCCCCTGTCTCACTCTCTCTCTGGCCCCTGTCTCTCTTCCTCTCACCCTCTCACTCTCCCCCCTCACGCTGTGTGGTTCTGTTGCCTCCTCACCCTCCTCTTCCTCGGCCAGTCCGGGCGAGGGGGTGTACGGCCCCTCCCCCTGCGGGTCGGGGGGTCTGGGGGTGTACGGCCCCTCCCCCTGCGGGTCGGGGGGTCTGGGGGTGTACAGCCCCTCCCCCTGCGGGTCGGGGGTCCTTGGGGCCTACGGCCCCTCCCCCTGCGGGTCGGGGGTCCTTGGGGCCTACGGCCCCTCCCCCTGCGGTTCAGGGGCCCTTGGGGCGGCGTGCTCGGGCTCCCCGGGGGGCTTCAGGTACCCGGCCCACAGCCCCCCCTACGCGGGGCAGGCGGGCTGGAGCCCCCTGCCCCAGAGCCACTCCCACCTGGACTACGACACGCCCACGTAAGACCGGACCGCCTGTCTGTCACCCGGCTCCGCCTCCTGCTCCTCCTGTCTGCTCCTCCTCTGGCCCGGGTTAACCTAATCCTGGTTAACCTAACCCTGGTTCACCTTACCCGGGTTAGCTGCCCCCTGGTTAACCTAATCCTGGTTAACCTCCCCTCGTTAACTTCCCCCGGGTTAACTCACCCTGGTTAACCCTCAGCCCTGGTTAACCCACCCTCGTTAACCCACCCTCGTTTACCCTACCCTGGTTAACTCACCCCTGGTTAACTCACCCCTGGTTAACTCACCCCTGGTTAACCCTCACCCCTGGTTAACCCTCAGCCCTGGTTAACCCTCAGCCCTGGTTAACCCTCAGCCCTGGTTAACCCTCAGCCCTGGTTAACCCTCAGCCCTGGTTAACCCTCAGCCCTGGTTAACCCTCAGCCCTGGTTAACCCTCAGCCCTGGTTAACCCTCTGCCCTGGTTAACCCTCTGCCCTGGTTAACCCTCTGCCCTGGTTAACCCTCTGCCCTGGTTAACCCTCTGCCCTGGTTAACCCTCTGCCCTGGTTAACCCTCTGCCCTGGTTAACCCTCTGCCCTGGTTAACCCTCTGCCCTGGTTAACCCTCAGCCCTGGTTAACCCTCTGCCCTAGTTAACCCACCCTGGTTAACACGGGCCAGGCCGTCTGCAGCTCAGGTAGACACAGGTGACCTCTGTGACTCCAGGACCGGTTCAGGGCCTCTAAAGGAGGGGGCGGGGTTCACTAGAGCCCCGCCCATTGTTCACTGTAGCTCCTCCCACTCCAGGGAGTTCTGTCTGTCACTGCAGCAGAACAGACATGTCTGTTCTTTGCAGTACCTCTTCTGTTCTGATTCTTGTACTGTCTCAGCTTCAGACCAGGCCCTGGATACAGGAACCTTTACTATCTCCGGTTCAGACCAGCCCTTGTTACAGGAGCCTCTAATATCTCCGGTTCAGACCAGGCCCTGGATACAGGGCCTCCACTATCTCAGCAGGGGGTGCAGGAGGAGTGAGTGGTCATGTGACCGGCTGGAGCGGCGGCCAGAGTTGGTGTGTCGGGACAGGATGCAGTCGACTGTCTTGCTTGTTTTTAAGGCTGGATTCTGAAAGGCCAGAATAAATGCAGTGATCATGAAATGGATGTGCTGCATACTTACCCCCGTGAACGGTGCTCTTAACGAGGCTGGAAGGTCACCGGTGGGACGGCCCGGCCCGTCGGCCCGTCTGCTGGCGTCTTGTGACCTCCTGGGAGTCACAAGACGCCAGCAGACACAAGGTAGCTCTTTATAAGCGGGACTAGCCGGCTTCGAGCCCACACGCCCAATGGGTTGGCTAAACACGCCAGCTCCTCCAACCACAGAAGGTTGTGGATGAGGCTAAGCCGTATGTCTTCTGGGCCGTCCTGTGGTTCAAAGGTCAACGCTGTGTGAATGTTTTACATTGGTATTCATCATGGTCATTTGATTTCAGTGGTTCCAAGAGGTGCTTGTTTCGACGTACAGGTGTGATGTCATGAAGATGTGGTTCTACCTTTCTCTGCGATTATAGGGAGCAGGTTATGAAGCCATACTGGTGCATTCTCATGTGGACCGAGTCCTGATTTGTTTCAAAACCGAACTCAAACTACTGTCAGATGGCTCTAGTTCTTAGGACCTGGTTGACTTTATAACCAGTAGTGGCAGGTTAGTCTGGTGGGCAGGGACCCCGACCCAGAGCTGATGGTTCGGGGTTTGATCCCCAGGGTCCCGAGGTCTTACCGAGCGGTGGGTGAACTGGTTCTGTAGCACAGCCTCATTCAGCCCAGAGGGAATCCCCAGTAGAGGGGTGGGCAACCTTTCTGGTCACCTCCCACCAATTTTTGTTATTCATAACAAAATAAACCAAAGCTCCAGGGAGCCACGGCAGAAGGCTGGAACAGCCTCATTCAGCTCCAGAGCCGCGGTTTGATGAGCCCTGCCCCAGCAGGTCGTCATGGTCGTGATGGTAACGCTGTCTCTTTCCCCCCCCCCCCCCCCCCTACCAGTAGCATGGCAGTCTCCCCGGGCAGCCAGCGGACCCCCGTGGCGTCCACGCACAGCGTGGCCAACGCCACCACGCCCGACCGCCTGCGCTTCCCGCGCGGCACGGCCGGCCGCAGCACCTTCCACGGGGGCCAGCTGCGGGACCGCCGCACGGCCACCTACAACGGGCCCCCCGCCTCGCCCACGCTGTCCCACGACGCCGCCCCCCTCTCCCAGACGCGCAGCCGTGGCACCAGCAACCTCTTCTCCAAGCTCACCTCCAAGCTCACGCGCAGGTACGAGCCCCCCCCGACCTCCGACCTCCAGACGGGAACGTTCTAGATGGTTCCGTGTGTGTTAGCCCCTAGTAGAACCTCACTTGGGGGGTTCCCACCCTGGTGGGGTCAGTGGCCCCCGGGCTGGGTCCGAACATTCTGGGGACACCTTCCTGCAACTGCTGCCACACACATTGCTTCAAGCTCATCCACACCACACTAACCAGTCGTCACGCTAACTACTACTGGTTAGCAGTAGTCACACTAGGTACTACTGGTTAGCAGTAGTTACACTTACTACTACTGATTAGTAATAGTTACACTAACTCCTACTGATTAGTAGTAGTCACACTAGGTACTACTGGTTAGTAATAGTTACACTAACTCCTACTGGTTAGTAGCAGTCACACTAGGTATTACTGGTTAGTAGTAGTTACACAAATTACCTTGTTGGGACACAACAATATTCTCTATCTATGGAGATGCTTCCAGCCCTAGCTTATCAGTCAGCTATCATCCGGGACCCGATAGGGAACCTCGGGAGCCAAAAATGGCTCCCGAGCCACAGATTGGGCAACCCCTACCAATCCTTACCAGACATCTACAGTAGCGTGCTGCTCCACATGGCCTTTCACCAGGGTATACTGAGTCCCTGTCTGGCTGCTAAGCTGACAGCGGGTGCTAAGCTTGCTAGCTTGTGGGCTAGCGACCTTTAGGCTAGCTACAGCTCTGGTCTGGAACGAGGCTGAGAAATTGATTTTCTATTATTCCATCTATTTTAATCAAACGCCTCCTGATGTGAATCTCCCTTTCACATCTGCCGATTCCTATCACCTGCCATGTGTCTCCACTCATGCAAACCATCCATCCATCACACACACTTACACACTTACACACTTACCCACTTACACACTTACACACACACACACACACACACACACACACACACAAAAACACTTACACCCAAACGCACACACACACACACACACACACTTACACACACACACATGGTGTGGTGGTGGTGTGGTTCTCATGGTGTGTGTCTGGTTCTGTTGTAGAAACATGTCGTTCAGGTTTGCCAAAAGGTAGGACCACCGGGGTTGCCTTCGCTCGGTGTGAACCATAACTCCGCCCCCCCGGGGTCGCCTCAGACTGCTGCTTCACTAACCCCCCGCCACACACACACACAACCACACACACACACACACGCGCGCTCAGACCCCCGTCCTGATGCACACAGCCCTCTCACCACTAGGGGGGGGGGTTTACAATGGGGTAGTCGTACACACAACCTTTTAGACTCCTGCTGGGAGCGTGTTGTGGTAGTGCTGGTCGACTCCCAGCAGGGGGCGGTCTGTCTGGGTCAGTCTGCCACAGACTGCGGGGGTCAATCCCCTCCCTGGGCTGTGTGTGTTGAGATGGACCAGTGTGTCTCCCACTGGGGGGGGGGGGGGGGGCGGTGGGGCCTGCTAGACCCTCAGCCGACCAATCACACGTCACCGCCTGGCCTCGGCCAATCACCACGCTGCGTGTATGTGTAGTGCAGTGTTCTGCCTGTCATTCAAATCTCATCGCATGCAACCGCACCCCCCCCCCCCCCCCCCCCCCCCTGCTGAGGCTGTCCACACACACACACTCTTACTTCATGTCCCCAGGACCCGTCTGAGAGCCGACCTCTCTGAGTGTGAGGGGTTCAGCAGCAGCAGGTTGTGTCTAGGTCCTGTTGTAGCTCCGGTATGTCTACCCTGGCGGATCGTCTTGGAAGGGACCGACCCGTGCAGTTAGTTGAGGGCCCGATGATAAAGGTCTTGTTGTTGGCCCTCCCTCTCTGAGCAGCTCTCAGTTCTGGCTCCAGTAACGAGTCTGTCTAGGGACGACGGTGTTGGTTATAAACGTTTGGTGTTGAGGTAGTGTTGAACCTTACCGGCAGGGTGTTACAGATTCATTGGTACCAAAAGTGTAGCCAAGCTGACGTGTTTGGCGTGCGTTAGCATGTTGAGGAGAGCCAGCGTGTTTGATGTAAGCTAGCATGCTAACCTGTAGCATTCAAGGGGGGGAAGGGTTGATTCGCCTGCTCGACAGACCTTCTAGAGATGCAGGTGTGTTCACGTCAGCCAATCAGAAGGTAGCTGCGCGTAGCTATCAGCCAGCTAGCTCTGGCTTTCTGGTTCCCGGTTCTTCACGGCGGCCATGTTGGGAGAGGCCAGGAGCAGAGTGCAGTCCTCGCCGAGCCCTGAAGCGTCCTGGCGCCCTCTAGTGGTGATGTCCTCCACTGTCACCTCGACACAAGAGCTGAGACTCTTCAGTCTGAGGGAACTGTTGGTGGGTTTGCTCAACGCTAACCTCATCGTCATCATCGTCTTCATCTTCCTCATCCCACGGTCGCCCGCCCATCCTGTGTCAGCTCTTTGGTTTCACGCTTCAACCATAACATGCTGGAATCTTATTGGTGCAGAGGGAGCGTCGATGTCCCGCCTCCTTCCTCAACACAGGAAGTTAGGTTCCCCCCCCCCCCCCCCCCACCTCCTCTTGATTTGACCTTCTCTCTCTCTCTCTGTGTGTAAATGTTTCTTCCCCACCCTTCTCTGCCCTGTGACCTTTGACCTCTCTGAGCAGGGTCAGTATTGACCCGGCCAAGTCAGGGGCTACCGGGCCCCCCCCCCAGGGAGCACACGGTCTTAGTAAGTCTTCTGCACCGCTCTCCTCCCTCCTGCTCCTCCTCTTGTGTTCCTCCTCTTCTTCTTCTCCTCCTCCTCCTCCTCCCTGCTCCATCTCTTCTTCTCTGCTCCTCCACTCTGCGCTCAACTTCCTCCCTGCGCCTCCTCATCCTCCCTGCTCCTCCTCTTTCTGCTCCTCCTCTTCCTCCCTGCTCCTCCTCTTCCTCCCCTCTGCCCTACCTCCTCCCTGCTCCTCCTCTTCCTCCTCTCTGCTCCTCTCTGCCCTACTTTCTCTTCCTCCCTGCTCCTCCTCTCCGCTCTTCCTCCTCCTCTCCGCTCTTCCTCCTCCTCTCTGCCCTACTTTCTCTTCCTCCCTGCTCCTCCCCTTCTTCCCCCCTCCTCCTCTCCGCTCTTCCTCCTCCTCTCTGCTCCTCCTCCTCCTCTCTGCTCTTCCTCCTCCTCTCTGCTCCTCCTCCTCCTCTCTGCTCTTCCTCCTCCTCTCTGCTCCTCCTCCCCATTCTCTACATCCACCTCATCCTCTCCTCATCGGTGTGTTTTCCCGGGGAGCTCGTCTCATTGGCTGCCGTGTGTCATGGGACCACCAGGGGGGTGGAGCCTGGGTTGTTCTCCCTCCAGACCGTCGCGTGTCGGAGGCCGAGGCCCTCGTCAGAGGAGGAGGTCCGTACGCCGTCTGGGGGCGGTTCAGCCCTCTGCTGTTCCCCCCCCACCCCGACGTGACGCTCAAACGTCGGGCTCCTTCACACCACGTCAGGCGTGCGTTCGGGCCCAACGTCGCGCTGCGGCGGACGATCGCGACAGGAGACGGGAGACGGGAGACGGGAGACGGAGACGCCCACGGGAAGATGAACCTTGTTCACCGCGTAGCGTTAGCATCGTAGCGTTAGCATCGTAGCATTCTGCGGTCGGCAGAGCAGCGGCGGAGAGGGGAGACGGGGAGATGGGAGATGGGAGAGGGGAGAGGGGAGATGGGAGAGGGGAAGCCGTGCGACCCATGCGCCAGGAAGGAGAGGCCACAGTTCACAACACGACGTCACACACCAACGGGGGCCGTGTAGTGACACGTTTGGTCTGAATTAGCCCCGTATTGCTGCACTGCATGCTGGGAGTGCAAGGGACCCTGACAACCCAGTTCTGTCAACGAGGGGACTACAAGCCGCAGTGAGCCGCAGCAGCATTGAGCTGTAGCTGAAGTTTTATTGTAGTTAATAAATATGTACAAAGTGTTAAACAATCAATAGCATCCTGCGTCCAAAACTATCAGCACATACCATTTCTAAGGAGCCATGCTAGGAGCCGTGCTAGGAGCCGTGCTATGAGTCCGTGCTGGGAGCCATGCTAGGAGCCATGCTAGGAGCTAGTGTCTGCCAGCATAGGATCCATCCCGGGTGCATGTCGCTGCAGCCTCTCCATCTGCTGTGTGTGTGCATGGCTTTGACCCCCCCCCCCCCAACCAGACAGGGCCCTGGGGCTGCACAGCGAACCCCCCCCCCCCCCCCCCAGGCCCGACCAGCTCCATGTCCCTCCAGGCAGGGGGACTGGATCACCAAGACCAGCTCCTGGGGGAGTTGACTGTCGTGTCCGGAGCGGGTGGAGGTGGGAGGAGCTGTGAGGGCCCTTGTTGGGTTCTGGGGCTCCGGGGGCCCGACCGTGGTACCACCGGGCCCGTCTGGTGGGACCAGTCCCCCGTCTGGCTGCTGTCGTGTTGTGTGTGTGTGCTGGGGGGCTGTGTCATCAGAGCCTGGTCCTGCTTGGGGGACCCGGTCGGAGAGTGGAGTTCAACCCTGTTGTTTAACCGTCGTTTCATTTTGACGTATATTTTGAGTTTCTCCTCGTGGTTCCGTTTGTCTCGTGGTTACATAGTATTGACCCCCCCCCCCCTTCCCCTGTGACGCGGCGCTTGAGGTGGTGATGATGATGATGGTGGTGGTGAGGGTGATGAAGGTGGTATTCATGTTCTTCTCTCCCTGCTGCCTCCAGAGTCTCCACAGAGTTTGAGAGAAACGGGAGACCTGAGGGCTCAAGGTGAGACGTCTGTTTGTCTGTCCTCCTGATCCGTCTGTCTGTCCTCCTGATCTGTGTCTGTCCTCCTGATCCGTCTGTCTGTCCTCCTGATCTGTGTCTGTCCTCCTGATCCGTCTGTCTGTCCTCCTGATCTGTGTCTGTCCTCCTGAACCGTCTGTCTGTCCTCCTGATCCGTCCCGCCTCCTGCTCTCTTGTCTGTCTCTGTCCTCTTCCTCTGTCTGTCCTCCTGCTCTCTGTCCGTCTGTCCTCCTGCTCTCTGTCTGTCCTCCTGTTGTCTGCCTGCTGACCCGTGCCACTACTCGTCCAGATGTTGTATGCATCTCCTGTCCTGATAGTGTGTGTGTGTGTGACCCTGCATTACTAAAACCAGCTCTGTACGGCCCCACCGTCCTCCAAAGTGTGTGTGTGTGTGTGTGTGTGTGTGTGTGTGTGTGTGTGTGTGTGTGTGTGTGTGTGTGTGTGTGTGTGTGTGTGTGTGTGTGTGTGTGTGTGTGTGTGTGTGTGTGTGTGTGTGTGTGTGTGTGTGTGGTCGGTCTGGCCTCCATCCCATCCACTCTAACCCATCTCTCTCCCCCCCCCCCCCCTCCAGTCGCCATGTTCCTGGGGATCCGAAGGGGGAAGCCGCCAAAGACGGCAAGCCCCGCTCCCTGCGCTTCACATGGAGTATGAGGACCACCAGCGCCATGGAGCCCGGCGACATCATGAGGGAGATCCGCAAGGTGCTGGACGCCAACAACTGTGACTACGAGCAGCCCGAGAGCTTCCTGCTGGTGTGTGTCCACGGGGAGGGCCGCGACGAGGACCTGGTGCAGTGGGAGATGGAGGTGTGCAAGCTGCCGCGCCTCTCGCTGAACGGGGTGCGCTTCAAGCGGATATCGGGGTCCTCCATCGCCTTCAAGAACATCGCTTCCAAAGTTGCCAACGAGTTAAAGCTATGAACAAAAAGGGTCAAGACCAGATGAATATATATAAATATCTAGAAGTATTTAAGCTGTACAATCATTCAAGTAGCAGTTTCCAAAATGTCTTTTTTTCTAAACAATATTACAGATAATGTAATGACTATTCTAATGTATAGAGTTTGGCTTTTGGCAATAATCAGTTATCTACTAATGTCTGTTTTCTGCCCTCTAACAGGATGCTTTTTGTCATGCTGTGAATGTGGACAAAAAGCATTTCTAGTCTTATTTATTTCACAGGTTTTTTTTCCTCTCTCCTGGAAAAACAGATTTAACGTAGCGTTTGTTTTCAGTGTAAATAATGTATCTTACTTTCAAGATGGCTTCCCTGCAGTACTCCATTGGTTTGTTTTTTTTGTATTTTGTTAGAAGATGGAAGTTGATGTAAATGCCAGGGGAGGGGTCACTACGTCTGATTAAAGTGTAAACTTGATGAACGTGTTGTCACTTTGTGAGTCAGATCCGGTGTTGCTGGTCATTTTAGGCCAAGATAATCGTCATGAATATATAATTAGCTATGTCAGACCTCAAATTTAACCAGGCTCCTCAGATATGGACTTTCTTTAAATGGTTGGTGGTAAGTTCAATTTGGCGCCTCTATTCTATTATTTACGGTAGCCATTTACCTGTTACCTGTGTGCCGAGTTTCTCACCGTTGTGGCGATGCTGTAATGTTTTGCTGTGGAGAGCTATAAATAAATGGACTAAACAAGTTGTATAAGAACAATTATTGGAGGTTAACATGGTAGAGGATGGCTACTAATAAGAACTCCACATTGCCTTGTTTCGACGAATGTCCTACGAGAATTGTAGAAATGAAGTTGAAATCTGGAAACGCGGTTTTAGGTCAGGCCTACGGCATGGCAGCTCAGGCCGAACGGAGAAAGAAAGAGGCGGTAGGGGGCGACAAACTTCAGGCTATGACTTGTTTGAAAAGGATTATGGACTAAATTTGTACAATCCCTGTGTAGCTACGGGATTCCCCGGTAACCAGGCGCTGAACACCAGAAGCTCGCCTCCCCGCCTCAACAGGTAAGCGAAAAAACAACGAGGCAGTAGTGTATTTCACCGGCAACCGCAGGTTAGGCCTGCACGTACTAGAAATCAAGATTAATTTACGAAGTATCACAGCATGATTGTCACTTTATATTGTTATGACAATTTGCATATAACAAAAACTAAACAAATGAACAGGTCAGCACCTTGGAGAGCGCCGCAGCACCTCAGGCACACACCTGTCTGTCCCTCAGTCAGTCCACTTATCTTTTCTCCCTCTCTCTTTAGTTCCCTTGGATATATATGCTTTAAAATAAAATATAAAAAAATCATTGATACCGGAAATCCATCCCGCAAATTTATATATACAAACTGTTCTGAACAACCAAATACATCGTTTCTAATCAATTTAGTACCGTTCCTTAAAGGCTTAAAAAACAACACAGGCCTACAGTGAAACTAGCCTTGTGAAGAGTCATTATGTACATCAGGCTCGTTAAACCTCCACACATTTAATTAAGACACGGTTTGGTTCAGAACAACTTTATTTCATGTTCAGCGCCAGCTTCAACAAAACATTGAAGTTTTTAAATAGGGGGAACATTCCAGAACAGGGGTGTCGATACGTCAGGCCAGGGGGGCAGGAACCAGCAGGAGGAGGTTACTTCTGGGCGGGGATCATGGCGTCGATGGGCTGGCCCTTCTCCAGCTTCTTCTCCATCTCCACCAGCAGCTTGACTCCGTCCACCACCATCTGCACCAGCTCCACCTCGGAGAAGCCCAGGCGGTCCGCGTTGGAGATGTCAAAGGTCCCGCCCACGGCCGCCGTGTCCACGCCCCCTGAGAGACGAGAGACACCGGTCACACGGCCATCCGACACCGCAAGGCCTTGTGGGAAGGCTAAGGCTGGATCCCCCTACACCCCTTGGCCCAAACCCTTGGCCCTACCCCTCGTGCACGCGCAAAAACTAGGGGTAGGGCCAAGGGTTTGGGCCAAGGGGTGTAGGGGGATTGGACCAAAGACCTCACACTAGGCCCATCCTACAGAGCCCGGACGGGGTTAGGGTTAGGGGGGTACCTGTTCCACGCTTCTGGAGCCGCAGCTTCTTGAGGACCTCCTCAAACTTGGCGTTCTTGCTGAGGTTGGGCAGCTTGACGTGGACTCCTGCGCGCAGCCCGGTGCCCAGGTTGGAGGGGCAGGTGAGCACGTAGCCCAGGTGCTCGTTCCACATGAACTCGTGTTTCCTCTCCTTGAACAGTTTCTCGATCTGCGGGGACAAACAGCGGTGAGTCTGGGCTCAAGTGATCTGGTGCTCTAGGCGGTCTCCACGGTGATCTACTACATCAGGTGGTCTCCACGGTGATCGACTGCTCTAGGGGGTCTCCACGGTGATCGACTACATCAGGTGGTCTCCACGGTGATCGACGACATCAGGTGGTCTCCACGGTGATCGACTGCTCTAGGGGGTCTCCACGGTGATCTAGGAGGACTCACCTTGGTGAGGCCGGTGCAGAAGCGGTTGAACACCTCCTTCATGTTGCCTCCCTGCTGCATGGAGATGACCCGGAGGTGGTCCTCCTCGTTGACCCACACCAGGAACGTCTTGTTCACGTTGTGCCTGCGACACACAGAGCCCCGTTAGCACGGCCGGGGGGGAACCCAGGACCGGCCCCGGGCCCCCGCAGAACCTCTACTCACCAGATGCCGCGGCCGTCGGGCCAGTCGCGGGCCATACCGGACGCCAGCAGCAGGGGGGAGACGGGCTTGTCAAACAGGAAGTGGTCGTCGATGAGCTGCTGCTGCTCTGCGTCGGACATGTTCTTCAGGGCGTAGTACGTCCCCTTCAGGTCCCCAGACAGAGTGTCCAGAGCTGGGGAACACAGGAGAACACGTGACCTACCACCGTCTGGGACCAGAGGTGAAGAGAACACGACCTACCACCGTCTGGGACCAGAGGTGAAGAGAACACGTGACCTACCACCGTCTGGGACCAGAGGTGAAGAGAACACGCGACCTACCACCGTCTGGGACCAGAGGTGAAGAGAACACGACCTACCACCGTCTGGGACCAGAGGTGAAGAGAACACGTGACCTACCACCGTCTGGGACCAGAGGTGAAGAGAACACGTGACCTACCACCGTCTGGGACCAGAGGTGAAGAGAACACGACCTACCACCGTCTGGGACCAGAGGTGAAGGGAACACGACCTACCACCGTCTGGGACCAGAGGTGAAGGGAACACGACCTACCACCGTCTGGGACCAGAGGTGAAGGGAACACGTGACCTACCACCGTCTGGGACCAGAGGTGAAGAGAACACGACCTACCACCGTCTGGGACCAAAGGTGAAGAGAACACGTGACCTACCACCGTCTGGGACCAAAGGTGAAGAGAACCTTCTGAAGGACAGCTATGGAGGGAACTGGTCCACGTCTCCAGGGGAGGACAGAAATGTGGAGCAGGTGTTCTGCCGGCTGCCGCCTCTAGAGGGGGCTCTCTGCCCAGTATTTCTACGAGCGTCCGCTGCAGGCGGGCCCTACCTTCTATGGAGAGGGTCTCCACGGCGCGGCGCTCCCCGCGGCTGCAGTGGGGCGGCAGGCAGAAGCCGCGGACGCTCCTCCCGGTGCGCACCCTGGAGCTCAGGACGTAGTCGGGGTCCAGGTCGTCGCCCCCCTGGGGAGAGGGGACAGCGTCAGGTACGGCTCATGGCAGCCAAGACCGTCCGTGATTTTCTTTTACATCCCAAACAGACTTAAGTCCCGTCTGAAGAGGCCCAAAAATATCCACTCTACATCGACTGCAAGCACACGGCTACGCTCCAAACAAAGCACTAGCGGTGGTGGGCGTGGCGAGGGGGCGGAGCTACCTTGAGGTGGGCGGGGTCCAGGTCGGTCTTGTGCTTGTCCGTGGGCTTGTATCCGCCGTGGCGGTCCTGGATCACGGGGTCCAGCAGCTCTTTGAACACCTCGTAGGTCTCCTCGTCTCCGGCCACGCAGCCCACCGTCATGATGAAGGGGTGGCCTGGACGCCCCCGGTAAACACACACACACACGTTAAAAACACATGGCGTCCACACACACAGCCCTGGCCTCCCTAGTTCTGGTCCCTGGTTAAGGTCTTGTTGTCTAGGTTACAGTACCGGGATTGTCCACCCCTGTCTGAATGACATCATCTATGGTGAAGCCGTTGGGTGTGGCCCTCTGCCTCAGCTGCTTGTAGATGTCAAGGGTCATGGCCGACGCCATGTGGTGGTTGTGGCCGGTCAGGTCAGGGTACTCGTCCTCCGCTGACAGCCGCCTGACGTTTATCTGGGCCATGGCCTTAGAGCTAGACACACATCAGGCTCACTACACGCTCCCTCAATACAGGCACGTTTACTACAGCACCCTCACTACGGGCTTACTACAGGCACACTTACTACAGGCACCGTCTCAGCTGCACCTGCCTCGGCAGCATCATGATTCATGGCGGCGCTACATTTGAATATAGACCACTACCGGTCACCACATCATGACGTCAAAGCCAAGTAGGCAATTCAGTCTTCATTCATCCATCTTTTTGTTTAATGTTTACACACGGGCAAGGTCGCGTTGCAAATGGCGGCTCCATCCCGCTGAGAAGCCCCCCGGTAATACCCCCTCCGCTAGTCTAGATCCTGGTCTAGCGAGGACACCGAACGACGCGCAGCAGGCGGCGGCTCGGCGCAAACGCGGCTTGAGGTTTCTTTATTTTCTTTTACCTGGGTTATCAATCCCGGTCTGGATGACGTCATCCAGGGTAAATCCACTGGGGGTCTGCCTCTTCCTCAGCAGTTCGTAGATGGCCGGGGTGAGGATCTTGGCCATGTGGTTGTTGTGTTTGGAGAGGTCGGGGTACTCCTTGGCGGAGGCGTATTTCAGCTTCATCTCGTTGTGAGTGTTTCCGAAAGGCATGGCTGATCCCTGCACGCGCGGCGCGGGGGAGAAACCACACGAGTGAGCGAGACGTGAGAGGGCGCGGAGACTCCATGCACCGGCCCCGCGGACCGGTGCACAGGTTACGCATTACACGTCTACGTCGTTAAATTGATTAATACTTTAATAATCCCAGGGGGAAATTATTTTTGTCACGAAAATCATCACGAAATCATCATAGAACTATATATCAACGTATTATTAAGACAATGCATATACTATTAGTCCACATCTGTCCGCCTAAGATGAGGCGGTACATGTGATAATAATGAACAGAATGAGTTGAATCAAAGACGCGTTGGAGGGAACAGAGAGAGCGGTCCTACCTGTGTACTACTACTACTGGGGGAAGAAACGAAGATCCCTATTGTTCCGGCCGAGACGCAAACCTTTTCCAATAGACAGACTGAGCGTTCTTCGCGGGGACGACCAAGCCCGGGCCGTCTTATAGCGGAGCTGCTGGCTCCTCATTGGTCAGCGCTCAGGCTCCACTTTCTCTATTGGACGCTATCCGATTTCTTCCTTTCAGTTCATCTGGACTGAGGCGCATAACTCAAACCCTCTGGATGTTAAATGGGATTGTCCATAAACTGTAAATGCCGAGTGTGCTTCTTATGGCAATGCGAATATTTTTTATAGAAGTGTGCATTTCAGTAGCTATGCGTCCTTCTCATTTAGTAAAGTACACCCAACCGAGCGAGGAGTAGTGTAGATATCAGGGAATATACTTCATAATCCAACGAGTCTCATGGCGTGGCGGCATGGCGTCATGGAAACACACTTTGCAAGAAGACTGATAGATGATTATTACTATGAATTTCCGACATATATCATCGCTGTGCACTGCGATCAGAGAAGGGCTATCAGGTTGACATTCATAGTAATAATCATCTATCATGCATTCAGCATTCAGTAGGGCAATATGTAAAGCGTCTCAGAGTACCATATTAGGCGCTATATAAATTTAATTTATTATTATTATTATTCAACTAATTACATATTAGTAGTTAGCACTGCAACCAATGAAAACCCGTTGAAATATGTAACAGCGCATAATCTAATTGGAAGACCAATCCCGAAGAAGTGATAGTTGCTCATAGAGGAAACGAGAATCTGCCTAAAAAACTAAGAAGCATCATGACAGCTAGAGAGATCATTCCCACATGCCATTTCTCCCAAACCACTACTTTATCGAGCACCCATCTACGTCATCGTAACGCGACAGACCTCGCCGAGGATCACCGCAGATCTACAAACCATGCGCTCAGCGACACGCACGTAGGCGGAGCGGCGGCGGGAGGCGGAGATCTGCGAATCCGCGCCGCCGCTTCCTCCTCCTCCTCCTCCTCCTCGGCTGCTCTGAAAACAAACCCACGTGTGGACCCGGAGAACCGGCGGCTCTCAACCAAAACACCCCGACACCTTCGTTTAACAACACCTCTCCTTTGTTGGCCAGGTGAACCGCACCCCCAGGAGGTAGGCGACATCCTGACCCTTCACCCCTGTCGGTCTCTCTGTCTTTCGGTCTGCTGGGGTTATACTAGCGGTGGACCAACGGCTAGGCTAGCGGAGGTACCGGCGAAACCAACGTCTTTCCGGTCGCGGTTTTGGCTTTTATTTAACGTTTATAACGACTCATGTGAACCTAGCCCCGTAGAGCCTTTGCAACCCGACCTTGCCTCATGTTCTCTGGTTAAAACGACTCGTAGTCCCCGGGGTTCAGACCTGGGGGACAGTGGCATCGTTAGCATGATGCTAACAACGGCTTCTCTGACGTTAGCCGGCACCCACTAAAGTTCACTGGCGGATAACTGACACGACGTTTAACATTTAAAAATCTCTAAAGCTTAACTTATTAACTTAACTTGCATAAACTTACAGTTGGTCCATGTCTTCTGCCATATGAAAGACGGTGGGTTTGGTTTGGTAGGAGTCGACTGACAAACAGTTTACTGCTCCTCTGGTGGGAATACTTCAACTGAGCTACCAGTTTAAACATCAACTGAACTAGTTGCAACTACCAGTTTAAAAATCAACTGAACAACCAGTTTAAACACCAACTGAACGACCAGTTTGAACACAAACTGAACGACCAGTTTGAACACAAACTGAACGACCAGTTTTAACACCAACTGAACGACCAGTTTAAACACAACTGAACGACCAGTTTGAAAATCAACAGAAGTAACGGCTGTCCTCGTTTCACGCGATGTTGGGGTAACAGTCTCCAAAGCGCGCGGGGAGGATCTCGTCCATTGGTTGCCAGGGGCAACCAGATGCGTCCGTTTCTTTCTTTCTTTCTTGACTGTGCTGCTGTAACACCTGCATTCCCCTCACACGATAAATTAAAGTGTGGTTTAATATGTTATCGTTCAGCAGATGCCCTAACCTGAACGACCCATCAGTGTAGACAAGTCGTTTAGGAGCAGGCAGGGGTTAGACAGTGAATACAGATACAGGTCATTAAGCAGCAGGTAGGGGTTGGACAGTGAATACAGAGTCCGGTCATTAAGGTCCAAGTAGGGGTTAGACAGTGAATATGGCGACAGGTAATTTAGGTGCAGGTAGGGGTTAGACGGTACAGAGACAGCTCATTATGGAGCAGGTAGTGGTAAGGGCATCTTTCTAAAGGATGCCTACTGGTAGAATGACCAAGTACCTTTGGGCTGATGCTGGTCTAACACCATCGCTGATACTAGATGACCCTGCCCTGTTGGACATACATGTCAAACAGGATAATTCTCATGGAGGGGGTACGGCATGTGAAGTGTGTCTGAACAATTTGGAGAAATAATCGAATTGCGATTATTTCAACCAATATTGCGATTTAGTATATGGTTTTTCGTTTCAACAATCCTTTTGTTTTGTATTATTCACTAAACAAGCAATAACTCATTCTATAGTATGACCAACACAACATTGGAAGCAGTCAACATATAAACTCTTCCTTCCTTTAGGCCAGGCCAATGTGTTGAGATGAATTGATGCATGAATTGATATATCGATGTACACAATTTAATGTGCAGCCTTTTGCGATTTGCAAATCGCGTTCTCTAACATTGCGACGTCAGTTTGAATTCGTTCATCGTTCAGCGCTAGTCTGACGGTGGTCTTGTGGTTCTGGTCCCCAGAGGAGACGTCATGAGCTTCGTGGAGTACTCCGAGATGGTCCAGGAGGGGGACGTGGCCATCGTCTACCTGGGACACGAGTCCATGATGGCGGTCAAGGTGCAGAAGAACGGCCAGACCCAGACGCGCTACGGCGCCATACGCCACTCCTCCGACCTGATAGGCAAGCGCTACGGGTCAAAGGTCACGTGCAGCAAGGGCGGCTGGGTGCTGGTGCTGCACCCCACGCCGGAGCTGTGGACGGTGAACCTGCCCCACCGCACCCAGATCCTCTACACCACCGACATCGCCACCATCACCATGATGCTGGAGCTCAAGCCCGGAGCGGTGGTCTGTGAGTCAGGTGGGGACCCCGCAGAACCACACCTTTTTATTTAGAGAACCACACCTTTTATTAAGGGAACCACACCTTATTCACAGAACCACACCTTATTCACAGAACCACACCTTATTCGAAGAACCACACCGTATTCACAGAACCACACCTTATTCACAGAACCACACCTTATTCACAGAACCACACCTTATTCACAGAACCACACCTTATTCACAGAACCACACCTTATTTACAGAACCACACCTTATTCACAGAACCACACCTTATTCGAAGAACCACACCTTATTCACCGAACCACACCTTTATTTAGAGAACCACGCCTTATTCACAGAACCACACCTTTATTTAGAGAACCACGCCTTATTCACAGAACCACACTGTCATTGCCCGAAAGGATGCGACACAAATGAGCGGTCTAGACGGGTTCACCATGAACAAACAATGGGGATCTTTTAGCGACTGCAGGGCGCCTGTACCCTGGCGCCCAATCAGCCTAATCAGCCACGCCCACACCCCTGATTGAAGCAAGAACATCACAGGCATTAGGACAAACGAAGGCATTAGGACAAACGAAGGCCAGAGAGCCGTAACACACACCTTATTTAGAGAACCACACCATATTCACAGAACCACACCTTTTTATTTAGAGAGCCACACCGTATACACAGAAACACACCTTTTTATTTAGAGAACCACACCATATTCACAGAACCACACCTTTTATTTAGAGAGCCACACCGTATACACAGAAACACAGCTTTATTTAAAGAACCACACCGTTATTCACAGAACCACACCTTTTATTTTAGAGAACCACAACTTTTACTCAGAGAACCAAATTTATTCAAAGAACCACACCTTATTCACAGAACCACACCTTATTCAGAGAACCACACCTTATTCACAGAACCACGCCTTTATTTCAAATGAACACTCGCGACCAAGTATCTTCAGGCCTGTGACCACATTTTAGGTGTGAAAATGTTAGATCTTTCTGTGTTGTTCATCCCGCATGGGACAGCCCAGTGCATGCCGTCTGCCTGTGGCCTTGGCGTCCCACGAGGAACATGTGCGCATTGCACCAAACTCGATAGGCAGAGCATCTACATAAGACCTTAAAGTGACACCTTTCCTTTCCAAAGCATTTCAGTCGCAAGTAAAATATCTTCTGTGTCCCGGCATACATATCAGGAGGGTAGTTGTATGTCTGTTGTGTGTGTGTGTGTGTGTGTTGCAGCAGTACTAGATCATGGTTATACTGCAGTGGTGTCTCCCTATCAGCCTGTCACTGTATTGATCGAGCACCGTCCGTTTTATTAGTCTGCTAGGAAATGTGCCGAGTCAGCCACACACTCCCTTCTCTCTCTCTCTAATGGGAAACCGTCGTCTGCATCATGCTTCATGCCTCTGGCATTAATGCAGACCCAAATGTGTGTGTGGGTGTCTATACGTTTGCGTGTATCGTCGTGTCGTCTGTTCAGCCTGCTAACTCCCAGCCAGCCGCTCTCCTGAGGTCTTCTCCTACCCCCTTCCCACCAACGCAAACCCAGTGCTGGTGCTGGTTCAGTGTTGGTTCTAGACGCCAACTTCCCAAGAGCCTGCTTGATTCTCCACAGACTTTAGGGCTAGGGTAGAACCACTTCAATGCGTCAGAGCATACGACCCCGTTGTCCTAGCAACGTGTCAGGAAGTTCAAATGAATCATGGCTCTTAAGTTGAATTACGCCAACCAAGTGCTAGCCGTCACTGGTTCTTGTTTCTTGATATTCAAAAATAAAAAATAAATATAATTAAAACGTATGCGTCAGGACGTTAAAACTTTTTAAATGAACGCGTTAAAACTACGCTAACCCAGTGCTAGACGTCACTGGTTCTTGTTTCTGGTGTTTGCCGGTGCTTAGTTGGAACCTGTTTGTCCGGCCCGGTGCCAGGATTATTTATGTGGAGAAGCAAAGAAACTGGTTCGGGATTGGCACTGGCTCCGAAACCGGCGATGGAACGGCGTTGGTGGAGAAGGGGTGTGCCTGATGGGTGCGCTAGAGTCCGAGTCCTGATGGTCCGACACCAGGGCTCAGTCCCAACGCCTCATCAGCCTCATGCTGCAGCCTCATGTGCTGACCGGGGCCACCGCACACAACACGGTGCACAAAGAACAATGGCCTCTTTTAGGAGTGAGCAGGCTAGTGACTGGGCACCAGCGTCCGCCATGGAGAATGGAAGTGCCCTGATTTGTTTGTCTTTGTAGCCTGGTTGAGGCCATCAGAAGGTTCTCCCTTCTCGTAGCGTTCAGCACACACACACACGCACTCAAGAATGTCATGTCCTTCAGTGAGGGGGGGGGGGGGGGGGGGGGGGTCACTTTGACAGGGGGGGACGTGGAGCCGCACTGCGATTGTGGCCGATAGGGATGTTGACTCTGTTGACACGCCCTGTGTGGACTAGGGAGTCACCTTGGAGACCAGGAGCTCTCGACGTGAAAGGTGTGTTTTATAAGGCTCATAGTCTATTGATTTATCTTCTATTGAGTCATTTAGGAGCCATTTTTTATCCAAAGAGACTTCTCGGGAATCCAGATACATGTCGTGAAGGGGCAGGGGTCATCCTTCTCTCAGAGCTAGGCCACGAACATTGGCAATTGGACCTGGAACCCTTTGGTTCGGCTTCCGACACCGTACTTCTTGTAACGTTGGTGAGATGTGTGGCTCCTAGATGGGACCCTCCTCAGAGGACATTAGGATGTGGGCGCAAAGTCAGAAGGAACTACCTCCTTTGTCCTTGGGAGATGTCCCATGATGCAATGAGGCAAGCTGCTTTAAAAATAGTCCATTTACATGAGAACCGCATGTCTTCATGTAGAATCTAAACTAGGGGTTTATGATAGAAGCAGCATTGATGGCTAAAAATAGTCTGCTCCGCTGTTACTGCAGGCCCCGGGCTGTCCCAGTGACTCTGGGTATGTGGGACATGTAAGGTAGCGTTCTGCTGCTGCAGGCCTCAAGGTTGTGAGTCCGGTTCTCATCACCGGGACAAGGAGCACGTTGTTTCGCCACCTACCATCTTTTGCATAGAGTGCGGTTATCTTTCCCCGTGGCGATGATGTCTGGAACCGTTTGACTCCCCAGAGCTGCATCGACGCGTTCGTGACAAACTATTGGCGGAGGATTTGGTTTTTATTTGGTACACCTGTCAATCCTGCCACTGAGTACCGGGTCCTGCATCCACCCCTCGGGACGGTGGCTAGCAGGAGACAGGACTTCCTCAGAAGCGGCACTTGACTCTCCTGCTCGGGGCTGTGCATGGGGGGGGGGGCGGGGCCTGGAGAGCAAGGAAAAGACAGACGTCTGGACGAGGAAACAAAGGAACCTTTGGATACCGATATGACGGCTGCGGTTGAGAGGGTTCATAGTCATAAACGTAGAGCGTTAGTGTGTCCGCTTTACAACGCTGTGTTCTCCTGCAAGCCACGAGTTAAGAGTTCTAAACTTCTTCTTTTTGCCCCTTGCTGATGCTATCGCTATCTAGCTGGTACTAGCTGTCCCTAGCTCTCTCTTGTTCTCTCTGACCTCCAGGGCTGCCCCCCCCCCCCCCCCCCCCCCCGCCCTGCAAACGTCACCTTTCAGGGGTTAAACTCTGGTGCTCTAATCTGTCCCATCAGCATGCTGACCGAGGTTAAACACTGCGTTGCCGCCCAGTCCCAGTTACACCCCGCTGCCGTCTCCACGGTAACCGGCGCTAATGCGAGTGTCCCAGATTCTCAGGAAATTCATAACCAGGATATCAATTATCACCTCAGAAGGGCCGAGGGGGCTCCCTTTGTCCACAAGCCGGCCCATTCCGCCGTTCTCTCCGTCTCCCTGTCGGTGGTCATGTGTTGTAAACATTGGGGTCCATTGTTGCCACGAGAACAAGGGCGGGGATGACGCAACTTTAGCAAGAGCGGGGGCGGCGGGGGCATGGAGACAAGATGTACTAGATCCCAGCCACACACTCCAGGGTCACATGACAGGGCTGTCGCTACATGGCTGCACGTTATTGGTCGACAGGGCTGGGAGACTGCTGTTGAGCAGTGCGGTTGGAGATGGTAATAAACACCAGATTAAGCTCTGCTGGAAGTTTTTACAGTACACACGAGCACACTGTGATGAGGCTTGGGCTGGGCTGGAGAAACTAGGAGCTTTGCATAACTAGCAACTTCTGTGTCGTGCATGCCTGCACCGCGCGCACGTGCATGCAAGCGTGTGCGCGCAAACAAGCAACTTAGTGCAACTTTTATTTGGCCATGATGCGTCTTCCCAGATTCCACCCTGACCATTACCACACTAACCCTGTATTCAGAATGTGACCATCTCTCAACCTGTTGGCCCCACTTGACTTTCCGTCACCTAACATGATCGTTTCAAGGTCTAATTTGATCCTGGCTACTTCTGCATCTGTACTGACTATCTCCTGCCTGCTCCTTAATGACCAGTCTCTGTATCATCTACCCCCTACCTGCTCCTTAAGGACCCATCTCTGTACCAAATATGAAAGTACTCAAGGTTGGTTCCGCAGAGTTTTGTCTGTACTGCGGAGTCACATGGAGCACGGGCGTCACGTCAACGGGACGATGACATCACCTCAGCTTTGCCCTCACTGCTCCACACGGCTTTAGACGCCGTGATAAACACGCTCCAGATAGTGGCAGTCTGATAGCGGCGTCGTGTCCCCATGATGTGTTTCAGTCCGTGTGGCCCTGACCTCCTCAACGGTCGAGTGGAGAGACTTCCGTTAAAGGGAGCCTGGCAGACTGTCAGGATTTGATTGTGTATTGGCGGGGGTTGTAATTGTAGCGGGTCATCGACTGAGGGATGCTTGGACAACGAGAACAGCGGTTCTTTGTTGAACCAACTCGCAGGGTATGATAAAAGGTTGATCGCCATGGAAACTGATTGCGATCACCTGTTTACAGGAACAACGATGCTCTGTCTCACTCTCACTGACACACACTCACTCACTCTCTTGTTGTGGCTTAAGCATTAACTTTGGGTCGGCTTAGCTCAGGAGGCAGAGCAGTTGTCTTGTAACCTAAAGGTTGCCCGTTCGATCCCCAGCTCCTCCTAGCTGAGTGTCGATGTGTCCCTGAGCAAGACACTTAACCCAAACTGCACCCGACGAGCTGGCTGTCGCCTTGCATGGTTGACTCTGCCGTCGGTGTGTCAATGTGTGTATTAAACGATGTAAGTCGCTTTGGATAAAAGCTTCTGCTAAAATGCCCTAAATGTAAAACTTTGGCTCTAGGCCAGCTCATCAGTCGTACTGGAGTAGATGGATGTGATGTGTACTAGCTCGGCTTAGCTAGTGTTTGGCTAGCGTGCGCTCGCTTTCAGGTCCTTTCTGAGGCTCTTCCTCACCACCATGGTGGGACCAACCTTACTAATGGCTTATCCAGATGCCTCTTTTCCCATGATGCATTGCGTCCCCCCCCTAGATCCTAGCCTGACCTAATCTTCCTCAATCCTTCATCAAAAACTTCATGAAATAATTGCTGATAGTTCTATCATTACGTTGTCGGCATGGTAGTGTAGGATAAAAGCTTGGAGGGTGAGACTCACTCACCCTCCAGCGCTGTCTCACTCACAAGTGTAAAGTTCTTGGTTCGAGTCCCAATGCCCGCAGCCTCGAGCGAGTTTGAGTCTCACCCTCCAAGGCGGTCTTCCTCGTTGAAGAAGGGTTTCTTCATCAAGCCTCTGTATTGTCCCCCCCCCACCGACAGGAACAGGAAGTGGGTCTCTGTCCCACGCCATCCTGCGCACCATCGCGCCCACCGGCCACCTCCACACGGTGGAGTTCCACAAGCAGCGGGCGCTGGAGGTGGAGCAGGAGTTCCGGGAGCACCGCGTGGCCCACCTGGTCTCCGTGCGCAACCAGGACGTGTGCCTGGACGGCTTCGGCGTGGCGGGCGTGGCCGACGCCGTCTTCCTGGACATCCCCAACCCCTGGGAGGCCGTGGGCCACGCCCACAGCGCCATGAAGAGACACGGTAGGACCATGATCGCAGCGCTTTCACGTTCGTTACGACGAGCCGTCCTCCGAACCCGCGTTCCGAACTCCTGTTCCGAACCCGAGTTCCGAACTCCTCTTCCGAACTCCTGTTCCGAACCCGCGTTCCGATCTCCTTTTCCTTGTGCTCCGAACCCGTGAGTTTAGTACCGGTTTGCATGTCCATCCCGTTGGGCAGTGCAGTAAAGGCGTTTCTGGAGCCGTGTCTTAGCCACTCGGAGCCGATCGGGTTTCACGTGTTCACGCGGTTGGGCCGGGCTAGAGAGCAGGACAAGAGCATCCCGGGTGCACAGGAATCTGATCCCAGACCCAATGTAACCTCGATAGTCATGGTGCTGGAGATAAAGGTGTGTGTGTGTGTGTGTGTGTGTGTGTGTGTGTGTGTGTGTGTGTGTGTGTGTGTGTGTGTGTGTGTGTGTGTGTGTGTGTGTGTGTGTGTGTGTGTGTGTGTGTGTGTGTGTGTGTGTGTGTGTGTGTGTGTGTGTTGACTCATCCAGGCATGATGGACAAAATGACTGGACACGCACACATAGACTTGTGCTATCCCATAATAACCTTGGCCTGTCTCAATGCGTCACACTAGGATGCAGAAACAATAGCGCGTGATTTGTTTCCATGGTTACCTGCCCTCCAAACGGGGGGGGGGGGGGGGGGGGGGGGAGAAGAGGGCAGGTCTGGGCAGGTCTGGGCAGGTCGGTACGTCACCTGGCACCGAGGGGTCGTTGCCGCGGGCCCCCTCGTGACAACGACCCCCCTCATGACAACGACCCCTTGGCCCTCTTAAAGGTAGCCAGGCTGTGTCCTGGTGTCTCCGTCTGAGAACACGGCTGAGGATTTAGATCTCTACCCTTCTAGGGGTCGTGGGGTTCACTGCTCCAAGCTCATTGGTCAAGCCTGACCCAAGGGGCACAATGCTCGAATGACGCTTCGTATGATCAGGGAGCTGATTTTAAAAACAAGGCAGTAGGCCGACGTGTGTTCGGTGTTCGCTACAGTGGGGTTCTACCGCTGTTTAAATATGTATAGTCTTCAGCCTCTAGGCATAGCCAAACGACTTTTAATTGAGGTGCTGGGAATGAATTCCATTAGTGTGCGAGGCGGCGGTCCACTTCCATCGATCTGAGTCTCGGATCGAGGCTCGCCGCCGTAGCCACACAGAGACACGAGACCATCTGTGGTCCCCGGGCCCGGCTGGGCCCTGGGTCCTGTACCCAGAGGCTTTCTGTTTACATGGAGAGCCCGGCTCTCCCTCCCAGTGCATCCTGGGACGTCAGTCCGCCCGGCCCGCCTCCCCGTGCATCTCGGGACATCAGTCAGGCAGACACAAAGGAAACCGTGATCGGCAGGGGAATGGACTGCACACTGGTCTCTCTGTCCCTGCTCTCATCGCTCTAGTACCGCTCTCCTCTCCTCCTCTATCGCTCTACCTCTTCCTGTCTCCATCCCTCCTTTTCTCTCTCCCTCCTCTCCCTTCTCCATATCTCTCCCCCTCTCTCTCTCTCCCTCCCTCCCTCCCTCCCTCTCTCTCCCTCTCTCTCGGTATCTTTCCACTCACGCTCTCTCACATATATATCTTTATTTGTTCTCTCCCTTTTATGGTGCTGCTGCTACTTACACACACAAACACACACAGAACACACACACCAGCTATATGTGCCGTAGATGTCCATACAGGGTCATGGAGCAGGAGGAGGAGGTGTGTGTTTGTGTGTGTGTGTGCGTGTGCCTTCTCTTCTCTGTTCTGTGTTTATGATGCTCCCAGAGCTAAACACAGAATCCTTTCCGTCGGAATATCAGCAGACCACTGAGTCACCTGATCGGGTGGTTCAGTTCTGCCTCCTCCTGCCGTGGTCAGGACAAACTACACAGGGCTATGGAGCAGGAGTTAGTATGAGTTAGTACCATGTAGTAGGAGTTAGTACCATGTAGTAGGAATTAGTACCATGTAGTAGGACTTAGTAAAATGAGTTAGTATGAGTTTGTACTATGTAGTACGAGTTAGTAAATTGAGTTACTATGTACTATGAGTAATTGGACCGACAAATATGAGTCTGAAGGTGTTAAGGGTCATCTTGCGCTAGGATGCCTACCAGGAGAATAGTCAACTTTGGGGATCGAACCAAGAACCGTTCGGCTCCCACCAGTTGATGCATGTCCCCTTGGCAACCGGGCTGTCGTGGCCGCAGACCGCTGGCCCAGACTTATGTTCTCCTGCAGTAGAATTCCTCTCGTTTCTGGCTCCCAGCCGGGAACGCGGTTAGATGATTAGCTCTCTGAACTCCCACCAGAGAAAGGCATGCAACACACACACAGACACACAGACACACACAGAGACACAGACACAGACACACGCACAGACATTCGAACACACACACACACACTTACAGACATTCGAACACACACACACACACTTACAGACATTCGAACACACACACACACACACTTACAGACATTCGAACACACACACACACACACACACACACACACACACACACACACACACACACACACACACACACACACACACACACACACACACTCTTACAGACATTCGAACATGCACAGTCCATTAAGGCGCGTTTGTGTGTTCTGCAGTCTGGAGAGAACACTCTGGAGCTCTCCAAAGACCAGCAAACACCCGGTCCACCTCCACCCTCTCCTACAGAGCCGGTGCCATCGCTGATCGATTGGCCATGGGGATTGAATGATTGGCCATGGGGATTGAATGATTGGCCATGGGGATTGATTGATTCTTTAGTCAGTAGCCCTTGCCCTGGACCCTAGTCTTGATCGCTAGGCAACAGCCGGTTGTGTTTGCCAAAGGCTGAGAGCAGAAGTTTGTCAAAGGATCGCCCGCTATTTGAAACGCGTCAACAGTCTCACCGCTGCTCTGCCGTCCCCAAGAGTCCTCTGATTGGTCGGCTGTGGCCGACAGCTGACGTGTCATCATTCAAAATGGCTGCCCCCTGTGTTGAGGGGGAAACCGAACATGTTCTTTTCGAAACACGTTTCCATAAAATTCACATATCACATGCTCGGGTTACGATAAATAGGACCTAACCATGTGACCCAGACCCATGTCCGAGTGACCTGGTTAACGTGTAGGGCAGAGCGTGCGGGTGGGAGGGTGTCTGAGGGAGTGGTCCCTCCCCGCGGTCGCTCTCCATATTAGGCCAGCAGGGTCCAGAGGATCCCCGGGGAGGCTGGGCCGCCGTCTGGAAGACCTCCCAGTGGGGAACCCTCCGTGAGGACGGAGGAATGGTAGACAGCAGTTCAGCAGCTCTTCTCTGCTCTGAGGTTAAGGTTTTTTTTTTTTCGTTTTTTTTTTTTTACAGTCGTACAATAATGTAAAGCAGTCTTTTGGCCATGGAAGGTGCTATATAACCACACTTTATTTACAAAACTTACTTTAAGAGTGAGTTAATTGATGTGCTCTTGCAATACATTGCTATCAGCACTTTAATGTGAACTGCACTTAAGAGCTCTTTGCATGAATTATTCAAAGGGATGTATGGCTCATTTCTTTACAAGGTAAACAACGTCCCAAAAATGGAAAAATCTCTGTTTATCTTAGTGCCTACCTCAAATAGCCGTGTGTGGGTGGTGGGATACGGGTTAAGTGGATCTAAAGTGACCATGCCATGTGGGTAAGCTACACCTATTAGCGAGGCCGGCCCCCTCTAACCTGATTCTGGTCCAACACATCCCGGAGCGTCGCTATTAGCTGACCCTGTTACTACCATCCACTAGCTAGTGTTGTAAGCCCAGCTAGCGTCATGACGTTAGCATGCTACCAGTTGTACTGTTAGCACAGCCTCCCGCTACGACAGCTAGCATCATGACTTTAGCATGCTAACGGTTGTATAGTTGGCACAGGCTCCCGCTACGACAGCTAGCATCATGACTTTAGCATGCTAACGGTTGTGCTGTTTGCCCAGCCTCCCGCTACGACAGCTAGCATCATGACTTTAGCATGCTAACGGTTGTATAGTTGGCACAGCCTCCCGCTACGACAGCTAGCATCATGACTTTAGCATGCTAACGGTTGTGCTGTTCGCCCAGCCTCCCGCTACGACAGCTAGCATCATGACTTTAGCATGCTAACGGTTGTATAGTTGGCACAGGCTCCCGCTACGACAGCTAGCATCATGACTTTAGCATGTTAACGGTTGTGCTGTTCGCCCAGCCTCCCGCTACGACAGCTAGCATCATGACTTTAGCATGCTAACGGTTGTGCTGTTCGCCCAGCCTCCCGCTACGACAGCTAGCATCATGACTTTAGCATGCTAACGGTTTTGTTAGCACAGCCTCTTGCTATAGTTCCTTGCGTCATTAGATTATCACAATACAATACTAACAGCTGTTGGCCTCATATCAACTGTTTTCTACACGTTGACCCGTTCAAAATGTTTTGACCTTCCCCCTTGTATAACCAGATACATGTTATGGTTGCTTCACTTCCCGGCGAGTACATGTAGGCAGGCTGGTTACCGGGGTAAAGCAGGCCGCGGAAGGGTAAAGTAGGCTGGTACGAGAAGGAAGAGGCCTTCATAGCGTTGTTTAGTGTTATCAGCTAACACTCTTCACTTCCTCTTCACTTCCTGACTCCGCCTCAACAGACCGGCTGTCAGCTGCGTCCAGATGTTTACACGGCAGACAGGGTCACCAGCTTGTTGCCTGGTTACCAACGCATCTCCTTATCTCTTTAAACAAAAGCCTGGGTGGCTGTTGTTTAAAGACTAGTGTTCCTGCTTTGTACTGTCTGTGTGTGTGTAACAGTTGTGTACTTACAGTTTGTACTTGTGTGTGAGGGCTGTTGCTATGGCTGTCTGTGATTGGTTGGAATGGTGTTGTTGTGACGTCCTCTCGGTTCGCAGGGGGCCGTGATGTTCTGTCGGGCTGTCATGGCGTCCCAGCGCTTCGAGTCTCGCTTTTTGTTTTCTCACGGGTCACATTTCTCACCCTTCCCTCTTCCCTGTTCACCCCCTCTCTCCCTGTCACCCCCTCCGTCTCTCTCTTCCCCCTCTGTCATCTGTTTTCTTTCTCTTTCTTTCTCTATCCTTTGCTCTCTCTCTTTGCCTCTCCCCTCTCTGTCTCTCTGTCCTCCCCTCTGTCCCTCTTCCTCACCCCTCAATCTCTCTCCCCCCTCTGCCATTTGTGTACTTTCTCTTTTTCCTCCACCATCTTTTGCTCCCTCTCCTCTCCCTCTCTCTCCTCTCCCTCCCCCCCCCCCCCCCCTCCCCCCTCTCCCTCTCCCTCTCCCCCTCTCTCTCCTTTCCCCTCTCGGCCTCTATCTCCCCCCCTCTCTCTCCCCAGGGGGCCGCCTGTGCTCCTTCTCCCCCTGCATCGAGCAGGTGCAGCGGACGTGCGAGGCCCTGGCCGCGCGGGGGTTCCACGACCTCAGCACCCTGGAGGTGCTGCTGCGCGTGCACGACGTGCGCACCGTGGGCCTGCCTCTGCCGGACTTTGGCCCGGACCGCACCCCCGACCCCGCCCAGACCCCCGCCCCAGCGCCGGCCCCCCACGCCTCCCTCTCGATCAAGACCACCACCCCCCCGCGGAGCATGGCGGGCCACACGGGCTACCTCACCTTCGCCACCAAGCCCCGCACCTGACGGAGTCACGGGGTGCATCGTGGGTAGCGGACCGCCGTAACGTTTTCCCCCGGCGGGTCGTCGTCACGGGGACGAGGTCGAACTCAGGACGGTCCGTCTCTGGCGACATTTTGAACCGGGAGGAGCCGATACCTTCCTGGTTTCCTCAGCTAAAAATACATCAAACGTTACCCATGGTGCATTGCCTTAAGAGCTTAAAGGTTTCCCAGAAACCACAAAGATCGAATGTCAATGATGGTCTTTGAGTGGTCGAGATTGCTCAAATCAATTCTTCTGTTCATGGGCCTTAACCATCCGGTGGCCATCTTGGCTCCATCTTTGTTCTGAACGTGGCCACTAGGTGAATAAGGGCTCACGTTAATACCCTTTACCTAAACCTTGCCACAACGAACCCTTAACTCAACTTTACCACAAACGAAGCAGTACCTAAACTTCACCAAAGTGTGCTGCTGAGTTTCTGTTCCCTCTAAATGTCCCGTCTGAGGAAGCTGCCCAGACGCCCTTATTTTGAAGAGTAACGTCAGCCAAGTGTTTGCAAAGAAAAGCCCTTTTGATTTACGTTGTTTTACACTTGAGGCGTAGATTTCCCTCACTCTGCTGTGTTGCTTGAATCAAGTCAGCTGTTTTATTATAATAAGTTCAAGAATCTTCTGGCTGATACATTTTGGTTTGCTTTTTATAATAATTTCTTAAGACTAGACTAATTTTATAAGAGGTTGAAGTGATTTGTACATGGGGGGAAATGTATTAAAGTGTGGAAAAAGTGTTCAGTTGTCTTGTCCTGATGTCAAACAACGTGTCAAGGTAAGTGTTGAAGCACGGAGGCAATTCTGGAATCAGATTGGCCGATGTCCATCTGCAACCCAGTTCCGGGGCCTCTCATTGGCTAGACCTTGCATCTTTCCAAACGGCTCCAAACTTCCTCTATCTGCAGAATATTATGTAATCAAATGAGAAGCTAAATGTAACCGGTTTGAAATATATACTTAACTTGACAACGGCGTTAATCTACAAAGGGAAAACAAATGTCGCTTTCGATATTGTATAGGACTAGCAGTCAGCAAGGACACACTGCTGGATTAAAGTTGGAGGAGCAGAAGGTTCCGGTTAACAGTTGTAAACCAAACAACGTCAAACACTGTGACCGGCCCGGGTCCACTGAGACCGGCCCGGGTCCGCTGAGACCGGCCCGGGTCCACTGAGACCGGCCCTGGCCCGCTGAGACCGGCCCGGGTCCGCTGAGACCGGCCCGGGTCCGCTGAGACCGGCCCGGGTCCGCTGAGACCGGGTAAGGCTCATCTCCGCTGACACCTCCAACCAAACAAGGCATAAAGCATCGCAGCTCACAGACGAAGATCCTCCCTCCCCCTTCCCTCAGGTCCTCTCCTCCCTCCCCCTTCCCTCAGGTCCTCTCCTCCCTCCCCCTTCCCTCAGGTCCTCTCCTCCCTCCCCCTTCCCTCAGGTCCTCTCCTCCCTCCCCCTTCCCTCAGCTCCTCTCCTCCCTCCCCCTTCCCTCAGGTCCTCTCCTCCCTCCCCCTTCCCTCAGCTCCTCTCCTCCCTCCCCCTTCCCTCAGCTCCTCTCCTCTCCTTTTCTGTCCTTACCGCCCTCCTCCTGTCCCCCGGCCTTCCCCAACGTCTGCACCGTCGCTACATTTCTTAACGGGGATAAAGGATGGAAGGAAGTCGGCATTGTGAAAGGGGAAGTGGTGCGTTCTTGAGGATGATCATTCCTGTGTCACACAGGAAGTTCTGTCAAGCACATCCTGTTACTGACCTTGAATCCTAAATCACCATATACCAGTCTAATAGATGTGTAAATATTTTGTAACAATACAATATGTATTATGAAATGTACGCGCTTTGTGAAGAAAGCTTGTTCAGGTTTCTACCATGAACCTTTATACATAAAGTCTGATGTTCTGGGTCATGCACGTCTGTGTGTGGTAAGTCCTGAGTGTGTTGTGTTGCAAGTTCTGTCTGGTACGTTTTGAGTGTGTTGTGTGGTACGTTCTGAGTGTTTGAGTCTGTTGTTGCTCTGTATGGTACGTTGTGCGTCTGTTGTTGCTCTGTATGGTACGTTGTGCGTCTGTTACTGTGTGGTGCGTTGTGAGTCTGTTGTTGCTGTGTGTGGTGCGTTGTGAGTCTGTTGTGTGGTGGGTTGTGAGTCTGGGTCATGCATGTCTGTTGTGTGACGGTTGCGTTTGGTTCTTCACTCATTGGTTTGCAGTATTTATGGCGTCTTGGGTGTATTTCAGGCCTGATTATCCCTGGATTATTATGGGCTGTTCGAGGACCAGAGATGGGTCAGGGATTTTCTCGGTCAGAGCAGCAAAGGTATGACAGCCTCCCTCCCTGTCTTAACTCTATCCCCTGCCTGCTCCTTAATGACCTGTCTCTGTACTGTCTAACCCCTACCTGCTCCTTAATGACCTGTCTCTGTACTGTCTAACCCCTACCTGCTCCTTAATGACCTGTCTCTGTACTGTCTAACCCCTACCTGCTCCTTAATGACCTGTCTCTGTACTGTCTAACCCCTACCTGCTCCTTAATGACCTGTCTCTGTACTGTCCAACCCCTACCTGCTCCTTAATGACCTGTCTCTGTACTGTCTAACCCCTACCTGCTCCAGTTAATGACCTGTCTCTGTACTGTCCAACCCCTACCTGCTCCTTAATGACCCGTCTCTGTACTGTCTAACCCCTACCTGCTCCTTAATGACCCGTCTCTGTACCGTCTAACCCCTACCTGCTCCTTAATGACCTGTCTCTGTACTGTCCAACCCCTACCTGCTCCTTAATGACCTGTCTCTGTACTGTCTGACCCCTACCTGCTCCTTAATGACCTGTCTCTGTACTGTCCAACCCCTACCTGCTCCTTAATGACCTCTCTGTACTGTCTATCCCCTGCCTGCTCCTTAATGACCTGTCTCTGTACTGTCCAACCCCTACCTGCTCCTTAATGACCTGTCTCTGTACTGTCTAACCCCTACCTGCTCCAGTTAATGACCTGTCTCTGTACTGTCTAACCCCTACCTGCTCCTTAATGACCTGTCTCTGTACTGTCTAACCCCTACCTGCTCCTTAATGACCTGTCTCTGTACTGTCTAACCCCTACCTGCTCCTTAATGACCTGTCTCTGTACTGTCTAACCCCTACCTGCTCCTTAATGACCTGTCTCTGTACTGTCTAACCCCTACCTGCTCCTTAATGACCTGTCTCTGTACTGTCTAACCCCTACCTGCTCCTTAATGACCTGTCTGTACTGTCTGACCCCTACCTGCTCCTTAATGACCTGTCTCTGTACTGTCGAACCCCTACCTGCTCCTTAATGACCTGTCTCTGTACTGTCGAACCCCTACCTGCTCCTTAATGACCTGTCTATACTGTCTGACCCCTACCTGCTCCTTAATGACCTGTCTCTGTACTGTCTAACCCCTACCTGCTCCTTAATGACCTGTCTCTACTGTCTAACCCCTACCTGCTCCTTAATGACCTGTCTGTCTGTACTGTCTGACCCCTACCTGCTACTTAATGACCTGTCTCTGTACTGTCGAACCCCTACCTGCTCCTTAATGACCTGTCTCTGTACTGTCGAACCCCTACCTGCTCCTTAATGTCCTGTCTCTGTACTGTCTAACCCCTACCTGCTCCTTAATGACCTGTCTCTGTACTGTCTAACCCCTACCTGCTCCTTAATGACCTGTCTGTACTGTCTAACCCCTACCTGCTCCTTATTGACCTGTCTGTACTGTCTAACCCCTACCTGCTCCTTAATGACCTGTCTCTGTACTGTCTAACCCCTACCTGCTCCTTAATGACCTGTCTCTGTACTGTCTAACCCCTACCTGCTCCTTAATGACCTGTCTCTGTACTGTCTAACCCCTACCTGCTCCTTAATGTCCTGTCTCTGTACTGTCTAACCCCTACCTGCTCCTTAATGACCTGTCTCTGTACTGTCTAACCCCTACCTGCTCCTTATTGACCTGTCTGTACTGTCTAACCCCTACCTGCTCCTTAATGACCTGTCTGTACTGTCTAACCCCTACCTGCTCCTTAATGACCTGTCTCTGTACTGTCTAACCCCTACCTGCTCCTTAATGACCTGTCTCTGTACTGTCTAACCCCTACCTGCTCCTTATTGACCTGTCTGTACTGTCTAACCCCTACCTGCAGCGTCTACTGAATGACTAGATAGTAAACCGTCATCAGGCCCAGCCCGTGGGGGTCTCCTAGTTCAGGGCTAAAGAGCCGGGGGAGCTAGGAGCTACAGGCTGGCCTGGCCCTCCCTCAGCCCAGCTCCAGAGGGTCTAAGCTGGCTCGCTGGGGGCCAGGAATAGCCTGAGCTGGGGCTAATCCTGCTGCTAATCAGCTCGTCTTCTGCTCTCTGAGCCCCGATCTGTCGGAGGAACATTTCCCACCACACCTGGACGGGCCGCGACCTGACACACACACACCGGCCAACGTGCACATAACACAGGGCAGGGCACGTGATCACGCTGTGGACGGGATTACATTGTGCACGTGATTACGTTGTCAACTGGATTACCTCCACCTCAGGAGTTAGAAACCCCGGCTCAAAACATATGCCTTTATATGGTCTCATGTGCAGTATAAAATATATGTATATAGTATCTAGTTCACTGCATACTACATGTCTCAGGGGTCAAAGAGTTCATCCTGAAGGCTTGGTCCTGATTGGTCAACCACCCAAGGTCAACATACTGTACCACAGACCCCACCCCGTTATCTCCACTCTCTACACTTCTACGCTTTTATTGTGAAATATTCGTACAAATATTGAGTCATATCGCCACATATTGTGGACACAGCACATTGAAGAGGTGAATGGGGAGGGAGGGAGGGGCAGAGAGAGGGGGAGGCAGAGAGAGGCAGAGAGAGGGGGAGGCAGAGAGAGAGGGGGAGGGAGGGAGAGGCAGAGAGAGGGGGAGGCAGAGAGGAGGGAGGGAGGGGGAGGCAGAGAGGAGGGAGGGAGGGGGAGAGAGAGGGAGGGAGAGGCAGAGAGAGAGGGGGAGGGAGGGTAAGGCTGTTTGGTCGCTAAAACCGCTGACGTAACCGACTGGGTGGGGCCTCCGTGCTGTAGTAGCGGCAGCTCGCCACCGGGGCAGCAGCAGCCACGCCCATTAACAGTAAACCGTCTGGCTGCGTGGTCGGGTCAGGCCCTGGACCAATTAGGAGGCCGGTTGGTTCTAGGAAGTTCCTTCAGTGGGGTTCCACGGGGGTTCGCTCAAGGGCAGCCTGGAGTGAGATATGAAAGGGGGCGGGGCCGGGCGTTATCCCAGCCTGCGGGGGCCACGCCCCTTTTAACAGTAAACAGTAAACTGTCTTGTGTTTGTCGGGTCAGACTGGACCAATGAGGAGGCCGGGCTTGTTCCAGAAGGTTCCTCCAGTCCTTATCCGTCGATAACGTGACCGGACGACCTCCGAGAGGACGCAGAACGCGGTGCCTGGCGGCCCGGGGGTCAGGTCGGCCCCGCCTCCGTCGGTGGAGGTTGTGAGGGCCGGTAGGTTCTGATGGGCAGGTGTGTAACAGCAGCATGAACCAGAGGCAGAGGTCATTAGAAAACGGTAGATTAGGAATGATTTCGGCGGCATGTGGCTCAGGAGGTAGAGCGGGGTTTGCTGGTTAACCGGAAGGACGCTAGTTCGATCCCCGGCTCCTCCTAGCTGTGTGAGTGTCGGGGTGTCCTTGAGCAAGACGCCGCCCCCTCGTTCCTCCTAACGAGCTGGCTGTCGCCTTGCATAGTCCACTCTGCCGTCTGCCCCCCCCCCCCCCCCCCCCCCGGTGGGAGAGCGTCACTCCAGAGGGGATTGTCCAGAGGTAGAGTTGGGTCAGCATTGTGACGCTTTTATCTGTTTATCACACTTGTGTGATAGACAGAATGTATCTCGCAGTCTGTAGATTGTGAAAAGGTTACGGAATTAAAGGCTGTGTGTGTAGGCTAGTTTGTGTGTGTGTGTGTGTGTGTGTTATCATTGTGTTTGTTATCAATGTGTGTGTGTGTGTATGCTAATGGGATTTGTGTTTGTGTATGTGTGTGTATACTAGTTTGTGTGTGTGTGTTATCATTGTGTTTGTTATCAATGTGTGTGTTTGTGTGTGTGTGTGTATGCTATTGTGTATGTGTGTCCGTGTGTGTGTGCCCGTCAGGGTCACAGCAGCTCATTGTGTGTCTCTAGACGTCAGAACGCCTCCTTATCTAGAGCGCTGAATGTTACTCAGCACCAGTATCACCAGTACCACCAACACCAGTATCACCAGTACCACCAACACCAGTATCACCAGTACCACCAACACCAGTATCACCAGTACCACCAACACCAGTATCACCAACACAGTATCACCAGTACCACCAACACCAGTACCACCACCACCAACAACAGTGTCACCAGTACCACCAACACCAGTATCACCAGTACCACCAACACCAGTATCACCAGTACCACCAACACCAGTATCACCAGTACCACCAACACCAGTATCACCAGTACCACCAGCCCTGCGATGTCAGCCCAGTGCATGCTAACCAGGCATCCTGTCCAGGTGTCTGTGTTGGTAGATAGCAGTAAAAACTGAGATTGTGTCGTTTTTGTTAAAAGTTGTAGCTTTACATAACAGTATACGGTGAGACGAGGATTGGACCAGTATATAACTGGTCCCGCGCAGTTATAGTGTATATAGCTATCATTTTAGCTATAGATAGAGTAGTCCTGTATGTCTGCCAAAATGGTACTTCTGCTTTGCCTCACTCCGCTCTGCAGCAGACAGGAAGTGACATCATCGGTGTTGCCTGCGTTCCCGAACACAGAACGGCGCGGTCTCCCACTACCAGAGGGCTCGTCGAGTGTGCGGCCGAAAGTCAGATGACTCAGATCAGACCGGCACACTTCCTCTTCTCTACCGAGGGCTCAGCGAGCTGCAGGGCTCGGAGCTCGGAGCTCTGCACGTACACCTTCCTGGGTCGTGACCCCTGCTCGCTTATCGTCTGGCAGAGGGGGGGGGGGGGGGGGGGATGTGAGCACACCGCAGGGGGTTCTCTCAAGGGCAGCCAGGAGTGAGATATGAAAGGGGGCGTGGCCGAGGGTTATCACAGTCAGTCTGCAGCCTGGTCCTGTGATTGGCTGCAGTGAGCATGAGGTCCTGTTGAAATTGGCTCCAATCCTCTTCTTACGATCCTGTTGCGATGTGAGGTTGGTTAGAATGTAGCCTCACAGCATTATGGTTTATAGTATATAGTTGATGATCATTAAGTCATTCGGCGACTACGGTTTATTTAAAGAGACGATTGAGGCTGAGAACAACTCGTATGATGGGTTCAGAATCAGAGGAGTTTCTCCTTGGTGCAGGTGTGTTGGGTCAGGTCATGTGTGAGGTCAGGTGTGTTGGGTCAGGTCAGGTGTGTTGGGTCAGGTGTGTTGGTCCAGGTGTGTTAGGTCAGGTCAGGTGTGTTGGTCCAGGTAAGTGGGCGGGCCAGGGGGGCGGGGCAGCAGCAGGTAAACCAGGTCAGTTTAGTGTTCCCTCCTGGTTCCTATGACTACATAAAGAGACTGCAGAGGAATTCCTAGGAGGCTAGGAAGCTAGCTACACACGTAACCAGCTAATGTTACCATGGTTACTCTCCGTGACGTGGTTTGACCTGCCAACAAGGAAGCTCATAAAAGTTATTATAGGATGGAACAATAAAATGAGTGACATGCAGCTGCACACGTACACACACACACACCTTATTGTACAGTATCTTGGTGTGTGTGTGTGTGTGTGTGTTTATTATGGGATGGTGGCAGTCTATCTTGTGCAGAGAATGAGTGATAGAGCAGCAACTAATTCAAATAGTGTCCAACAATAGGAACCAATAGGAACGCAGCGCAGAGTTCTAGATCAGGAAGTGGTGACAGATGTGACTGATGGTCTGGTTGTCACTTCCTCTCTCCGAGCGAGAAAAGTCTCTCCGCGACCGACTTGGGTGTTTTAAACTATCGCTCCATCTGGTGTGATGCCATTACAAGCAGATTGAAAATCTCTCTCTCTCTCTCTCTCTCTCTCTCTCTCTCTCTCTCTCTCTCTCTCTCTCTCTCTCTCTCTCTCTCTCTCTCTCTCTCTCTCTCTCTCTCTCTCTCTCTCTCTCTCTCTCTCTCTGGGAGAGGGAGAGAGGGGTGTAGACACAGGTCTTTATTACTGATCAGGCGGTATGGCCTCTGCTTCTCCAACAAGGCGAAACATCTTTCCGTTTGGAAAGGTGAGGTCAGGAAGACCGTCCTTACCAACGGTCCCCTTGGACTATCTTGGATTTCCCGTTCTCCAGGAAGAATCAGTGTGAACAGTGGGATGGATGTGGACTGCGTCGGCTGCAGTCTGGTACAGGTCATACTGGTGTTGCTGGTACTGGTGATACTGGTGTTGGTGATACTGGCAGTACAGGCTTCTGTTCAGGTGGACATGAGTTGTTCTGCGATGCGCTCCTCAACGTCTAAAGACACCACAGGCAGAGTTATTACGGACCTGCAGTCCCTCACGTCTGCAGGATCACATGATCTGAAGATAGGGCTGTAATGGCGGACTTCCAGGCCCTAGGGAGAACCCAGACAATTAGAGGAGGACCGACCTAGTAACGGGAACGCGGTAATGGGACCTCGGTTACGGGATGGGGGTCAGCCGGTGATTGTTGTGTGCTTTAAGGAATGCGGAGCCCGACCCAAATACGCCTTTGGAGTTCTCTGAGTGGGTTTATCATCATGACTCATGCCTCCTTCATAGTGAAGACAATTGTAATGTTCTCCACTGGCACTTGATCTCAGGAACAATGCGATGGAGTCTGTGTCAGATTAACAGAGTTAACGCCGTAGAAGTTGAGAGCCATCCTGGGTCCGACTACCATGATCATAGATACTAAATCGTTTATTAATCTTCTCTATGTCTCCCTCAGTGGGATAGCTGATCCGAATTACCTTTTTAAACATGAAATATGGAGCTAGATGCTCAATGGCATCAACAGCTCCAATAGTGTCTTATAGTTAGCTGCCTGTTGCTGTTGTGTTTTTGTCGTTTAGCGCAGCCTCTCTGCGGTGAGTGCACACCGGCCATGTGAAGGGCAAGAGCGATGACCACAACCTCACCGGAATCTTACGCTGCAGAACCGGTCTCTAAGCAGGTCTTCCCTCGATGTCGGGATCAGAACACAGAACCTCACGGGCACTTTGAGACATCAGTTATAGACAGTTATAACACTGTGTATTACATAGAATTAGTATTATTATTTCTTCTCTTTTATTCTCGATCATTCCTAGTTTACTCGGAAACTTGAGGCTTTATGAAGTTATTTGTTTGCATAAGTATGGCCCCCGTTAGATCAATATTTCCCTCATGTATGTGAAACACCTTGCTGGGCTGGCGGGTCGGATCTGAGAGCAGATGTTGACAGAAAATCTGATCTGTCTCTCTGCTCTAACGCAGGGCCGAATGTCTGCTGTGACCGGTCCAAGCTGTAGGCTTATGAAAATAATCTCTCGCTCTCCAAACACTTAGAGTGAGGGAGGGAGGGGAGGAGGGAGAGAGGTGGGGGGGGGGGGGGGAGAGAGACGGCTGGAGAAGATGGAGAGTGGGAGAGAGTGATGGGGAGAGAGGGAGGGAGATGTAGGGAGGGGGGCAGGGTAAAACAGCAGTATTTAACTCCATGTCCCGCGGTTTGCTGCAGGAGGCGAATTGTGTAACATTCCAAGTGTCATACCAGTGTGTGTGTGTGTGTGTGTGTGTGTGTGTGTGTGTGTGTGTGTGTGTGTGTGTGTGTGTGTGTGTGTGTGTGTGTTGGTAGTCTAAGCGGCTCTGGAGGGGTTAAATGGACGCTGAACTTTATTGCCCAGATGATGTGTTACATCTGCTGGTCTTCTTCGACCGGCTGGAAAAGTACAGCGGTTTGTAAGTGACGACACAGTTCAGCAGCTGTGGTGGACCAGAGTTTCCCGAACATATTTACAGTCAGATTAAGATTCCTGCATTAATCCCAGAGGAACCGGAAATTCCCACTTCCACAATGTACTGCATGAACTGTCACTCAGATATGCATACGGAAGTGGGATTTAAACATCGGGTATATCATAGACCTCTCGTTCTTGTGGTCAACGATCTCAGCGACGATAGGTCGGACGCCGGTACATCTCTTGGGAAATGTTTTTAATCATCGTCACCTACATGTGACGGGTTGTGCAATCACACTAAGGGGACTAAAGGACGCCATGAGCGCCCATGGGTGCGGTCCTCTGAGTCCAATCTGAAGAAACTCAGTCCGAACGCTGAGACGTGCTGCTGGAACGAGACGCACTGTCCGCTTGGCGTCTCGCCACCTGGTGGCCGCCGTGGTGTATGACACCTAGTTACTATTCTGGGGACATCTAGTGGCCATGTGTATGACACCACTCAATACTCTGACGCTGTCTGGTGGTCATTGGGTTGTATTTCATTTCTCAAATTGAATGGCAATTTATGGAATTAAATGGTACAAATATTTCTCTTTTGTACCGACGTTGAAGAATACTTTACGGTAATTTGGCTATTTAAGAAGTATTTTTTATATATTGGAATCACTATGTTCCATATTTGGTAGCAGGGGCGATTCTAGGTTCTGACTTTTGGGGGGGCTCAACCCCAGGAAGCCACAGGGGTATATGAAGTATATAAAAATTCCTGTCCAAGATTCTTTTTTTTTTTCTTAGTTACTATGCTGTTGTATGTCTAAGCCAATAACTGTCAGTGTCAGCTAAATAATGCAGTTCTGAACCACTAAAGTGATGAAAGGAACTGTTTGGATGAAGGAATAATCCATGGATGTGAACTGTAATAACAAATTTGAGGTATATTAAAAATGACCATATTTTCCTGAAACACATTGGTACAACATGTACTAGATTAATAATATGAGAAACATACCACTATTTCAGGAGCACTCAACTATGTTGTCTCACTTTCAGGGACCCATACATTTTTATAAAACTTCTGATGCCAAAAAATCTTGTTTTTCTAATGCAAAAAAACAAGGGTGCTAATTTTCAGTTTAAAAAAAACTGCTGGCATTATTTCATCAGCTGAGAGCGTTTTCATTGCCATAACAACGTGAGCTAATCAACTAGTACAACATGTTCTAGACCAGTGATTCTCAATTATTTCATTCTTTAATTATTATTTCAATAGTCATTCCCACCCTAGGAGACAGACATTGTTTCACGCCCTCCCTGAATTGAAATAGCCTACTATTGAGAACCTGCTAATATTTATTTATTTAGACTAATACAATTTGCGGAGATAACATCTGCAACAACTTTAAACAATTTCTAACTTCAGTTTATTAACTCAATTTGTAACATTTAAACAAGACTGCTAAGTCTGTGTGAATCTCAAAACAGAGAAACGAGAGCAAATGATTCACTGGGGTTTGCAATTAATTAAATGTATTTTTAGTAAAGATTGGTCACTTGTCAGCTTCATCAGTTTATTCCCTTTAAAAAAAAATAATATGTGTTCATCTTTCAACCATCAATAAAGACACCAAGTCCCTCTGTCATGACTTTATAAGATCAAAATTCTTATAAAACTTCTGACCCCTTGGTATTATGTTTATTTAAAATAAAATAAAATAAGTAACTCATTGAAATAAATAAATAAATAAATCAGACACTAAGTCCCGTCTGCCGCTCGCGCCCCCCCCCCCCCCCCCCCTGACACCTTTAATCAATCAACATGTGGTACTTGTTGATTAGCTCACGTAGTTATGGCAATGAATACGCCCTCAGCTGATGAAATTTATTTTTTCAACTTTTTCTGCTCCTTGCACCTTATCATGCTTATCATGCTACGTAGCATTACAAGCCTCTGCCGACTAAAACATGAAGCAATTCAAGAAGAGGCATAGATAGAATCGCCTTGTGGTCAACTGTCATTGAATAGACATCTGACAGATTATGTCAAGGTTATAAAATGATTATTATTATTACCAGGTCATGTTATAACACAGCTGGAAATCGTGGATTTTCTGATAAAGACTAGCTAGCCTCTTTGACAGACAAAACAGCAGAAACTATGTTAGGTGCGCTCGTGCTGCATTTTTGTTTTTGTCAAACAGGAGACACCCACCCACCAATCAGAGGTTAGAGATTCTGCAGGAAGGTTGTGCTCGATTTCATTAGCCCATTTGAGCCTGTTCATTAGTGTACAGCATCCATCCTCTCATTGCTTGTGTAAAAAAAAAAAGGTAGAATATTAGATTTGAGGATGAAACGATAGGGTGGGGCAAGTTTTGGGGCAAAAAAGGTCTAGCTTCGCCACTGTTTGGTAGCCATAGTTGTGTGTGGTGTTGAATTATGTATCTGTTGTTTAACATCCCAACGCACCATGATCTCCTCCGAATGATATAGCAGATGACCCAGGAGGATAAAAGTTAATTTAACATCTATAGCCCTGGGGAGGTCATGTTCTGGCTAATCTGTTTTAATATAGACGTGATGCCCTCGCGAAATGCTTGGATGTATTCCTCACCACTAACATACTGTGTAGGTCTCCAGAGAGGGACATAATCCTAGACAGACACAGTTCTTATCTCAATCTTGATTGTGAAGATTTTGAATTGCTATGTAGGTTGGCTTTTTAGATGTAAGATGATTCAAGTGAGTTGGATTTCACTGAATGAGATGAAGAGATAGAGATGAAGAGAGCTATAGAGATAGGGTGAAATGGAGAGAGAGAGGTTTAGAGGTAGGGAGAGAGCTTTAGAGATAGAGAGATGGAGAGAGATATGGAGATAGAGAGGTTTAGAGATAGGGAGAGATGGAGAGAGCTTTAGAGAGAGATGGAGAGAGAGAGAGATAGAGAGACCAACAGCGGTGTAGACACAGGTCTTTATTACTGATCAGGCGGTATGGCCTCTGCTTCTCCAACAAGGCGAAACATCTTTCCGTTTGGAAAGGCGAGACTTTGTCAATCACACAACACGTTGATGTACAGACAGAAGGCGGCCAGGAGAGACGGCTCTGGTAGACTAGCTTTAAAGAAAGATGTGCTTAAATTAATTTAATCTGGTCGTTGGAAATACATAAACATGACATTCTGCAAAAACTACATTCAAGGGGAGACCAACTCTTCTGCAAGCGTCTAGTTCGTTCAAAGGCAGGCCGGGGAGTGCAGAATTAAATTTCTTTGATCAGTATCAATTATTAAAAGAAGCAAAATTAAACTTGCATCATATTTAATTAGCTCCAGGAGAGAACACTGCTACGGGGCGTTAAAGCTATTAATCTTTATGGAACTTGAGTGCGATGCATTGGTTGCATTTTGCTTTTTAAAAACAATCCATAGAACACATGTGATCCGATTATGCATAATTCAAAACTTGATGTGATTAAATTATTGTAAAATATATCGACTGCGTAGCATAAGCGCTCAAAGTCTGTACTTTATTACCAATTTGCCTTATTCACCTTGCGGCAGTCCTGGTTCTGCTCGACGGGGAACTCGACACAATTAGAGCGGGCGTCTAGAACCTAGGCGGCCGCAGGGCAACTCGGGACGAAACAACCATCGCGCAAGCACACACACCTTAACAACGCGTCACGCGACACACAGACCTAGTCTCACCTTCTCCTACAGCAGCACTAACGAGATAAATACTGATGTCTTTGGGACGGAATAGAAGATTTACATATTATGTTTCCTACACTGGGTTGGTCTGAATGTCTATATCTCATCATGTGACCTGCTCCCCAGATAGCCCCTCCCCCTCAACTAGGCCCCTCCCTTCATCCAGTTAGGCCCCTCCCCTGGGTTGGACCGGTGCTTCTAATTTCAGGTCGGATTTCTTAGATTGTTGACGGACTGTGCCAGTTCAGAAGGTCAGTCCAGGTTTTCTGCTCTGGAGCCATTGGATGTTGATATATGACGTCATGCCTCAGCCAAACGGTACTGGGTTCGATCCCCAACATCTTCAGCCTAACCTGTAGGCCTCCTAGAGTAGGATGACCCTTCACCCAGCCCACCGTCCTTATATATAAACCCTGGAGCGGACTTTAACTTTGGATCAGGAAGTTCCCCATGCCTTGCTTAGTCATGACTTGTAAAACCGCTCTGATTGGCTAGCTCATTTTTCCATCTGGGTTTTACCGGACCCACTGACTCTAATCCACGCAATAATCCAGTCCGGGCCCGGGACTTTGACATACGAAACCATCGCCAAGTATTTGATTGGTTGAATTAAGTTTAAGCACGATTTGGAAAACATGGAACGGTAGATCTTGGAAGAAGGGATTTTAAACCTACTGGTCAAACATTTTCTAATTTTCTAAAAAAACAACCTTAGTGACTAGTGCAAATTTATTTATTGGGGATACATATATTAACTACCAACATTCAGTCCTATTCTCCTACGTTTTGTGCATTAAGACATTGAAAGCGTGGTTGTGGAGTCTTTGTTCAACAGACAAAAGGGGAGGTTATAAATAAAGGCACAGAGATTCTATACTCCTCCTCCCTCCTCCGCAGTCCAGCGGAGACTCCAACGCTGTCAACTGTAATCACATCACCGCTGGCGCCTGGAAGCTAGCTACTGCCAGCTAGCCAGCCATTACACCTAGCAACGGTCGCCAGCTCAGGTCAGCTAGCAACTACCAGCTAGCCAGCAACTGTACCTAGCAACGGTCAGCTAGCAACTACCAGCCAGCCCGCTAAATATGTTCAGCTAGGGCTATCCACCGAACTGTCAGGTCATGTGTTGCTTTCAGCCGTCATACCAGTCCAGGTCCTCCTGACCTTACTCCCAACACCTCCCTCTCCCCCTAGCGCTGGTCAGTCACACCCCCCCCCCTTGAGGAGCTTTCTGTCTGGACCCCGCCCTAGTCCGACGACAGGCCAGTGCACACACAGTCACGACTGAAGGAAGAGGAAATGGTGTTTTGCTGTTCGAGTGTGTGTGACGTTGATCAGCCATTACAAGCCATTTCAAAAACCCGCCCATTAGTGACCTCACAAGGGGGCGTGTCCAGCCAGTATGATGGATGGATAAACCGACCAGTGGATACACAGGTGGTATAGTGGGCTGGTATAGGGATCTACACTCCCACTTGGGGTGCCACTGTCGGGGGCACTTTGAACACCACACCGGGTGGGGTGGTAGGGTTTCTTTAATCAGGTTTGCTCAGTGACAAAATAACAGGGAGGCCAGCGCTGGTATCTCAAGACACACACACACACACACACACACACACACACACACACACACACACACACACACACACACACACACACACACACACACACACACACACACACACACACACACACACACACACACCAGCTAATCATGCTAGCATGCTGGTAGAGTGACCTAGCGTCAGTGCTGTAAAAACACCAACTGCTCTCGCTGTAATTAGGGTCTTTAAAGACTTTGGCCTCGAATGTAACAGATCCAAGCGTGCGTCAACTCTCATGGAGCCTAGTTTAGATAGACTCGCCTAGCCAGTGTTCTGTACCAACTGGTAGTCTCTGGTCTACTGATAACCTACCAGTAACCAGCTGGACTGTAGCAACTGGTAGTCTCTGGTCTACTGATAACCTACCAGCAACCAGCTTGACTGTAGCAACTGGTAGTCTCTGGTCTACTGATAACCTACCAATAACCAGTTGACTAACCTACCAGTAACCAGTGGATTGTACCAACTGGTAGTCTCTGGTCTACTGATAACCTACCAGTGGACTGTACCAACTGGTAGTCTCTGGTCTAGTGTTAACCTACCAGCCTACCTGCTGCAGTGCACTAACTGGTAGGCCGAACTACCCATCATACATATGAGTAGACACTCCCCATTGTGACGGGAGTGTGTCTCTAATGGGCTGATCTCTAAATGGGGGCGCTTTTAATATCCTGCTTCCGAATGAACACCCCGGGGCCGTCCAAGTGTGAGCGTAGCGTTGCCCCCCCCCCGCGGTGTCAGTCCTGGCAGCGCCTCTGTGTTTGTGGAGCCGCCTCCGGAGGTGGAATCAGTCTGAGGTCGACTTTCTTGCCATGTTGTGCGTACGCCGGCACCCTTGGTATCACACTTTAAATAGAACCAATCTTTTGGTTTAAGAGCGGGTCAAGGTGCACGTTTCGTGGCCGCCACGTCCACCGGCGTCCGAACCTACATGGCGCTCCATCACTGATCCCGCCGTCACCGCCCCCCCCCCCCCCCCCCCTCGCCGTTCAGCGCGCGGGGGTTCTCTGTGTGAGTTACCGTCGGACCGCAGTAGAGGGTCGCGAGCGAGGGTTAACGTGGGCCCGGTTGTGCGGCTCGCTGACGCCTGCAGCGACGTAGACGGATGTGTTGTTTTTTTTAGCGCTTTTGCAGCCGGCGAATAGACGACAAACACGAGGACACATAACGGGACAACTTGCATACGACCACATACAGGATATTCTTTAGAAAAAACTCTGTAAACCTTCAAAAAGCAAAAGTGTCACTGGAATACGTTTTTTTTACGTGTATCTCACAAAATGTGTTGTTCTTGCCCGTGGCTTCTCGCCACGGCGACACCGACAACAAGGGAGCACGACACGCCGCCGCAGTGTATTCTGGGAGTCGGAGTCCGTATTTACACACGGCGGACCGCCGGACGGAGCCGTTTATTTACAAAGCGTTCCCGTTTTTCCTGCTCCGAGCTTCCCCCTGCCCTGGAGACGCCCGGGGGGAGAGGGGGGGGGACGGGGACGGGGGGGACGCTCAGTACTCCCACTCGTCCGTCTTCAGGTCCAGGTAGCCCAGAATGTTCTGGGCGAACTTGACGGCCTGCTTGCGGGCGGCCTTGGTGCTCTCGTCCCCCTGGGGGTCCACGGCGTCCAGGGCCAGCAGCTGCTTGGTGAGCAGCTCCTCCAGCAGGATGTAGCTCTTGTCGGCGCGCTTGCCCCCGAAGCCCAGCACCTGCGCCTGGAGCTCCGACAGGCTGCCCAGCACCAGCCACACGGCCCGGTGCGCGGGCGGCTCCCCGGGGCCCGTCTGCCGGCGCGCCAGGGCCTCGCGGAGGTCCAGGAAGGTGACCAGCGCCTGCACCTCCAGGACCGCACGGCGGCGCGCCTCGCGGATGCAGGGGTTCTTGGCCGTGTCCACCTGGTCCAGGTGGGTGAGCAGGCTCTGCAGCTCCGCCTTGGGCCGGATCTCGTCCCGGGAGCCGGCGTAGCGCAGCACCTCGCCCCGCAGGTGGGACACGTGGCCGCGCACCGCCTCGATCTCCCGGATGGAGTCGTTCTGCGCCAGGTCGTACCTGGAGAGGCAACGCGCGCACACACACACACACACACACACACACACACACACACACACACACACATTAACATCACTGCACTGGTTAAACCCATCAGGCCGCCACTTCGACTCACTAGTCAGTTGTGAATGACTACTGTGTGTGTGTGTGTGTGTGTGTGTTTCCTGTATGCGTGTGTGTGTGTGTGTGTGTGTGTGTTTCCTGTATGCGTGTGTGTGTGTTTGTGTGCGTGTGTCTCCCATGTGTGTGTGTGTGTGTGTGTCTCCCATGTGTGTGTGTGTGTGTGTGTGTCTCCCATGTGTGCGTGCGTGTCCCCTGCGTCCGTCCGTCCGCACCTGCGCGTGTCGTCGCCCTCCACCTCCAGGTCCAGGTGCTTCAGCAGCCCGTTGATCTCCTCCACCACCTGCTTGCGGTAGTTCCTGACGGCCGCGTTGCCCGACACGTCCAGGGCGTCCAGCTCCACCAGCAGCTCCGTCAGCACGCGGGAGAGGTGGGCGCAGCTGTCGCGCCCGCTCAGCCCCATCAGCAGCGCCACCAGCTGGCTGCGGGCCACGCTCACCTCCACCATGGCCTGGTTCACGCGGTGCACCGAGGCGTGCGTGTCGCCCGACAGCGGCAGCGACAGCGTCTGCTGCCGCGTGCGCCCCTCCACCACCGCCTGCACGGCGCACAGCCGCGTCAGGGCGCGGTAGCGCGCCTTGCGCAGCGGCACGCGCCCCTCCGTCTTCACCTGCGTCAGCCGCAGCACCACCGCCTGCAGCGCGTCCACCAGCTCGTCGCCGATCTCGGGCGCGCCGCCCGCCCGCTGCGGCGCCACCACGCCCTCGTCCACCAGCCGCCGCGCCTCCCGGCTCAGCTCCTCGATGGCCAGGCGGGACGGGTGGCGGGCGTTCTCCTCCAGGTAGCGCAGGAGGCCCTCCAGCTCCTGCGCCGCCCGCTTGCGCGCCGCCTGCAGCTCGCCGCGGCCCTCCGTGTCCAGCCCGTCCACGTCCGTCTGCAGGCGCGCCAGCTCGCGCTCCAGCCGCTTGTACTCGCGCTCGTCCTGCAGGCCGCTGAAGGTGCACACCTGGGGCCCCAGCGAGGCCACCTCGCGCTGCACCTCGTACAGCCGGGTCATGGTGGGGTGCTGCGGCTGGTACGGCTGCGGCTGCTGCGGCGGCGGCGGGGGGTACTGGTAGTACTGGTGGTACTGGTGGTACTGGGGGTACTGGGCGTACTGGGGGTACTGGGAGTACTGGGGGAAGGGGCCCTGGGAGGGGTGCGGCTGCGGCTGCGGGGCTGGTTGGCCCTGGGACCCGCCGTGGTCCATCCTCTTGCCTCCATCAAAGGGCTTCCCGAACAGGCTGAGGGGGGGGGGGGGGGGGGGGGGGGAACAGAGGGTCAGAGACACGGCGGCTGGAGGCCCACGCTCGGCACAACTAGCCAGCCAATCAACAGCCACCTGCTCCCACGTCACATGACCAGAGACGAGGCTCGCTGGTTCAATTCCCTGCTCTGACCAGGAGGGGGTGGTGTCTGGGCTGGTTGACACCAACACGCATGGGTGAATGTGTGTGTGTCTGGGTGAATGGGTGAATGTGTGTGTGGCTGGGTGATTGTGTGTGTGTCTGGGTGAATGGGTGAATGTGTGTGTGTCTGGGTGAATGGGTGAATGTGTGTGTGTCTGAGTGAATAGGTGAATGTGTGTGTGTGTGTCTGGGTGATTGTGAGTGTGTCTGAGTGAATGGGTGAATGTGTGTGTCTTAGTGAATGGGTGTATGTGTGTGTCTGAGTGAATAGGTGAATGTGTGTGTGTGTGTCTGGGTGATTGTGAGTGTGTCTGAGTGAATGGGTGAATGTGTGTGTCTTAGTGAATGGGTGTATGTGTGTGTCTGAGTGAATAGGTGAATGTGTGTGTGTGTCTGGGTGATTGTGAGTGTGTCTTAGTGAATGCGTGAATGTGTGTGTCTGAGTGAATGGGTAAATGTGTGCAGCATGAAGTGAGGAGGGTTTATAGACAAGCCATCTCTTCTCAAATCATCAAATCACAATCTTGTACAACATTTTCCATAGAGCAGGCCTTGATGTGTGGGCTGGTAACACTCCCTTTTTAACAAACTTAGAACTAAGACACTCTGAAACATAATAATTGTCAAAAGGTTAAGCAATCACAGTGCCAGGACAAATGGAGTTTTTTTTTGGTTCAGCCATCGCTCGACATTGTGTTGTAATGCGTTTCCCATTCTTCGGCCGGAACCAGACCTGTTTCCCCCCCAGAGCAGACGCCTCCCTGCCGGGCCAGACAGAGCTGCTCTGTACCCCCCCTGCTGTCCCTGATCTCAGAGGCCCGGCCCGTTCGTTGTGTTGTGTTATAAACATGCAGGTCGGTCCTCCCTTTAGCTCCGGACTGCCGGTGCCCTTCCTGTGTTCCTTGTCATTCCTCGTTGTTGCGACCGTTCGGATTAGCCGACGTGGCCATGACAACCGCGCGGCCGAGCGCGAGTTCAACACTTGACACGGAGAACAGGACCGCCCCTCGATGTCCGGCCGGGCCGACAGTCACCGATTAAGATGACCCACATGCAGAGCCCTGCGTCACAGACATGACAACCAGGACGCTCGTCAGGGCGCAGGCCCGGCTGGCAGACGGACGACCACCGAGATACAGCCCCGTGCTAGTGGTCTATCAGAGGCAGGACCCTCAGCCCCAGACTAGGCTGAGAACACAGACACACCCCCCCCCCCCCAGACCTCTCCTCTCTACCCCCAAACCTTCTCCTCACTCCCCGATAGGCTCACTCCCCCAAACCCTCTCCTCACTCCCCCAAACCTCTTCTCTCTCCCCAAAACCACTCCATACTCCTCCAAAACCTGTCCTCACTCCCCCAAAACGTGTCGTCCCTCCCCGAAAGGCTCACTCCCCAGAACCTCTCTTCACTCCCCCAAAACCTCTCCTCACTCACCAACCCAACGCTCCCCTCCCTCCCCCATACCTCTCCTCTCTCCCCTCTACCCTGACTCCCCCAAACCTCTCCTCCCTCCCCCGTACCTCTCCTCACTCCCCCAAAACCCTCACTTTCCCAAACCTCTCCTCACCCCCCAAACCCCTCTCCCACCCTCCCCCATGTCAGGGAAGACAGAAGAATGACACCCTGACATTCTCTCCCCAGCCGTTACAGTCACCCTGATGGAAACGAGGCAGAAGAACGAAGGACGAAGGACGAAGAATGAAGAAGGCAGGGGAGGACAATGAACCGCAGAGCGGTCGCTACCGGGAGAGCAGCTCTGCCCGCTCAACCGGGACCTGAACCCAGCAGCCGGCAGCCAGGAGACGGGAGTGTAGCGTTACATCACGATGACCCGCCACAATACACCGCGCTCACCCTCCGGAATGTTCAGGGCCTGCTGGAATGTTCTGGAGGCTTGGAGGCCGGCCATAGAGGTGGCATAGCAGGCCTGACCCCCCTTCCAGCAACACAGCACGTGCTAGTGAACCACTAGTGGCCCTAACCCTTTGTCCCGTCTACAGCACAACCTAGTGAGCCACGAGTGAGCCACTACTAGCCACAGAGCCCTCTGGCCTGTCTACAGTACAGGCTAGTTGACTAGCCACTAAGCCCTCTATCCTGTTGACTGAGATCCCCGTCGCTGTGCTGGACGTGAAGAGCGATGAAATACAATTCAATCTCTACCTCTTGGGTCATGTGACCCGCCCTGTTGGCTCATGTGATACTATAGAGTGCAATACCTTGTTCATATTCACGAGAATGATGTTATTTCCCTCCTTGTAACAAGCGTCTATAACACTAACAGAGTGGGCTGTCCTTGGCTGCAGGCATGCAGGAGCACAAAGGAACTGCAGAACCAAAGGATCCTGGTTCCTATTCCTCCTGGCTCCACGACAGCGTGTCAAAATAAAAGCGCACAATTCTGATTTAGGGCCGATCTGAGTGGCGGTTCCAACGCTCAGCCACTTGTTGTCGGTGGAGTGTTTGCGAAGCCGATAGGATTAGGAAGCCTTGTTGGCTGGGGGGTTGTTATGTAAGAGGGAGGTGGCGGGGACCGCTATCTCGGGAGCCGAGGAAACCAGGGAGATAAGCCTGGACGGGAGCGGGTTGAGCCAGAACCCTCACACAGAGACGGGGTTAAACCACCTGTTCCAGATCCCCGTGGTTCGCGTGGCAACATTGTGAAACGTTCTCGGTTCTCCTCTCCCTGTCTGCTCCATTAGCCTGGTTCTAATGTCCCCATCAGTGCACATCTGCAGCAGCAAGCTGACGTTTCATCGAGGTCTGGTCTCTGGTCTTTAGAGACCAGCTCCAAAATTTAATCAGCCCTAGACTAACTCCAAAATGAACGAACGTGATCTAATAAATCAGTAATACTAGAAGTGGGGAAACCAAGTCATGCATCAAGTGAACATTCCTAGTCCCCTGGGAGAGGACTAGGGGGCGTGTGTGTGCCACACACACACACACACACACACACACACACACACACACACACACACACACACACACACACACACACACACACACTAAAGTGATTCAGTCAAAGCGGACCAGGGTTGCTTAGAAACCTCCTTGTCGAACATTTTCAGTCCCGATCGAAAGCCTTCTTCCATTTAACGCCAACATAACCCGCTAGTTGAAGTGAATGCAACAGCAAACGCTTTGCGCATTGTGCGACCGTAGGTGCGGAATCTATTCGTCCAACAAGCAACATAGCCTTATGCATATCACAGCGTCACATATTTGTTTAAGCCGTTGCAAAGGTAGTCATTACACACAATAAGCCCGTGTCGGCTGCGCACCATCCTGGAGGGAGACAAGACGAGCCGAGTCGCTCCGCCGCACAGGAACGCCTCCCCGAAAAAACGCATTTCACGCCTCACCTTTTCAGCACTCCAAACACATTCGCGCACATGTTGGAGGATGTCTGTTTCCATCCGCTAAAGGCGACCCGGGTGTGTGTCGGTCCGATCCACAGAGACGGTTCGGGCGGGTTTGATATCTTCTCCTGTGCGCCTCGCCGCGCCGTGCGGAACACTGCGGTGCGCGTCGCCCCTCCCACTGAATCGCGATCCCGACTACACTACTCACTTGTCTTACACAATGTATATAGTGCTTCTTCAAACACCAACATGATATATACTGTTAACATACTGCGTGTAGCCATGACTACCGATCATCCACTAAAAGGGTAACGTGTGTGAGGGCGACACAGAGAACGTCTCTCTCTCTCTCTCTCTCTCCACGTCCACAGGAGTGCAGGGACTAGCATCGTCTCCTTGCTGCTAGGTTCCGACGCCGATCAGCACCTAGATCCGCCTCTTAAGGCTCAAATGCTTTGGAAGAGTAACTCACATGAAGGCAGTAAACATGATCTAGTAATCTAGTTCGAATCTTACCTGCATAACCACCGGACAGCCATCTGTCTTGTCCTCAAACGATGCGCAGCGCTCACTAAAGATAAACATTAGCCTAGCTTCGGTTGCTAACTACTTTACTCCAGAACCATGATCACGCACGGAGTTTTCCCTTTACGGCTCATTAAAATACTGGCGTTTATAGCCCACTTTACAAAATCAGCGTTCAAATCATAATTCAACAATTAAATCAAATTACAATATCAGATATATTTATGCCAATATATTAAATGTAACATGTAAATGGACGGTTTCAAAAATCGCAGAAAGGGGAATGTTTGGGTCGTCCAACATATTCAGCGTTTGACGTCACGGCGTGTCGCCTGGAAGCGGACGTCAACACAAACCTCGCCGTGGTCAAACAGAGGCCGTCTGAGTCATTTCTTATTAAACGACGGATCGAGAATTAGTATTTTAAATGGCAACCAAAACAGTGCGACGTCTGTTACGAGGTCCGTCCTACAGTAGAGCCGAAGGTCACCTGCGACCCTGTAACCATGCAGAAGCACCCCTGAACCGTGGCTGCGCCTCAGTCCAACACACCGCTGGCCAGGAGTCCCCAAAGGTATGGAAATGTATGTCTTTATGCTGCTGAGAAAGTGTAAACGGTAAAATATTATCCCCAAAGGACGGGTTCAGACGTGATGAACATGCATAATGTGTAGACGGTCAATACAGCAGTATACAAGACTGTACGCAAAGGATCACGTTTAAACTTTGAAATTGTTACAAAACATACCAGCCGTTACGAAACCTATCACCCTTTAAAGTTTGTTTCCCAGTAGACGAGCCAAACCTCATGATAATCATGTGACCCAATAATCTGAATACTAGCTCTGAGAAGTCTCTCTCTCTCTCTCTCTCTCTCTCTCTATATATATATATATATATATATATATATATATATATATATATATATATATATATATATATATGAGGGTAGTCTGTCACGGTTAGTTGTGCACTGATCATAAACTGAGCGTTCTGTAGAAGAGGTCCTCCGAGCTGAATGATTATATAAAGGGAAAGACAAGGAATCTGTCTGTGAGAACGGACGAGTGATGGTCTTTTGGAGTCCTAATCTTGAGAAGGGACCCCAGACAATTTGTATGCAGTTATTATGTGACCATATGTGGTGTGTGTTGCATATGTGTGTGTAGTTTTAGGTCAGCAGAGTGTGTATGTGTGTGTAGTACCTACAATGGTCGTTGTTTGCCCTATTTATCGGCCAGAGCAGATAGGTCCCTGGTGTGTAGGTCTTCTGTTATCAGGGTCCGAGGGAGAGGCTGTAGTATCTCGGGTAGCACGGCAAGACACTGGCTCTAACCTCTCATACAAACGTTTAGTGTGTGTACAGGGCTCGGGTGGCATGTTGTTATTGGACACCCAGCTAAGGACTGTGTTCGCAGCCTCCCGTCTACCTGTAGGCCTGGTATAGCAGGATGCCCTGACGACTACTGCTCCACAGTGACATCGCATTTAATAAAACATCAAATGACGAATTTATGATGAATAGTATAAGTTGACACATAACTTTGTTGCAGACTAAAATGTGAGTTTAAATGTCAGTCAACTTGTGTGTATGTGTTGTTCATTATTATTCTATTCTCCATTGATAATGAAGGGAGTTTTTTCATGCCCTTTGGGGGGCTAAGGTTAGGGGGGGGCACACGTATATGACCTGGAAGCTCCTTGAGACTGGAACTGTGATTAGGGGCTTCACAAACTAAATGGACTTGACTTGACCATGGTTTTCTGTTTGGGTCGAAAACGTTCTGCTGCATTAAGTGTAAAGTACTGTACCTTATCGCACCCTAGCGTCTCTTTCAGATAGACTTACTGTGTGTCATCCTCCGTGTGCAGAGCTCCGCCTTCCAACCGGCACCAGACTCCACACATGACTGGATTGGTCCGCCCAACAGGCTGTCAAACATCCGGCCAATCACGTACCACGTCCCCGCCCAGGAGTCGGCCCTGGAGGAGAGGCTGCGAAGGCTGAGGCAGCAGACGGAGGTCTGGAACCACGAGTTCTGGGCCCACCAGAACGTGGCCTTCAACAAGGTAGGGTGAGGGCGTCCGGCTCCTGGGCCGTACCCCGACCTCAGCTCAGTGGTTCATGTGGGGTGTCTGTGGGTCTGTTGTCCATGTCATTGTCTGTGTCAGTACTCATGAGGTTGTCTGTAGTCCTGTGCTCCATGTTATTGTCTGTATGTCTGTTCTCATGTTATTGTCTGCATGTCTGTACTCATGTTATTGTTATTTGACAAATTGTCAGAATCTGTTGTTATGGAAAAGGATGAAATACAATAAAAACAATATTCTTTAGCTTTTCATTTGCTGATGTGACTTTCAAATCATTTTGAGAACCATTTAGTTAAATCTTCATAGAAATCCATGTTGCCCTCTTGGTCAAGCTGCTTCATACTTATAAAATCACCAGTAATTCCTCACGTCACCAGCAGAGAGCACCATTGTACAAGGAACTTATTGTCACAAGTCTGTAAAATTGTGGAGCAGCTTTGGAAAGATGCCTGAATAAGTGAACTTTGTCCATGTTTGTCTCTTCAGGAGAAGGATGAGTACGTCAGCTCCCAGCTGAAGGCCCTGGGCCTGGAAGGCCGGGATCAGCAGGGTGAGACCAGCTTTCCATATCTTACCACGTCACACACGTTTCCACCAGTATCTGGTCTTTTTCTACCCCCAGAGGCGTCCGGATAGGGCAGGGGTTAGGGTTTTGCCCGCAGGGTTCTGGATGCAAAGCCAGATTGCCGCAGTTTACCAGTTGGCATCCTTGAGCAAGATGCCCCCTGAACCCTACCTGCTCCACCTGACACTACTGTCTAACCCCTACCTGCTCCTTAATGACCTGACACTACTGTCTAACCCCTACCTGCTCCTTAATGACCTGACACTACTGTCTTCTAACCCCTACCTGCTCCTTAATGACCTGTCTCTGTACTGTCTAACCCCTACCTGTCCTTAATGACCTGTCTCTGTACTGTCTAACCCCTACCTGCTCCTTAATGACCTGTCTCTGTACTGTCTAACCCCTACCTGCTCCTTAATGACCTGTCTCTGTACTGTCTAACCCCTACCTGCTCCTTAATTACCTGACTCGGTACAGTCTAACCCCTACCTGCTCCTTAATGACATGGGGCTTGAATTGAATGTCTCTTTGGATAGAAGCGTCTGCTAAATTAGTTGAATCTATCTTGTATCTATATTAATCTAGACTGGCGCAATATGTGTCATATATAATTTCATTCAAAGGACCTCTGTCCTTCAAGAAAAAACAGCTCTAGTGCAGAACAATCTGTGACAGGATGTGGAATGCAAAGCGGCCTATAAGTGGAGTCGGTTCAGACAACACAGCTTGTATTGTTTGAAGCTGCTCCTGGATCTGTTCTCAGTTCTGCTGCTCGCCCTCTTCACAGGACGCAAGCACACGCTGGGCAGTGAAGAGATGGCAGTGTTTTACAAAAGCTTCCTGGACACAAACAGGACCAGACATGCAAATTACAACAAGTGAGTTGTGTGTGTGTGTGCATGTGTGCGTGTGTGCATGCGTGTGCGTTTGTGGGGGTTTCAGTTTGATGTGACTGGTGGGGTCCAGTGAGTATTCTTGGGGACTGATGCAAGGGGTGTAGATTTGGGTGGGGACCAGGGGACGTGTCCCCACCAATGTCAAATGACGACTGAAATGTCCCCCAAAAAATATTCTGGATGAAACGGATAAAAAAGCTCCTCATGCGGTACACAAAGGGTTAAATTCCCACTTCAGTACCGCCTCCCAACTCACGTCTTTCGTTTTTATACCCAGCCGGTTCGGTCGCGGCTCCTCGTAAGGAAAGTTCCTCTGCGTCTTTCTCGTGTATCGCATCATCTCTCCCCGTCTTCGTTCAATGCGCCTGCATCACCTTCTCTCCCACGATGGTCAGAACCTCAGTCAGTGTAAAAGCGCTGACCAAGCCGGGAAAAAGGCGCTCATAAGACGGGCATATTTGGCAGTGTAGAAACGTCTTTTGAGACAGATCTTTTTTATAATTTAATAGGTGGACGGAATCTTTGTCTTTGCTTACCAAGCAGATGTGTACAATTGGAATGGTGCTATACTAAATGTTTTACTGCATATGCATCAGTAGATAATGCATCAAACAAAGTTAAAGTCAGGCGTGCATCAAACGTTATTTCAGTGTGTGTGTGTGTGTGTGTGTGTGTGTGTGTGTGTGTGTGTGTGTGTGTGTGTGTGTGTGTGTGTGTGTGTGTGTGTGTGTGTGTGTGTGTGTGTGTGTGTGTGTGTGTGTGTGTGTGTGTGTGTGTGTGTGTGGAACCTACGCCCTTGGCTGATGGAACTTTGTGGGGACCAATGTGGTTTGTTCGACCTTTTGAAATCACAGCTAACTTTAAAAAGTTTGGAGCGAGAGTCTCCATTGATGTGAATGGTAACTTTATGTTAACTTAATCTCCCTGCTGTAGAGTCATGGTGTTATTGTAGCACACCATGTAGGGGGTCTCCTTAACACCAGTAGTACAGGCGCTAGCACACTTCTGTTGTATTTAGGGGATTTTGCAACCATTCATTCACACATCCACACACCGACGGGGGAGTCAACCGCGCAATGCGACAGCCAACTCGTCGGGAGCAGTCAGGGTGAGGGTGTCTTGCCCAGGGACACTTCGCCCCCCCCCCCCCGTCTGATCGCAACACCTGAAGTCCATCACCTGAAAAGACCCCTTTCTCAAATCTTGTCACAGTATTAATTACTATGTTTGTTTTGTGCTCTAGGGAATGGTACCGACGGAATTTCCGCATCACCTTGCTAATGGGCCGCGTGGCGCTGACCAACGCCTGGAAGACCGTCACCAACAGAACCCCCAGTAGTTCGCCCTCATGATGAAACAATTAAAGCGTTCTGCCTCGCAGCTACTGTCTGCCTGTTGTGTTTTTATGTGAGGAGGGAGAATGAGCGCACACACACCCACACGCAGACCAGGAAAAGCTCCACACCGCAATAAGTTGAACTAGTCTTTACTTCTAAATGTGTATATTGCTGTTGGGGGGGAAACGGCTCACCTTTAATCCCATACCAGCACCATCGTGAAACCACACGGTGGGTAAACTGTAATTCTACTTACTCTGTTATAACTGTTATTATCGTTGGGTTTATAAACAGCAATCTGGGGTACCGTGTAAATCCACAACATAGTCACGCCTGCATGTTTAAAACACCTTGTCCACAATTCATAATGGAATCGATCCCTGGAACCTGTTGCTTCATGTTATGAATTCACATTATTGGGGTAAACCGCAGGGTATTTCTCAAATCAGGTGCTTCAACGAGATCAATCGATGCATCGGCTGTAATCTCTGGGTTGACGTCATTATCTGGGAAGAGACTGGGGGGTGGGGAGGGGGGTGTGCGCGCAGCCGCAGTGGAGCCAGCGGACTAGCGAGCTGTCAACCCCTCCGCGGTCTGCGTCTTCACTCTCCTTTCTCACCTGCTTCTAACGGGATCCTATTATTAAGACGGTCCCGCTGGGGGGTTACACTCGACCCGGGACAGACAACAACCTCACTCGGCCTGCTGAGGGACAGCAGCTAGCTATGTAGCTCGATGCTAGCCGCGCGTCAGAAGCGACTCCTCCGCGGTTTACCCCGAGAGACGACATGATCTCCTGCTGACCAGGTCCAGGTCTCTGAGCGTCCGGGCGCACGGTGTGGTGATAGTACGGGTCTACGGAAACGACATAAAGAGTTCGTATCGTTGTATTATACCTGAGGTCAGAGGTCAAGGAACAGACGCGACCGGTTCCGCTGGCGGCGGACGTCCTGGAGAACGGTAAGCGGCTCCGTCTAACCCCCGCGCCCCGGCGCACTTCCACCCTAACCCTGGAGCTCAGGGGAAGTGTTGTCAGTGGTCATGGTGTGTGGGACATGTGGACTTGAACATGTTTCTTTGGTTCTCTTGTGTTACTGGATGCGGGACGTCCAGGTCCAGGTCAAGGTCCGGGTCCTGTCTGTGGATGTGGGATGGTAGCATGTGTTCCGGGATGTAGACGGAGCCTCTGCGGTGTGAAGGACTCAAAGTGTCCCGACTGGTCCTGCAGGTTAATCCGTGTTGTGGGGAGGAGATATGCGGAATGTAATCCGTGTGGTGGATCTGGTTCTGCCTGGTAGTGGATCTGGTTCTGCGTGGCGGACCGGAGCCGTGTGGACGGGTTCTGTTCCACAGTGAGGCAGATTTCCCCATAAATCAACTCTCTCCTGTGTTTGAAACTCTGCCAAACATGTGCCTTTAGAAGATCTCTATGAGATCCAGTATATTCACGGTAAACTGCATTGAGTGGCCAACCTATCGTGGACCTGTGTATTACATGTAATACTTGTGTGTTTACTGAGTAATATCGGCAGCAGTGAAATATATATATTTTTTTAATACCAAAATGAAACCAAGAGTTTCAGATGTGGAGTTCAGGAAGTCAGCCTCGGTTCAAAACCCGAATCTTGCCGATCTGCCAGTAACCGTCCACCCTGGTCGGGATTAGGGTGCTGTACAGGACAACATAAACCTGGTTTCTCTTCTTTGCATTTTTGGGATTAAAGGGAATCCAAGATTTGACGTCACATACATTAAATTTGATTAAATGTGTCTAGCGTTATCTTCTGCTGGTTTGGTTTTGGAATATACTATATCTGAGGCATGTTGACACTATAATATATAATAATTAGTTTCCTTGTTTTAATTGTATCTAAAACATAATATACAGATTGTTATTTTACACTGTCTCTTTTAATCCCATATAGCACAGGTAGACAATGTAGAAGTTGGTGTAATAAGACCTCTGTTAATACACCTTATACACCTAGTACACCTAATACTTCTGTGTATAGTGCTGTCACCCAATACTTCTGTATTAGGTGTAATACAGAAGTAATACACCTTATGGCGGTGTTAGTATAATCCTTCACTTTAACCGTCTATAACCTCATACCTAAACTAAACCATCTTTCTCCTAACACTAAACTAAACCATCTCTAGCCTGACACTAAAGTTAGCCGTCTATAACCTAACACCTAAGCGTTGTCATTTCTAGCCTAAGACCTACACAAAGAGCTGTAAATGTAACATCATTGATCTAGGGGCTAAATGCATTTCTGATGCACCCTGGGATACCAGTGCCACTGGGAGTCGCGTGATGGGGCCTGTGCGCATGTGGTTGGTATTCCGCGCGGGGAGCTCGCCGGCTTGCGTGTGTGTGTGTGTGAATGCGCTGTGTGTGTTGTGGAGACAACAACACAGCCACAGTGGGTCCCAGTGTAGCCTCCACACACACACACACACACACACGCACACGCACACGCACGCACGCACACACACACGCACACACTTCAAACGTTTCACTTGTAACGACTGAACGTAAACATTGCCAGATAGGTAACAACTCTCCCCCTGGGTTGTGGTGTTTAATCTGGTCTGTCTCCATGGCAACGGCAAGCTCCCCTCAGTCTGACTGACACAACCTCATACTACCTTAGGGACCACTTGTTGTTGCCTTCATGTTTTTCCACCTGTCGGCCGCTGGTTCATCTCCTCTATCTGCTGGTCCATCTCTACTGCCTGCTGGTTCATCTCCTCTATCTGCTCTATTAAATAATAATAGTGCTGTCATGTGGCACGACTGCTAGAGATGATGTTAGATTCCTTAATCAGCAACAGGACAAGTATTCCACAGTTACGGCTGCCAAGGGAAGATCTGCTGTCTGGAGCTTGCGTCAGCAACCAAGACAAACACAACACCAGACACCTGGAGCTCACCACTGGTACTGGTGTCTTGGTGGACCTGGCATAGATGGTTCCACCGGGACACCAGTGCTGCTGTTGTCTTGTTTTAAAGCAGAACCAGTGGGTAGAACCATCTACGGGTCCATGTGTTCTGTAAGTGGAAGGTCCATCTCTGTGTACCAGCCAGCTCACAAACAGACCGCCTGTGATCTGCCGATGTGCAACCTGGTGTTCACCTTTTAGCGAGTGGTCGATGGGTGTCACTTCCTGTGGCCGCCATTTTAAACAAGTCTGTTTTCAACCACCGAAAATAACATTAGTCTGAGTTGGCCTCCTGCCGCACCCCAGTGCATTGTATCTCCTAGTAGTTAGCGGTGGTGCTAATTTTACCTTTTGATATTTGACTATGGAGTCCCATGTAGGCTAGGCGGCGGCGGCCTTCAACAGGCTGGGCTGTAGGCTGATTGGACAGTGGTAGCTCTGTCTCCATCAGCGCTTCCTCCCCCGTCGCGCCCTCCAGGTCCATATGATGAGTACAATGAGAAGATAGAGAGCATGGAGGCTGCTGCTGTCATGTGGGTCACCGCCAGTGGTCATAAACGACCTGCTTCGGCTCATTGTGGTCCTGGAAGAGCGACCGAGTGAGTGCCGAGGTTAAAACCCCTAAGGGCGAGCGCCACCGCTGGTGGACAGAGGGTACTGCAATGGCAACTCATGAGTGGCTCACTGTAACGTTTTATCAAACCATCTGCTGAATGAGATTCGGAGAGTGATTCATTTTTTCCCGGGTTGTATCCTATGTTTGATCACTCACTAGATGATGACGGATCAGGATGAGGATGATTTATGTACAGGAATGTATCCGCTCTGTTTGCTCAGGGACGTAAGGGATCAAGGCAGGGGAGGTGTGTCACTGCACAGTGGGCTGCACCTTTCTGCTCCTGGATCGTATCCACTAAAATGTGATCATTCAAGTACGGCACGAATTCACTGAATGGCAATTGAAAGTTGGAACCAGTTTCCTCAGAGAAAGTGAGCGGTGAACAATCGTCCGCCGGCTCCGGACAGTGTTCTGCTTTGTGTCAAGACCAAAATAAAAGATTTCAGATCGAAACAGGAAGCCGAGGGCTGTGCCTCCTGAGTTTCACTTCAGGTCCACATCAGCCCTTCCCTAAAGCCACCTCAACCCACAGTCAGGTGACCTCGCCCCTTAACCAGTCTGGTCGTGTAGGTACTGGTCTGAGGTGACCCCACTGCCAACCAGTACCCACAAGTACACATTATCTTTGCCATCATCTGTGCTTGCCTGTTTGTTCTTGCTCCAACTGTGTGCAATATGTTTGTTTGTCTTTTTCCCCTTTTTGCCCAGGCCTGCTGTAATTATAAATGTAATGTATTTTATTTCATTTGTTTTACTGTTATGTATTGTAGGTCGTCTGCTGACAACTGGCTGGGGACTACAGCTGGAAATTAGCCAAATAGGCTAAAGCTGCTCCTTCGCAAAGGGGACTGTCCACAAAATTATAAACAAATAAACTAAAACTAAACTACGTGAGCATATTTGGGGGAGGTGAAATCCGTGTAATCTACCAGCTTTCCCACCAGCTCATCAGACTCATTAACCGAGCAAACTAGCTGATGTTGTCATCATTAATTCCGACCCTTATTGACTCGAACCTAGGACCACATATGTACCGTCAACATTTCGATAACAGTCCCAGTAACACTGTAGTAATGGACCAGTATAGGTGAATAGGTGGGAGAGCATTAACCAAACCGCTGTTTGTACAGCGTGTGTCTTGGCGGCCTTCCCCTTGTTTGTCTTTGTGCTCCTGGCCTACTGCTGGCCTCTGCTCCTGGTCCTGGTCCTGGTCCTGGCCTGGTCCTGGCCTCTGCTCCTGGCCTCTGCTCCTGGCCTGCTCCTGGCCTGGTCCTGGCCTGGTCCAGGCCCCTGTTCCTCTCTATGTTTCAGAGAACACGATCGATCAGTTCGTGTAAAGCCTCAAGTCAATAAACGGTAAACAGGGGGAAAACTTTTTATAGCTCTCTCTGGAAATGGGCTGGCTGTTGCTTTTTATGCCTCATTGACACAAAGCAGGGATTTCCGATAATGTGTTTAAGCGGTGAGATTTGATTTCAAAGGGCTTTGGTTTCGCACTAGGAGCCTCTGAGGGGGCCGACTAACGACCCCGACCCAAACATCACAGGTCTGCCGGCCTTAGTCACCTGGCAGCCATCTCGGTCCTTAACGGACCAACCAAGATATAACCAAGATGGCTGCGAGGCGAATGACGCCCACGGTTTTACCCGCAGCCACTGGTTAATGATCCAGGACTAATGGGTTCCAGTACCACAGAGTTCCCTGGCCGAGGGTTGCTGGTTCCGTCCTAGCCCTCTGTTGTGGTGTACTGGAGCAAGGCAGCTGACCCCTCACGGCTCCAGACGAAACGGGTCACGCTGTGCATGGACGACAGCGCCGTGTGTGAATGGATGGATGTGTGAATGCGGGGGGCAGTGGCTCAGGAAGTAGAGCGGGTCGGCCGGTAACCTGAAGGTCGCAATTCGATCCCCGGCTCCATCCCCGGAGTGTCGAGGTGTCCCTGAGCGAGACGCCCTCACCCCGACTGCTCCCGACGAGCCGGCTGTCGCCTTGTGTGGTCGACTCCGCCGTCGGTGTGGGAATGTGTGAATGAATGGTATGCAAGTCGCTTTGGATTAAAGCGTCAGCAAAATCCCCTGAATGTAAAAAGGTCAATGTATGCGTGTAAATCCAAAGCTCCTGGATCCTCTCCAGAGGCTACACAGGTTCGGGATCGTGAGTGAGAAAAACATGATCTCAACCCCGTCTCCGTCCCTCTCTGTGGTGCCCGGGGTGCGAGAGGATGCTCCTGACGAGCCGGCTGTCGCCCTGCGAGGTTGACTGCGCCATCGGCGTGTGAACGTGTGAATGAGTGGTCGCTTTGGATAAAAGCGACAGCACGAATCCCCTTTAATGTAAATGTACATACATGCAGGTCAATTTAACCGCTTCGTCTAAAGGCTACACACAGGTTCTGGATCGTCAGTGAGCCCGACATTAACACCGACCCCTGTGTCCGTCCCTCCGCCCCCAGGATGCGAGAGGACATGTCCACCATGGTGTGTGTGAAGGAGGACGAGGACCCCTCCGGGGAGGACAGGATGTGCCAGGAGGAGATCATCTCCCGGACGCGGCAGGTGATCCAGGGCCTGGACGCGCTGAAGCAGGAGCACCACTCCATCCTGGACGGGGTGCTGGGCACGCTGCGCTGCCTGAAGCAGGAGGAGCAGGCGGTGCTGGTGGAGGAGAAGTCGCTCCTCATCCGCAAGAGTCTGGACATGCTGGAGCTGGGGCTGAGCGAGGCGCAGGTGAGTCGACGGAGCCGCCGCCCCGGTCTCTGGGGAGGGAGGGGCGGGGGCCGCTTGGTTGAAGCTTCCAGGTCCACACAGGAAAGGGCCGGTCCAGGATTTAGACCCAGCCGTCTCTATCGGAGCGTCAAGGTCCACACAGGAAAGGGCCGGTCCAGGATTTAGACCCAGCCGTCTCTATCGGAGCGTCAAGGTCCATACAGGAAAGGGCCGGTCCAGGATTTAGACCCAGCCGTGTCTGTCTGAGTGTAGCGAGACTAGGTTCCACATGGGTAAAGTCCAGTCCAGCATTGAGTACCAGCCCCCTCATAGACAGCTAAAGTCCACACCGGTATTTGCCGTCAGCCCTCTGGACGAGGGACTAGCTAGGAGTAACCGTAGCAACACCTGACAGCAGCTGACTCATGGCAGGACTTTAACTTTCTGAACCTGCAGTTGTTTTATGATTTTATTGCCCGATTCAGTTCTTCCGAAATCGAGGGGAAGATAGCATGATCTGTAGTAGAACGGAGGATCAAACCTGGTGTAGGGCAGAGGAACCTGTAGATGGGGTGTAGTGAGAACCTGTAGATGGTGTAGTGAGAACCTGTAGATGGTGTAGGACAGGAGAACCTGTAGATGGTCTTGTGAGAACCTGTAGATGGTGTAGGACAGGAGAACCTGTAGATGGTCTTGTGAGAACCTGTAGATAGATGTAGTGAGGACCTGTAGATGGTGTAGTGAAAACCTGTAGATGGTCTTGTGAGAACCTGTAGATAGATGTAGTGAGGACCTGTAGATGGTGTAGTGAGAACCTGTAGATGGTGGAGTGAGATTAAGAAGCAGAGAGGGGAATATTGAACCTCTTACTGAATACATCATCACGGAAATCATTATGCGTCTTGAACCAATAAATCAGATTTTATGGTTGGCTATAATATAAAACCAACTAGGCAGTAAAAGTCTTGAGCGCGTCATCGGTGAAAGACGCACCTTCAAGCAGGAAGCCTGCTTTGAAGCCTGGTTGTAATGGGAATGCAAATCCCAGCTGTGCTGGGATTTGCATTCCCATTACAACCAGGCTTCAAAGCGGGAAGGCCGTTGAGGTGGAAGTGCAAATCCCAGCCACACCACTATACCGTACTGTACCGTAGTGTATCGAACCCTCCTGAGCCCGGCCAGTGTAGTGTAGTGGTGATACGTTAGGCCTGGGCGGTTAATCGGATTTTGATCGCGATTTTGATTTTAGCGTCCGTCAAACGATCACACAATTAAAATCATCGAGTTTTTCAATATTTTTTTTGTTTTTGTTTTTGTTTTATAGAAGGGGCAGAACAGCTGGATACATATCTGTTTATCATTTTAGACTGGAACATTTTATTTTTTTACCATTTTGTGGGTTGGTTTTAAGGCAAAATTTCAAAGTTCTCAGTTACAAAAAGAAAATCTGAGAGACATGCTGAATAAATACAACATGTTTTCAAAATCAATTAATCAATCGTTTGGATAATAGTGATTTCAATATTGAGCAAAAAAATCGTGGTTATGATTTTTCCCATAATGGAGCAGTCCTATAATACGCCGTGGGAGAGCTCTACCGTTTGGGCTGTGTTCTCTGCGTAGGAGGAGTGCTGCAGGTGCATGAGTCACAGATGCTGAGTCATCATCTAGCACAGTTTGAACTCCCAGCAGGATAGTTATAGATAGAAGGCATGGTGTTATAAATACATGGCTCCCCTAGCTTCTAACCTCGCCCCCTCCCCCTTTGTCAATATCCTACCCTCTCCCTCCTGTCTCCTAACCTCTACCTGAATGCTTCCTGTCCCCTAACCTCTTCCTCCTCACCACTATCTCCTTTCTCCTAACCTTTACCTTCTACCTCCTTGTCTATCTTGTACCTCCTTGCTAATAACCTTACCTCCTCTTTCCTAACCTCCCCTTCTCTTTCCTAACCTCACCTCCTCGATGCGAACCTTCCCTCCCTCCCCCCTCTCTCCTAACCACACCTCCTTCCCCTCCTCCCCCCTCCCTCCCCCCCTTCCTTCTCCCTCCTCCTCCCTCCTCCCCCCTCCCCTCTTCCCCCTCCTTCCCCTCCTCCCTCCTCCCCCCCCTCCTCCCTCCTTCCTTCTCCCTCCTCCCCCCTCCTTCCTTCCCCCCTCCTCCCCCCGCCTTCCCCTCCTCCCTCCTCCCTCCCCCTTCCCTCCTCCCCCTCCTCCCTCCCCTCTTCCTCCCCCTTCCCTCCTCCCCCTCCTCCCTCCCCTCTTCCTCCCTCCTCCCTCCCCTCCTCCACCTTCCCTCCCCCCCCTCCTCCCTCCTCCCCCTCCTCCCCCAGGTGATGATGGCCCTGTCCGGCCACCTGAGCTCGGTGGAGTCGGAGAAGCAGAAGCTGCGTGCCCAGGTGCGGCGGCTGGTGCAGGAGAACCAGTGGCTGCGGGACGAGCTGGCCAACACGCAGCAGAAGCTGCAGAAGAGCGAGCAGAGCGTGGCCCAGCTGGAGGAGGAGAAGAAGCACCTGGAGTTCATGAACCAGCTCAAGAAGTACGACCAGGACCTGTCGCCCTCCGTGAGTCCAGCCCTGGTGGTCCGGGTCCCCGGGGGGTTCCGAGAGAGACCTCGGTTGTCTGTTCGGGTCCTCCCACACAATCGTGTCCGCTGTGTTTATTTTGGTCCTGGAAATGTCTTAACTCGTCCCTCTCCTCCCCCTCTCCTCCTCGTCTCCTCCTCTCTGTTACCGTCCTCTCTCTCCCCCTTTCCTCCCTCTCTCCTACCCCCCTCCTCCCCCTTTCCTCCTCTCTGTCACCCCCCCCCTCTCTCCCCCCCCCCCTCCTCCCTCCCTCCTCCCTATAGGAGGAGAAGGATGCAGACTCCAGTAAGGAGAGCCTGGATGATCTCTTCCCAGATGAGCAGGACGACCAAAGCCCAGGCAGTAAGTTCTCCTCTTTCATCTCCTCTCTCCTCTCCTTCTCTTCTCCACTAAGCTCCGGTCTCCTCCTCTCTGTGCCTATTGTTTCCTCTCCTCTCCTCTCCTCTCCTCTCCTCTCCTCTCCTCTCCTCTCCTCTCCTCTCCTCTCCTCTCCACCCTAGCCCTGGTTCTGAGTCCTGTGGTCTCTCTCCATGGTACCAGTGTTATTATAGGTTCCTGGTCTCTCTCGTCATGGTACCAGTGTTATTATAGGTTCCTGGTCTCTCTCGTCATGGTACCGTGGTTATTATAGGTTCCTGGTCTCTCGTCATGGTACCAGTGTTATTATAGGTTCCTGGTCTCTCTCGTCATGTTACCAGTGTTATTATAGGTTCCTGGTCTCTCTCTCCATGGTACCAGTGTTATTATAGGTTCCTGGTCTCTCTCTCTCTCTCTCTCTCCATGGTACCAGTGTTATTAAAGGTCCCTGGTCTCTCCATGGTACCAGTGTTATTATAGGTTCCTGGTCTCTCTCTCTCTCTCTCTCTCTCCATGGTACCAGTGTTATTCTAGGTTCCTGGTCTCTCAATGGTACCAGTGTTATTATAGGTTCCTGGTCTCTCCATGGTACCAGTGTTATTATAGGTTTCTGGTCTCTCCATGGTACCAGTGTTATTCTAGGTCCCTGGTCTCTCCATGGTACCAGTGTTATTATAGGTTCCTGGTCTCTCCATGGTACCAGTGTTATTATAGGTTCCTGGTCTCTCCATGGTACCAGTGTTATTCTAGGTTCCTGGTCTCTCCATGGTACCAGTGTTATTATGGTCCTGTCACTCTGGGACCCAGTGACCCAGTTAGTTCCCTCGCGTTCCTGACCTCCGCGACCTCCCTTGTCCCACAAGTCCCAATGTTCCGGAACATTCCTAGACTCTCGCCATCTCCGGGAACCCTCGTTGCCTCCCCCACATCTCCCGTCTCCTCTCAGTAATACCACCTGGTTTACAGCAGGTCAGGGGGGGGGGGGGGGGAAGAGAGAAGATAAGAGGGAAGAGAAGAGGAGAGGGAAGGGAAGAGGGAAAAAAGAGGAGAGAAGAGGGAAGAGGAGAGAGAAGATAAGAGGAGAGGGGAGAGAAGAGGGAAGGGAAGAGGGAAAAAAAGAGGGAAGAGAGAAGATAAGAGGAAGAATATGAGAAGAGGGAAGATAAGAGGGGAGGGGAGCGAAGAGGAAGAGGAGAGGGAAGGGAAGAGGGAAGGGAAGAGAGAAGATAAGAGGAAGAATATGAGAAGAGGGAAGAGGAGGGAAGGGAAGAGGAGGGAAGGGAAGAGGAGAGAATGGAAAGAGGGAAGAGAAGAGGGAAAAGGGAAGAGAAGAGGGAAGAGAGAAAGAAGAGGGAAGAGAAGAGGGAAGAGTAGTCAAGAGGGAGCGTGAGGGACGGAGCTCTCCGACAAAGGGGGGATGAGAGACGACAGAACGATGAGAGACGACAGAACTGTCGTCTCTCATCCCCCTTTGTCGGAGAGCTCCGTCCCTCACGCGCCCTCTTGACTACGGCGTGTTGCCGCTGCTTTCTCTTGTTTCCCTTTCCCACCGTGGCCCGGCTGGGGGTCCGGGGGCCTGAGCAGCTCGGTCGGAGCCACCACTCCGTAACTCACGGCCTCGTTGTTGTAGGCTGGCCAGCGGCCAGACTAGGAGCCTCTCGTCAGGCCAAAGTACACCATGAAGCTCCTGGTGCCCCCCTCTGGCTCTCTGTCTGTCTGGGTCTCTGTCTGTCTGTCTCTGTCTGTCTGTCCGTCTGTCCGTCTGTCTGTCTGTCTGTCTGTCTGTCTGTCTGTCTGTCTGTCTGTCTGTC